>NC_069791.1:65438106-65744121 GCF_027406575.1 Nycticebus coucang | reverse complement strand
GATGTGTTGTTGGATTCTGTTTGTTAGGATCTTGTTGAATATTTTTGCATCTATATTCATTAGTGATATTGGTCTATAATTTTCTTTTCTTGTTGGGTCTTTTCCTGGTTTGGGGATCAGGGTGATGTTTGCTTCATAGAACGTGTTGGGTAGTCTTCCTTCTTTTTCTACATTTTGGAACAGGTTGAGTAATATAGGTACTAATTCCTCTTTAAAGGTTTGGTAGAATTCTGATGTGAAACCATCTGGTCCCGGGCTTTTCTTTTTAGGGAGGTTTTGTATAGTTGATGCTATTTCTGAACTTGATATGGGTCTGTTCAACATTTCCACTTGATTCTGGTTAAGTCTTGGAAGGTGGCGTGCTTCCAAGTATTGGTCTATTTCCTTCAGATTTTCATATTTCTGAGAATAAAGTTTCTTGTAATATTCATTAAGGATTTTTTGGATTTCTGATGAGTCTGTGGTTATTTCGTCTTTGTTGTTTCTGATTGATGATATTAGAGATTTTACTCTTTTTTTCCTGATTAGGTTGGCCAGAGGTTTATCTATTTTATTGACCTTTTCGAAAAACCAGCTTTTTGATTTATTGATCTGTTGTATTATTCTTTTGTTTTCAATTTCATTTAATTCTGCTCTAATTTTGGTTATTTCTTTTCTTCTACTGGGTTTGGGGTTGGAATGTTCTTCCTTTTCCAGTTGCGTGAGATGTCCCATTAAGTTGTTAACTTCCTCTCTTTCCGTTCTCTTGAGGAAGGCTTGCAGTGCTATAAATTTCCCTCTTAGAACTGCCTTTGCAGTGTCCCAGAGGTTCTGATAGTTTGTGTGTTCATTGTCGTTTTGTTCCAAAAAATTGGTGATTTCTTTCTTAATCTCATCTCTGACCCAGCTATCATTCAGCATAAGGTTATTTAACTTCCATGTTTTTGTATGGGCATGCAGATTCCTGTTGTTACTCAATTCAAGTTTTATTTCATGATGGTCCGAGAAGATGCATGGAATAATTTCTATTCCTTTAAATTTACTGAGGTTAGACTTGTGACCTAAAATGTGATCAATTTTGGAGTAAGTTCCGTGGGCTGATGAGAAGTATGTGTATTCAGTTTTGTTGGGATGAAATGTTCTGTAGATGTCTGCTAAATCTAAATATTGGATGGTTAGGTTTAAATCTAAGATTTCTTTGCTCAGCTTCTTTCTGGAGGATCGATCCAACACTGCCAAGGGAGTGTTGAAATCTCCAATGATTATGGAGCTGGAGGAAATCAAGTTACTCATGTCTGTTAGAGTTTCTCTTATAAATTGAGGTGCATTCTGGTTGGGTACATAGATATTAATAATTGAGATCTCGTCATATTGAGTCTTACCCTTAACAAATATGAAGTGACCATTCTTGTCCTTCCTTACTTTTGATGGTTTAAAGCCTACTGTATCTGCAAATAAAATTGCAACACCTGCTTTTTTCTGATTACCATTTGCCTGAAATATGGATGACCATCCTTTCACCCTGAGTCTGTATTTGTCTTTTAAGTTGAGATGTGACTCTTGTATGCAACAAATATCTAGCTTGAGTTTTTGTATCCAGTCAGCTAACCTATGCCTCTTTAGAGGACAGTTTAAGCCATTCACATTGATGGAGAGTATTGATAAGTCTGGTGGAATTTTGGGTATCGAGTTTTTCAAAGGTCCAGTGGACATTTTTAATCCTTTCGCCAGTGTGGAAGTTGGAGTTTGATCCGAAGTTTCTGAGTGAGTTTACTTTTGTGGTATAGGATTGGGTTGGTCATTGTGGAGGATAGGTCTGAGAACATCCTGAAGAGCTGGTTTACTTATGGCAAATTTTTTCAACATATGAATGTCATTGAAGTATTTAATTTCTCCATCATAGATGAAACTCAGTTTAGCTGGATACAAGATCCTGGGTTGAAAATTTTTTTGCTTTAGGAGATTAAAAGTTGATGACCAGCCTCTTCTGGCTTGAAAAGTTTCAGCAGAGAGATCTGCAGTTATTCTAATATTCTTACCTTTGTACGTTATAGTTTTCTTTCGCCGGGCTGCTTTGAGAATCTTCTCTTTCATGTTAACTTTAGTGAAGCTAATTATGATATGTCTGGGAGATGGCTTATTGGGGTTGAATCGTGCTGGGGTTCTGAAGCTGTCTGCTATCTGAATTTCAGATTCTCTAGGCATGTCTGGAAAATTTTCTTTCATAATTTCATGTAGAAGGGCCTCTGTGCTCTTGGCAGCCACTTCATCATTCTCCGAAATTCCTATAACCCTTATGTTGTTTTTTTTCGAATTATCTGAGAGTTCTCTGAGTGAGTGATCCGTTTTTGCTCTCCATTTCTCTTCCTCTTTGAGAGATTGGGAGCGTTTGAAGACTTTATCTTCAATGTCAGAAATCCTTTCTTCTGCTTGCTCCATTCTGTTACTGAGGGATTCTACTGTATTTTTCATATCTTTGAGGGCTGTAAGTTCTTGCTTCAGTGTGTCTAAGTCTTTGGTGGTTTTGTCTTTAAATTCGTTAAATTCTTGAGACAATTTTTGAATTTCTCCTCGAATTCCTAATTCCATTTTATTAATCTTGTCTGCAAACCAAATTCTGAATTCACTTCTGACATCTCAGCCAGTTGTTTATGAATGGGATCTTCAATCACATCTGCCGTATCTTTTCTTGGGGGGGTTGATCTATTCTGGTTATTCATGTTACCAGAGTTTTTCCGCTGATTCCGCCCCATGGTTTACTCCCTTTGGTTTTTCCCCTGGGGTTTTATCGAGGGCCCGTACAGTGTTGTGGCCTGAGAAACTGTTGCCCTGTCTGGTGTGGTGGAGCAAAGTGGTTCTGTCTTGTTTTCAGCTGGTTTCTGTTCGATCCTATTGCAACTTCTACTCTGGCTTGAAGTCTCAGCTGTGTGGAAAAATCAGCGATTAAGTTTACCCCACCTGCCCACCTCTGGCCCCAGTTGGAAAAGGAGAATCAAACCTTCCTACAATCGCACACCCAGGGCACCGCCTGAAAAGTCCTCAGTCTATTAGCCCAGTTCAAAAGGTCCGAATCAACTGTCTCAATCGGCACTTGTCTCAGGTGGAAGGGTTCAAGAGGTCTCTGGGAACTGGATCACAGGGGCCTGGTGACTCCTCTGACACAGCTCACCCCAGTGCAGCGTGGAGTCAGGAGGAGCCACCCAGCAAACAGAGCAGTCTGGGAAGGTTGACGTCTCCTTCCCCACTTTGCCCCTCCGTTGGACCCAGTCCCTGGTATCTCTGCAGATGGCTAACCCAGTTGCCTGCAGTGAACAGACACTCCAGGGGTTTGCACCTGCCTGAATCGCGAGGAGGTCTGCCAGGCCCCCGCAGACTGCCGCTATCTAGCAGGAGGAGATGGGGCCTGACATCTTTGAGTGCTTGATGCAGGTGATGGGAAGGAGGTGTTCACTCAGGCTTAGCCCCGTCCCTGATGGATGCTGCTAACAGAACAGAACAGAACAGACAACTTTGTGAGGTTCTGTCTCTGTTCCTGTCGTCGCCTACAGAAGACGGGCTGTTTTAAGTTCAAACGTCTTTGCTGTTGGAGAATTGCGTCTGAACACCTCTCTGGGTCGGCCCCGCCCTGGAAGCTTCCCGGGTTTGTGAGCCGCGTCGCCGGTGGCCTCCTCTGGTTGCCCAGGGAGACAGGGGGTGTGGCCTCAGAATATCCAGAAGTGAGCGTTCTGCCGTTAAAGAAAAAACGGCTGTTGATCTACCTCCAGGGAACTGCTGCTCTGGTGTGGGCACTCAGGCGACCCTTTTCTCCTCTGTCCCACGCCCCAGAGTCAGCACTGAGCGGCCGCAGTTTGTGCTGGGTCCACACCCCTTAAGAGATCCCCCAAGAATCAGAACTCTTGGGGGATGGGCCCCCAGACCCCGATTGGGAGTGGAGGGGGGAAGCTAGAGTTTCTTTCAGTTTTACGCAATACTACGGTCCGGGGAGGGCTCCTGCACTGCACCGCAGGGAAGTGCCGCCAAGGCTTGATTTCCCCTCAGCAGAGTGCCCTCTCCTCGCTCACGTGTCCCAGAGTCAGCGCTGACCTGACGCAGCTCAGGCACTGTGCACTCCCCTCGAGAAATCACCCAAGAAGCCGAACTCCTGGGGGATAGGCCCTCAGACCCCGAGTGAGAGTAGGGGCTCTCAGCTCTCAGCGGGGAGGCCAGAGTCTTATTCAGTCTTGGGCCCCGTATGCCCGGGGAGGGTTGCTGCACTGCACCGCAGGGAAGCGCCGCGAGGCGTGACTCCCCCTCAGCCCGGTGCCCTCTCCTCATTCGCGCGCCTCAGAGTCAATGCTGACCAGTCGCAACTCGGGGACTGTCCACTCCCCTTGAGAAATCACCCAAGGATCCGAAGTCCTGGGGGACAGGCCTCCAGACCTCAGTGGGCGGAAGGGGAGCGCCGGGGATTCAGGGTTGCTGGCAAAGGATTCCCAAAGTTTTATTCAGCCCTATGTCCGGCAGGAGAACGCCACGGCACCCCAGTAGGGGAGGTAGGTCCAGTTTTTAGAAGGTCTCTCCCGTGGAGTGTAGTGGGAGAGCCTTTAATTTCTGCCCGCTTGTTCAAGTGTGGGGCTCATGAGCTGGTCTCATGGGGGAGGGGGACTCCCGTCCGCTTGGTGGTGGATTTTGTACCTTTTGTTTGCGTCCTTGTGATCACAACTTGCCTCAGCGGTGTTGATGTGCGTTCTTCAGCCTTCTCTCTTGGTGAGGCTCAAGTCCACCAGGATACTTACTAAATTCCTGTCCCTTAACTCTCCTTCTGGACGGGAGCCTTTGTTGAAAGCTGGCTTCAGTCCGCCATCTTGTCTCCCCTCTCTTATTTATTTATTTAGACAGAGTCTCACTATGTTGCCCTGGGTAGAGTGCCATGGCGTCACAGATCACAGCTCACAGCAACCTCAAACTCCAGGGCTTAAGCAGTTCTCTTGCTTCAGTCTTCCAAGTAGCTGGGACTACAGGTGCCTGCCACAATGCCGGGCTTTTTTTTTTTTTTTTTTGCAGTTGGCGTTGTTGTTTTAGCTGGCCTGAGCTGGTTTTGAACCTACCAACCTCAGTGTATGTGGCTGGTGCTGTAACCATTGAGCTACGGGCGCCGAGCCAAGGATCCATCTTTAGTGTATAATGAATAGCTGAATTTCAATTTACATTTCTTTTTTTCTTTTATTTTTGGGACAGAATCTCACTTTGTCACCCTTGATAGGGTACTATGGTGTTAAAACTCACAGCAACCTCAAACTCTTGAGCTCAAGTGATTCTCTTGCCTCAGCCGCACAAGTAGCTGGGACTACAGGTGCCTGTCACAACACCTGGCTATTTTTTTATGTTTTAGTAGAGATGGTCTTACTCTTGTTCAGGCTGTTCTTGAACTCTTGAGTTTAAGCAATCCACTTGCTTGGCCTCCCAGAGTGCTAGGATTACAGGCGTGATCCACTGTGCCAGGCCTTCAATTTGTATTTCAATATTCATTTCTTATTTTTACTTTTTTGATAAATGAATCAAAATTTTTTTATACAGAGTTAATTGGCAAACCCAACATTTTTGATATAGTTCGTGAAATAAATATTGACACAATGAATTCGGTTAGATATGACTGTGGACGTTAGACTGACCTAAGGTGATGCATTTTAACTTACAATCCCTTCTTTTTCACGTGTGCAGGACTCTCTGACCACACTGGCTAAGGCTTATAACCTTATATCCTGAGGCCCCTGCCACATGAGTTTACAGTCAGAGTTCCTAGAAGGAGGAGTCCCTGGGGGAATTGGAAGAGAGAGGAACAGCAGCTGGATGAGTTCTCTGATCACCACATCTTGTGTGTGGATGAACGGATCCAAGGTGTTTGTGGGTCTAGCTGTTCCCACCCTTCTCCACTTGGCCTGGGGGAGGTGCCCCTGCTTTGGGCCCCAGGTAACAGCACCCCACAACACACACCATGTGCAGACACTTGAGCATGGGTCTAGAGGGATGGTAGCTCCCATGTTCATCTCTATGACCATGTAGTTACACCTCGGGCTGTCTTCTACCTACCCACACACCCTGTGCTCCAGGGGGACGGCCAAGTAACTTTCCTATGACCCCCCTTTCTCTTTCTTCCAGCCCTTCATTTTCCTGGCTCACTCACATTTGTGTAAGATCTAACATCTCTAGGAAATCCCTTGTCCCATAATACGGTGGCGTTGCTTCCCTGGCTAAATCCTGACAGATACACTGCCCTGCAAAAAAATTGCAAAACAGTTAAAATTCCTAAGATAATTCCTATGATTATAGTTTACTGTGAAAGAGGCTTAGATATCTGGATATACTGGGAGAATGCTTCAGGTATATGTAGACCTAAATGCAATTTAGTTTTTTTTTTTATGATTTTCCAAAACACCCAAAACCTATATATCTCTAAATCTCACAAATCAAATTTGGAGGAGACTGTGGCTGCCATATCTGTATTTTATTCTCAGGACCCAGTAGAGAGGCTTCCCAGAGACTTTAAACCTTGCTAGTATTTTCTGCTGTAGCCTTTCCTGCAGTTTCAGAAAGCCTGTCCTGGTCAGATCTTTAAAGCAAAGGAGACTTTTGGCTTCTGGGTAAAATCTGACTATTTTAGCATCCCTGGCCTGGAGGTGATCATTTATATTCACCTTGGGATTTGAATCAAAGGTTTCCAACTGTGGGCTATTAGGTTTGGTCTGTCAGATCTTGAATTTGACATATCAAGTATGCTTTTTGTTTCTTTTAAAAATTAAATAAGTTAACTTTTTAATACATTGAATGATTTCTCATTATAATCTTGATTTCTGACCTCTTTAAAAATGGTCAGAAGAAGATGCACCGTAGGTGTGGTCCCACCAATTATCCTCCCTCCACCCATCGTTCCCCCTCTCCTCCCCTCCTTTTCCCTTTTCCCATATTCTTAGGTTATACTTGGGTTATAGCTTTCATATGAAAGTTATAAATTAGTTTCATAGTAGGGCTGAGTACCTTGGATACTTTTTCTTCCATTCTTGAGATACTTTGTGAAGAAGAATATGTTTCAGCTCCATCCATGTAAACATGAAAGAGGTAAAGTCTCCATCCTTCTTTAAGTCTGCATAATATTCCATGGTGTACCTATACCACAATTTATTAATCCATTTGTGGATCAGTGGGCACTTGGGCTTCTTCCATGATTTAGCAATTATGAATTGGGCTACAATAAACATTCTGGTACAAATATCTTTGTTATAATGTGATTTTTGGTCTTCTTTAATAAGGTAACTTTTTAATACATTGAATGATTTCTCATTAAAATCTTGATTTCTGACCTTTTTAAAAATGGTCAGAAGAAGAAGATTGGGTCAAACCCAGTCACACATGGGTGGGGCTGGGCAGCTGCTAACTCCCTCTGGGCACTTAGCCCCAGTCCTCACCACTCCCTATTGTCTTAACCTTAGCCCACTGCTTGTACTCATGCTGCCTGCCTGGCTCCTGAGGACTTTAGAGTTCACCACCAGGTTGTTCCTGGGAAATGCTGTCTGTGCACAGTGAACTGCACACCTGTGCAGAAGCATGTCTAACTCATAGGCCACCTGACCTTGAGAACATTTCAAGTGTTGTTGTATATGAGACACTTTGCTCAGAAGACAGAAGCCAGAAGAGTTAGTCAATCAACAATTTTTCTTTTTCTTTTTTTCTGTGTGGGAGATCTCAGCCCACTTACAAGCTTTTTATCCTCCTGGTGTTTTTTTCCCCCTCTAATTCTTTGTTCACTTTCAGATCTGTCAGTCTGGATATCATCTGCTTCCCTCTTCCTTGATCTATCTCAAGCTTAGCCTAAAAATCAAGTCTCATCTGCATTTCTAAAGTTGTGATTTCATACATTATTTTACTGATTTTGGGTTGACTTTTCTTACACTACTTCAAAGTCTTTCTTTAATCATTTTCAGGTTTTTCCATGGGAATGTTGGAGTAGTTGCTGCTGTGGTTGTACTAGCGTGCAAAGTGGTGCAAATCCCCAATTTTAGCTTTATATTTTAGTTGACCCTGCACTGAGACCCCTTGCTTCTGCCAGACTGAATGATCAGCAGATCCCTGGACGTTGCACACGCTTTTTCTTTGCTTACAAGGCCCTTCCCACTCCCTTAGCTGCCTGGGGACTCTCTGTTCAGTCTCAGTTCAATTTGCCTTCCCTGGGAAGGAGCAGAACACTCTGCCCCCAGGTCTCCACCATTCCAGGTGCAGACATGTGTAACAACACCTATCTCAGTGTTTTTCATTTGTTTGGACACTTGCAGTCCCTAGTACCAGTTCCTCTAGTAATAATTTACTCTCACATAAAAGAGAGCAAAAGGCTCGAACCATATTAAATTTTCTTCCTCCCTCCCTTCCTTCCTTCCTTCTTTGAGATGGGGATCTCATTATGTTGCCCAGACTGAACTCAAACTCCTGGGCTCAAGTGATCCTCCCACCTCAGCCTCCTGAGTAGCTGGGACTACAGGTGTGCACCACCACACCCAGCTTCCATGTTAAATTCTTATAGGCCATCTTCTTTTATTAGTCCATCTCTGTAAGATGAGTTTTGGTATATGTTTGAGAATTATTAACAAACTGTATGAAGGAATGAACAAAGCTCATTATTGTTCCCTTATTAGTGTTTGTTCTTTTGATTACTTGGGGAATTCTATTAAAGGAAACTGGGGAAGATAGACTCTTTCCAGGTTCCTGCCCATCAATGTTAATCCTGGGGATTTTTATGAAATGAAATTTTGTTTTCAGGTTCATTTTTTTTGTCTAGTTGGTGCAGCGTTTCTGTTCATACTTTGTAGAGAGGCAGAGAATGGATGTCATCCACATAAATATTTATTTCCTGAAGAGTTAATTCTTACTCTTAAAATAATTTGGGAAATTTGAGGGGAATGAGTTTTCATTGCATAGCAGAAAATGTTGAATAATTGAATCTGTATTTTCGAGTACTTGCCTGTGAAATAAAGCTATGGTGCAGAGAGAGAAGGGCTGTTTGGGTTTGCTCAGAGGTGAATGTGCCTGGCACAAGAGGACAGAGAGGGAAAGGAGATGTCACAAGGACATTTTGAGTCAATGCTTGACTGTGAGCTGCAAAACTCACTGACTCCTGCCACTTGAAAAGGGAGTTGAAAAATCACAAGTAAATGATCGCATTGCTGATTACCCTTGATAGGACGTGCTCTCAGCCAGTGTGGCCTATGACTTTGTGTCAAGGGCACTACTCCAATACACATGTAAAGAGATGAGATTTTGCTGAGCAATGTCTCATAACACTCACTTTCTGTACAACCACATAATTATTTTGGGGCATCACATCTCACCACCAAGGTACAGATACAGGGTAGAATTTATAAAGCACACTTGTTCTATTCAGGGGTTCTGCGCTTGGTCCTGTTGACATCCTTGGCTGTGGAGGCTGCCTGGTGCCCTGGAGTCTGTTCCAAAGTCTTTGTGGCCTCTCCCCAGTGAATATCAGTAATACCGTCCACCACGTGACAACAAAATGTTGATAGACATTGCCAAATTCCTCAAGGGGGCAAAATTGCCCCTAGTTGAGAACCACTGCTTTGGTCCAATCTAAAAACCATTTTGTGAGTGGTAACCAGGGAAATGCAAAGCATAACAAGAATTAAATACTATTTCCCCCATCAGATTTGAAAAAATGTACAGTGTTGGTGAAAGTTCAGGGAAACAGGCTGTTTTAGTGTGTCAGAGTAGTGTTGGGCAACATATTTTGGGCAACAGTCAATAATTTTCTTTCCTGTTGTTTGTTTTGAGACAGGGTCTCACTCTGCCGCCCAGGTTGGAGTGCAATGGTGTCATCACAGGTGGCTGTAGCCTCCAACTCCTGCGGTCAAGTGATTCTCCTGCCTCCATCTGTCAAGTAGGTGGGACCACGCCCTGCTGGTAGTTTCTATTAAAAGTAAAAATGCACATAGCCAGTGATAGAGATCACTTCTCAGCACGAACCCAGGGGAAAGAGTGACATCTTTGCATGAGGAAACATTTAAATGATACTCATTGCAAAATTACTTGTTGTAGTGAAAAATAGAAACCCCCAAGTGTTAAGCGGCAGTGACGGGTGCTCTGGACTACTTTGCAGCAGGTAAAAATAGTTGGTTAGATCTGTGTTCATTACTGTGAATAGAACACCCAGATGTGGTATTAAGAAAAAACAAAAAGAAAATAAAGAGCAAAGTGCCAAGTGAGATGCTCAGAGTGATTCACTGATGTTATCCACACACACACTTGCATATATATGGAGGGGGCATGAGGTATGTGGGGAAGGGGGACATTGGGGGGCTGTGTTTGTTCAAATTAGGGCAACACACACCAGGTTCACAACTTCACTAATCACAGCAGCTGAAAGGTGGAAGCAACTCAAGTTTCCATCACTGGAGGATAAACCAGATGTGGTCTGCTCACACAATGGCATTTTACTCAGCCCTAAAAAGGACAAAATACTGATATAGTCTGTGATGTGGATGACCCTTAAAAACATGATGCTAAGTGGAAAAAGCCAGACCCCAAAGGCCACCTATTGTAAGATTCCACTGATATGAGATGTCCCGCACAGAAAGTTCTTAGAGATGGAAAGAAAATTGGTGGGCGCAGGAGGGGGAGGAGGGGCAGGAGGGAGTGGGGAACAGGCAGGGACAGCTTACTGGGTACCAGGTTTCCTTTTGGGGTGATGAGAAAGTTCTGAAACTGGATAGAGGTGGTGGTTGCACAATGTTGTGAGCAGACTAAAGGCCAGTGAATTGTTCACTTTGAAATGGTTAATTGCATGTTATGTGAATTTCAATTCAATAGAAATAAATTGCAAAAAGAAAGCAGGGCGCTGCTCATCCTCAGAACTAGATGGAGTCACCTTGGAGGACACCAGGGATGCCGTTCATTCAGAAATCGCTCCTCTACTTCATGCCAGAGTTAAGGATGCGCTTTGTCCAAAGTGTGTGTTTGTTGTCAAGGATGTGGGAAAATTTTAAACCCTGTTAATTGATGAAAGTCAAACACTTGGATTCCTGACAAAACACTAAGATAACAATTCAACTGTGCCAAAGACTTGGTAGAAAAATATGAAGAAGGCCTTGATTCAGCCCTCAGGCCCTCTAGGAGGAGAAACCGTCATGAAAACAAGTAATTATGGGATAAGCCGACTGCCCCCAGGATGCTTGCATTTGGGGAAAGCACAAGGAAGGAAATGTTCACCCGCCATGGGGAGATGCCGGGCAGGCTTGTGGCTGCCCTGTGGTTGGAGAGGGGAGGAGAGGGCTGAAGACCTTCAGGCACTGGTGTGTGTGTGCGCTGTCCAGGGCAGCAGGCGGGCGCTGACCGTGCCTGGCAGGGTCTCTGGTCAGCAGCTTCTTCCAACTCCTTCCTGACCACGAAGCTCTTCTCAGATCTCCTTCTCACCTCTCACCCACCTCCTGCCTTCATTTTAAGAAAATGACCTTGTTGGGCGGCGCCTGTGGCTCAGTGAGCAGGGCGCCGGCCCCATATGCCGAGGGTGGCGGGTTCAAGCCCAGCCCCGGCCAAACTGCAACAAAAAAAAATAGCCGGGCGTTGTGGCGGGCGCCTGTAGTCCCAGCTGCTCGGGAGGCTGAGGCAGGAGAATCACGTAAGCCCAAGAGTTAGAGGTAGGTTGCTGTGAGCCGTGTGACGCCACGGCACTCTACCCGAGGGAGGTACAATGAGACTCTGTCTCTACAAAAAAAAAAAAAAAAGAAAATGACCTTGCATCTTTCTTCACTGAGAAAGGGGAAATCAGTAGCTTGAAATGTCCCCACTTCCCCGTCCCCATCCACAGGGCTCCCCAGGTCTGTCCATCTTCCTCCTCCTCACCTGCCACATAGGGCGGGGCCCCCCAGGCTGAGCACTGACCCTGCCCTGTGCCCTGGAGACCCTCCTGCTGTAGCCCTGTCACTCTGAAATACTTCATCTCTCTCTGTGGCCTTCCTGGTCCTTTTAAAGAGAGGTTTAGGTTTACAGACAGGACAGAGCTGCCAGCTACCCACCCCCCACCAGGTCCCCCTATTGCATCAGTGTGGTACATTGGTCACTGATGATGAACCAAGACTGACACATCACCATCAACCAGAGCCCACAGGTGATGGGCGTTGCGGTCCATGCTCAGTGTTGCACATTCTGTTGGTTCTGAGAAATCTGTGATGCCACGCAGCCACCATTCCAGTATCATACAGTAGAGTTTCACTGCCCTAAAAGTGCTCTGTGCCCCACCAGTTCATCCCTTTCTCCCCAGTCACCTGTGGCCACCGCTTGTCTTTTTGCTGTCACCCTTGTTTTGCCTTTTCCAGAAAGCTGTGTCATTAGCATCACTCAGACTGCAGCCTTTCACACCGGCTTCGTTAGCAATATTCACTGAAGGCTCCTCCTTGTTTTTTTGTGGCTTGGTTGCTCATTTCTTTTTATCACTGAATATTCCACTGTCTGGATGTACCACAGTTTACTGAATCCGTTCACCTACTGAAGGGCATCACGGTTGCTTCCAAAGTTTGGCAATTATAAATAAAGCTTCTGTAAATGTCTGTGCATGAGTTTTGTCCCAGTGCATTTGAATGTGGGCAAGTCTCACTGTTGATCCCACCTTCCCCTTGCCTGTGGCTCCTTTCCCGTGAGCATCTGAGTCTCATTAGCCCCCAAGCTCCACCGTATCAGGCACCAAATCTCTGCACAGACTCTGAGGGCTGCAGCACCAGGCACAGTGCACGTCAGGGAGACGTGCTCAATACATATTAGCAACATTAGCTAATGTTAATGAAAATGTGGCTAATTTGCCTCCACACACCTGCAGGGGATGCATTCGTATTTTCCAAATGCATAAGAAAATAGCTATAACTTCTTTTCTTCTTCTTAGTTGAGATAAATTTCCTATAATATAGCCCATCTTGCAGGTGAAAATAAACTGGGAAAAGACACCATCATGGGCTGGGTTCACCTAAAATGGCCACAATCTCAAGTGACCTTTTTATCTATAAAACCCTAGTGCTGAGGGGAGAGGAGAGAAAGTATGTGATTAAGTCAGAGGCTCTGTGAAAGCCCCCCAGAGAACTTGGGAATTTCTACTTTCATCATCCTGTCTGAGATGTAGAACTCTCAGAATCTTGACATGAACTTGTCAAAGTTGTCCACTCATATCATGATATTTATTTCCCGAGAGTTTGTTACAAGAAGGTCAAAGAACAGAATGAGAATGGGAGATTAGTGTGCAGGAACGAGCTCTTCCGAGGATACAGTCAGGCAGTCCTCACCAGCGGCGTTCTCCAACAGGTCAGTGCCTTCAGCCCAATTGCTGGTCTGTACCAGTGTGCCAGGGCCGCCATCACAAAACCGCCAGACACTGGGCTAAAACTGCAATTCTGGAAGCCATTAGTCCAAGATTAAGGGTTTGGCAGGATTAGTTTCTCCTGAGGCTGCTCTCCTTGGCTTGTAGATGGTCATCTTCTCCCTGGGCGAGGGACATGGTCATCTCTGTGTGTGTGTCTATGTCCAAATCTCTTCTTTTCCTAAGGATACCTCCTAGTGACCTTATTCTATTAACTTAATCACCTTGTTAAAGACCCTGTCTCCAAATACAGTTATATTCTGAGGCACTTGGGGTTAGGACCTAAACACATGCAAAGACACAGCTCAGCCCATACCAGCATCTACATGAGTAATGGACAAAGGTGGGGAGGACACAAGTGTATATAACTCATGGGTAGAAAGAGTAGAAATGCCGGCTTTAAACATTATGTGAGTGACATTTGGATCACTCCAAATGTGGATTGGAGAAAACCCACCATTACTCACATCACGCAGACGCTCTTATTGGCATGACATATTCACTGACTGTTTAGATAAACGGGAGACTTGCACCGGTCTGACTCATCATCACTGGCACAAAGTAGATGCTCAGGAAATGTTTAAGAATTAATCAAGGGCATTTTCATCTGCAATAGGTTCATGATTTCATACATGCTGTTTCTCATTATATAGAATGAGATAATGGGGGATTATCTGTGGGATACAGTCCTGTACTTTTAAAAAAAATTAGTAAAATAGGCAAAATTTACCATCTTAACTATCTACGTGTCGAGTTCAGTCGTGCTGAGCACATTCACGCTATTGTGCAGCCATCACCGCCATCCACCTCCAGAAGCCTCTTCTCTTATAACATTGAAACTCTGTACTCATTAAACAGCAACTCCCCATCTTCCCCTTTCCCCAGCCCCTGGCAATAAGCATTCTACTTTCTATCTCCAGAAATTTGTCGGTTTAAGGGACCTCTTGTAAGTGGAATCATACAGTATTTGCCCTTCTGTGTTGTCTGACTTATTTCAAGGAGCACAATGTCCTCAAGGTTCACCCATGCCAGGATTTCTTCCCTTTGTCAGGCTGAATAACAACACTGTATTGTACGGCTAGACCACATCCTGCTTATCCATTCACCTGCTGCTGGCCGTTGGGTTGTGTCCACCTTTTGGCCGTGATGAACAATGCTGCCATGGACATGGGGCATTCTTTTTGATCGGGCATCTTTACACGCCTGGGAGACAATTCCTCCCACCTTATTTTTCAGTCCACTGAGTGGTGAGGGTCCTTAAGTCCTGAAGAGAGATGTAAAAATTTTAGGCAAACAGAGACTTTGAGTCTTCCTTTAGCCGTTTCTCAGGACCCTTTATAAATGAAGCTTTGTCTGCCTACTGACATCTTTGTTATTTTCTGATTTAACAAACAAAATATTTTGCCTTTAAGATATTGCTTAACAACAGACCTAGAAAAATTCCTTTTCTTTTTCTTCAGTAGACTTACAGATCCAAAGGTGTTTGCCAAGCATGATGCAAGGTGCTGTTTTGGCCAGACGTTTCTCAAGGTATGACCCAAAGACTTCTATTGGCCAAGTGAGGCATCTGTTTAAAATTCAGAGTAGAATTTCCTTTTGAACGTATTTGCAAAGCTCAAAGTTTCCCATACTTCGAAAATGAAAAAATAGTAAAAACATGCAAACTTTAGTTTCAGCAAATGGAAATTAGACTCCAAAATACAAGTCAATGCCACCAAAAGCAACTGAGTTCCTCCTAGAGCCGGCAGAAGGAAATGGAGAGGCATCGAGGAGAGTGCTGAATGGCTCTAGTTAGATGCTGCAAACCTCAGCAAACGATGAGAGAAATTCAGTTCTGGTGGGTAAGAGACACATTCTGATGGCTCAAAACTTCTCATTTGCTGGTGCAATGCCGGCTCAAAAGGGGATCATTTGCATGAAGAGTCTCCCATGGGAAGCATTCCAGTGTAGAGAAGGCTCCACAAAGAAAAATGAAGACATGCCATCGATGAAGCAGTCTGTCCTCATTGCGCTTGACAAAAGTTAGACTCTGCATCATGAAACCCTAGGAGGCTGGAGGGCCACCCAGACCTCCTTCCCCACACAGGAATGTCTTGGAAACAGTTGGTGCCCAAACTCTAACTCATTCAGCAGCTAGTAATAAAAAAAGTAGAACCAGCATAATATCTCCATAAATGTACTAACAAAAATGAACTTGAAAATAGCAGTAAAACTAATTAAAGAACACTCATCAGATATTCTGCAATGTGTATTATTTTCTTATCACTGCTATAACAAATGACCACAAACTTAGGGGCTTAACACAGTATAAATTTACTATCTTATAGTTGTGGAGGTTGGAAGTCTAATATGGGACTCACTGGGCTGGAATGAAGGTGTTGGAGGGCTGCCTTCCTTTTGGGAGGTCTGGGAGAGAATTGTTTTCTTCCCCTTTTCTGGCTCTGGGTTCTTTCTTTGTCTTTAAAGACACAATAATTGTGTTTTATCATTCATAGGGGGGTGTGGTCAGGTGGAGGGAGGGTAATCCGTGAGACCTCACCTATTGTGCACATTGCAAGGGTACATGTCAAATATACTAAGAGTAGAGTATAAATGTCTAAACACAACAATTAAATGAGGTGAAGGCTATGTTAACCAGTTTGATGTAAACATTCCAAATTGTATATAAAATCAGCACATTGTACCCCATAAATGCAGTAATGTACATAGTTATGATCTAATAAAAAATTAAATTAAATTAAATTAAAAACAAAATAAAGGCACAATAGCAAGTTGAGTTTTCATCACATCACTTCCTTCTGACGTGGACTCTTCTGCTCCATCTTCCCTACTGAAGGACCCTGAGATTCCATTGGGCTCACCCAGGTAATTAAGGGTATTTTCCCCATTTTAAAGTCTTATACTTAGCAACTTTGATTCTATCCTTCTTGCTACATACAAGACTTCGTGAATTAGGACATGGATACCTTTGGGGCCTACTAGCCTACCTATCACTCCGTGGTATATCGATAAAAATTGCAAACAAACATCACACCAAGAATTTGTACACATTTAGTTCAAAAATCCCCAAATGAAGATGATAAATAAAATATTCAAAATCTCAGGTGAGGGAGGAGGGGATAAAACAAAGTTGATAGAGCTCAGGAAAGAGGTGGAAGAAAAAAGTAAAGACATCTAGGAACTGTAGATGGAATTACATAATGCCAAAAATAATAATATATAACAAAATAATTCTAGCCTAGTGCTCACAAAGGGGAGAGAAGAAAAGAAAAACAGGACAGACATAAAAGGGACACTGTTCTAAAGTGGAATAGAGAGTGAATGATATAGAAGCTAGGGAATCCTGCAGATACATGCTTCAGTCTCTGAAGAAGAGAACCATAATGAGATAGGAGAAATATTTCAAGGTGAAATTCAAGGAAACTTCTTTGATATAAAGAAGACTTGAAGGCTGGGTGTAATGGCTGATGCCTATAATCCCAGCACTATGGGAGCCCGAGGCAGGTGGATTGCTTGAGCTTAGGAGTTGGAGATCAGCCTGAGCAAGAGTGAGACCCATCTCTAAAAATAGCTGGGCACTGTGGCAGAAGCCTGTAATCTCGGCTTCTTGAGAGGCTGAGGCAAGAGAACCACTTGAGTCCAAGAATTTGAGGTTACTATGAGCTGTGACACCAGGGCACTCTACCCAGGGCAACAAAGTGAGACTCTGTCTCAAATAAATAAATAAATAAATAAGACTTGAACCTATGGAATAAAAGAACACACAGTGTGACTCAGAATAGTTAACACTAAATATTCCTAGGTGTTTACTAAACTTCAAAAACAAAGAAAAATGTCCCATTGGCAGTCATCTAAAGGAGGGAAGACACTCAGAAGAAGAAAATGTAAGCGGACCTCAGATATCTTTACATCAATATCAAGTAAAAAACAGAGAAGAAAAAAAGAAAATGGAGAAATATTTATAATATTTGCATGGAAATAAGGTATGGTGAGCCTTGATTTTACATCTAGCTAAACTGGACTTTAGTATAAAGGCTATCCACAAAAACAATTTGACATGAAAGAACTCAGAAAACGTCCTTCTTAGTACTCTTCCTTAGAGTAATTACTAGAGTATCTGCTCCAGCCAAGTAGAGTGTGAGCAGAAAAAGAAGAAAATGTTACACAGAGCATAACCCTGATATTAATACCCTGATAGAAATGATACTTCTACTGCTAACGATAACAACAATGAACAATAAACTATGAGGCAGTCTCATCCATGAATATAGATGCAAAAATTCTAAGTAAAATATTTTAGTGAATGAATCTAGTAACATTTTCAAATATGTCATGGCCAGTAGGTTATTCTGTGAGGAATAAGAACAATTTAGTTGGAAAAAATCTAATAAATACCCTAATTCACAGGAAATTTTAAAAACTCATCTCTATTTCATGTTGAAAGGCATCTGAAAATTTTCAACATCCATTCTAATTTTTAAAAAGCACTCAAACAAATAGGAATAGATGACACTACCTTATCCAACATGGATAACCTGATGAAATACATTCATCCCTGTTTAAAATCCAGAGTCATTTTTAATGTTATTATATTAGACACATTTCCACTAAAATCGGCAACATCATAATGATGTCTACTCTCACTGCTATTATTTAACATTGCACTAGAAATTCTAGCCCTTGGGAGCAGACAAGAGTCACCAACTAGTCTCGCCAAAGAGATCAAATCCAAGTCTAATCAAGCCTCTGGGTTCAGTTGCCAATTTTCAGGAAATACAGAGGCCACAGGGATGTGCTGAACAGCACTGTGGCAATGCAATCAGCAAAAAATGTCCCAGATTTTGAACAGATAAATTGCAAAAAAAGAGAGAGAGAAAAGGACAGAAGGAAAACCTTGCGATTAAATGAGACTTTGAAGGCATAGCATGTTCTCTATGAGCTATGGTACATAGCAAGTGAGCAAGAGGGCAAGATGAAACTATTGTGCCCTTACAAAATGCAAGGAAGTCTGTGACATTATGATAAACACACACACACACACACACACACACACACACACGTGTTTTCATCCTGGGTTCCTGACCCATAAATCCCATAGCCCTTGCTACAATGCTAGGGCGCTGAAGGCCTCAGAATCAGCCTCAGAAAACAGAATTTTCCCCTCTGACCTTCTCCTGCCTTCCTTTCACCTTCTCCTCAAGGCAGAAATCTTCCCCCTCACCTTTGTGCTTGGAGCTGACCATAAAGATATTCTCTGCCCTGCCTTGTCTGATTGTAGGCCATACATAGGTCAGGATGAAATTTTGAAATAGACTGTGTTATGATCTATTATTTTGCTTCTAAGAAACACAGTCAACAGCAACCTTTCTGATTCACCCATGCAAGTTTCACCTGGCTCAGTTTACTGCTGTTTCTGGGAGGGCTTCATTTGTGTCCATCCACAGTTTCTCGATTTTTGTGTTTCTCACAACTTCTGTAATGACTCATGTAAGATCCCCATCTCAGAAGAGGTCTTGCCCCCCATCCTGGGAGCAGGAATGTGGTGAGGAGAGGAAGAACCTGAACAGACAGGTTTTGCTGAGCTCTCCCTTAGTTTATAGCATCAGATCATCCTCTTTTGTCCAGTTACATTTGTACACTCCTGTCAATCATGTCTACTCAATGACATCTCCATAAAAGGCCAAAGTGAACAGAGTTAGGAGAGTTTTCATGGAGCAGAACACAGTCCTGGAGGGTGGTACATGGTGGGGGGTGCATGGGAGAGCCATGCCCTTTTCTATATCACACCCTGTGTCTCTTCTGTGTCCTTTGTAATAGATCTCTACAATTAACACATAAACATATATATTTCCTTGAGTTCTATGAGCCCACTCTACCAAATCAAACCAAGCAAGTCAAACCTTGGGAATCCTAATTTATAGCCAGTTGGTAAGAAGCACCAACTGGTAAAACAACCAGGAGCTTGCGATTGGCACCTAAAGAGGGGAGGTGTCAGTCTAGGGACTGAGCCCCTCACCTTTGGGACCCGATGCCATCTTTAGTTAGTGTCAGAATTGAGTTGAATTACATAATTAAATTACAGTTACATAATTAACTGCCTGCATGTTGGTGGGGACCCCTGTCCCCCAAATACACATGTGGTCACAAAATCCTCTGTGTTTATTGTTGTTGAGTGAGAAACCAGAAAAACATTGAATGTGTATGAACACTTGGAAAGTCATAATCACAAAGCTCAAGAGAGTGGGTACTTTTTGAAGAGAGAAAGGAAGGTTGAGACTGTAATAGAAAGATGGAGGGCCCTCTGGGGAGGCACTTCTTGACCTGGGCCATTTTTACAAGGACATTTGCCTTACAATCACTTAGGACAGTAGGCTGCACACCTCCTTTGTGTATTTCTTTCTGTATCTCTGTTTTATTTTTATAAGAAAATGGTTTTGAAAACATGTTACACTCTGCATGGCATAAAACACAATAAAATCAAGAGTCAAAAGAAAAATAGCAACATTATGTTGGTGACTTCTATCAGAAACAGAAGATTTACTCTCTAATCATATAAAAAATTCATAGAAATCAGTCAATGCAACTATTCATTAGAAAAATCAACAAAAGATAAGAACAAAGAGTTAAAAAAAAAAGAAAGGTGCTCAGCTTCACTTGTGATGGTGTATATGACACTACTTGTGAATATTTCAGGTTCTCCTGGTTCTCCTCCCATTGACTCTGGCGGTGGGCGTGGCCAGGGGACTGCTTTTGGCCAATGAGATGAAGCAGAAGTGACTGGTATCACTTGCATTTGGAAGCATTTAGATGTCTATGGAAGAGGCTTCCAGATGCTCTTTCCCTGTGAGGCGGGCGGTGGCAGCACACTTTAGATATGGAGGTGCAAAGATGAGCCTGTGGAAAGTCACTTGGTATGAGAAAAAAAATCAGTGGACTTGGTGTGAGCAAGAAACAAACTCTCTTGCTGTTTTAAGCCTCTGAAATCTCGGGGTTGTTAGTTACTGCAGCATAATCTAGCCTATCCTTTGGAGTGTGTGTGGAGGCTACAAATGTTCTCAGTGTGGCCTTTTGCAATGATTATCTTGGTCCAGACTGGGAAGAAAAATGCTGGTGTTCTCAGCGGTAAGTGATCAACTACATTCTACAAAGTGGGAGGGCCGCTAAATGTAGCTGATAAGACAAAAAAAAAAATGACAACCATTTTGGCAAAGCTGAATATCTTCATATTTCAAAATGCTGCACCACAGACAATAAGTTTTGATGGCCACATGATGTCATTTATTCTGGGACCTTGGCAAACACACTACATTATGAAAAAATTGTTAACACTTTTTATTTTGCTTATTTATTCAACAAATATTTGTTGAGTGCCTACCCCACACCTGGCACTTTTCTGGGTGATATATCAGGGAATGAAGGGAATAAAAATTGCTGCTGCCTAGAGTTTATGTTATAGGGAGGTATAGACCATAAACGACACACACAGTGCATAAATAATGGGTATAGCATGATAGAAGGGGATAAATTTAAAAAAAAAAAAAAGAAAATTAAAAGGCTTTCGTTAAAAAAATATATAAGAGCCAGGTCAGGTCAGAAAGATCAGGAATGCTGGGGGAGACATTGCTATTTTGAAAGAGTGGTCAGGAGAGATCTTATTGGGAAAGTAACATTTGAACAAAAAACTGAAAGGAGGAGAGAGAGAAAGTTCTACACATGTCAGGACCAGGATATTTTTTAAGAGACCAAATGACCTGTGCAAAGGCCCCATTGCAAGGACAAGCCTGGGCTTTTACAGGAACAGCCAGGAGGCTGGGGGGAAACCGCTGGAGGGAATGAATGAGAACATGTGAATGAGAGGAGGGAGAGGGAAGACAGAGGAGTGTTGTGGGAGGTGGCGCCGTGCAGGGCAGGTACCGTGAGGATACATGAGAAACTGAGAGCCAAGAAGAGACGTGACCTGACTAAGGTTTTAATACGATCTTTTTGCCTGTCATATGGAGAGAAGACGCAGAGGACAGTGTAAGGACAGGGTACATCGACAGCTCAGCACATAGAAGGGGCTGCACAGAGTCTGGGCTCATTCTCTTATAGAGAAGGCTACACGGTGTCGTCACGGTTTTGACACCAGTGCAGATGACTGCCCATGCTGACAGAGAGAGGTCTTGCCCTCTGCACAGGAAGGAATTCCAGCTCAGGGGCATGGGTGAGAGAAAAGAGCTCAGACATGAGACATGAGCAAAAGCAGAGAAGCTTATTGAAAACAGCACACTCTTGAGAGCAAACTGATCTGAGAAGGAACAGTGCCACCCGGGGTTAGAGTCTGTCCCTTTATACTAATCTCTAAGTAATATGCCAGGCTGAGGGTGGAATATTCATGGATTTTCTGGGAAAGGGATGGAGAGTTCCTAGAACAGGGCCATCTATCTTAGCTAAACATATTTACATTCTTGTGACTTTTCTTTCTGACCCCTGCCCTAACCACCTGCAGGGCATCTGACTCTAGTCTCAGCCTGACTATGAAATGAGAGTGAAAGAGAAGAGTCCAGAATGTTTTCAGGGTTCTAGCCCAAGCAGCCAGAAGGACAGAGACATGGACTCAGTGGGAAGACTGTCAGTGCAGCAGCCTTGGGGAGGAAGACCAGGAGCCCCTCTGCGGCAAGTGTGAGCCATGTATTAGTGTTTTAGGGGCTCCTGTAAAAAATGGGAAACAGTGTGGCTTCAAACAATAAAATTCAGCCCAGCTCAATGGTTCATGCCTGTAATCCCAGCAGTCTGAGAGGCTGAGGTGGGCGGATCCCTTGAGCTCAAGAGTTTGAGATAAGCTTGAGCAAGAGTGAGACCCTATCTCTACTAAAAATAGAAAAATTAGCCTGCCATCCTAGCTATTTGGGAGGCTGAGGCAGGAAGATCACTTGAACCCAGGAGTTTGAGGTCACTGTGATCTGGGCTGACACCACTGCACCCTAGCCTGGGCGATGGAGGGAGACTCTGTTTCAAAAATAAACAGAAAAACAAATCAAACAAAACTCATTCTCCCATAATTCTGGAGGCCACACATGTGAAACCTGGTGGGCCCGTGCTCCCTCTGGGGACTTAAGGGGAGAATCTGTTCTTGCCTCCTCCAGCTCTGGTGGCTGTCAGCGTTCCTGGACCAGAGGACATATCAGCCTGTATTCTGCCACTTCCCCATTGCCTCCTCCCCTCTGTCTCTGTGTCTCCTAGGGGGACTGGTCACTGGATTTAGGGCCCACCCTGCTGATTTAGGGTGATCTCATCTCAAGATGCTCACTTACACCTGCAAAGAGCCTTTTCCCAGACAATGTCACCTGCATAGCTTCCTGGGATCAGAATGTGGGTGTATCTTTGTTTGGGGGGGGGAGGGTTGGGAGCATCTTTCAGCCCTTTACAAGCCTTCAGCGGTCTAGGGTCAGTCTTTCATTCAGTTAGGGTTGGGCAAAGTTCTCGACATAATCATTTAGATTTGGGGGGCCTGGTGAGGCAAGGAACTAGAAGTGAGTGTAGACACACAAATAGTTGCTTAATAAGCAAGTGCTTTTCCCTGTTGAGCAAGCTCGTGTCCCAACAAGAGTGTGTTTGAGCAGTGTGTGGTTCAGAGACGTTGACGTTGAAGAAGCTCTGGAAGTGAGGGGTGAAGCTCTTCCCTGAATTATAGCCCACATGCTGAGCAAGAAGGTGCAGCTCTTAGTCCAAAGGGCAAGTGAAGTGCATGGAAATGGAGACTGTTCTCAGAGGGGCAAGATGAGCATCCCAACCACTCTGGGCCCAGGTGGGGGGGCATGCAGCAGACAGCCCTGGAGAGGGCCTGCACTTTGGTCCCCATGGGAACTCTCGGCTGGATCTTGCTTCTCCCAGTTTCCAGCCTCCATCAAACATAGGGGTGCAGCACAGAGCAAATGTCATTCCTGCTCCACCCAGAACAGTCCTCCAAGCAAAAAATGGAATAATATTATTAACAGATAATATCTTTTAGTTACACACATCATTGTATCTCAGAGCTGGATGAGACCCTCATATTATTTGCTACCCTCTCACACCATTAGCCTGAGGAGTCTCAAAGACATTAAAAATAAGAGAGTCACTATGCTTCCACAGTACCCTCCTGGGGGGGCTGGGTTTCAAATTCCAGCTTCCACCCTCCTGAAGTCTTCTCCATGACTTCCTGGCATCAGTGAATAGAAAGGTTCTGTCCCTGAGCGGCAGTCCTGTGCACCCTAGTGACCACAGAGCAATGTCTGTGCCCTGTGGCAGGAAAGCAGATGACCGCCTCTGGATACTGTGCACAGAAGTTTTAACCTTTCTTCTAGTTGCCTCTCTGATCCGACCACTTCTGCCTGTTTCTACCCACGTGTTCCTCCGAAGTCTGGTTAGCACGGAGCTCTGTAGTCTGGAGTCTCCGGGCCTGGATTAGGCCTGTTCTTGTGAGTTACAACCTTAGGCGGAGTTTTCTAATCATGTTTGGACTGAGTATTTTCTAAAGGAGAGTTGTTGCTGTTAAATACTCGAGTTTTTAATTCTAAATGTGTTCATCTGACAAATACCTGTGGAGAGCCCACCTCAGGCTGAGCGCCGCTGTGGGTTCGATTGCAAGGAATTAGCTCTCCACGCAGAGGAGCATTATTGGCGAGGGTTTTAGTTACAAGCAACAGAAACCGAATGTGGTTAATTAAAGCAGAAAAGGAGTTTATTAAGAGGATTGCAGGGAATCTCCACGAGGTCTAAGAATCAGGCTTATAGGCTGCATTGCCACTGACGATGTCCCGGAATCCCACGGGCTGGCAGACGCTGTGTCTCTCCGTCCCAATTGCTGGGAGCCACCATGTCTGCTGCTGGCTCTTGGCTCTGGGCACCGACACGGCAGCTTTGCTGTGACGGCTCTTGGCAGGAAGAGACCCAGAGGTCCCTTTGCCTTTGCCTTGCTGACTCTGGTTTTAAGACTAGTGTTCAGGCACCGACCGCCAGACCGGAACCTGAGCCCCAGCGCATGCGCAGCTGTCCGCAGCGGGCCCAGCTCGGGCTGGCGCTCCCCGGTTCCGTGTGAGGCAGAGGCAGCCCCGGCCTGAGCAGGGGCAGATGCTCAACGTGGCAAGGACGCTCAGGAGCACCGAGGCCAGGGTTACAGTGTTCCCAGCAAAAAGCTGGGATGTGCCACCTGAAATAGTGACAAAATAACCATCTTCCTTAAAATATAATTTTGGCTATGTTTGTACACTGACCGTCGGAAACATAGTCTGGTCACATTATCGTGGCTTGGAGACTAGCACATCTGTCCAGGCTCAGACAAAATATTTCTCCTATGATGAACCTGTCCTTGCTCTCTTGAGCTGAAATCAAGCACTCCTGACCCTGCCTTCTTGCTTAAAATTCGATCAGGTAATCATTCATTCCTTCACTAAAGCAATGTTTCCTGAGCACCTGCTGTGGCATAAGAAGAAGTGCCTGCCTCATGGAGCACACGTTCTAGGAGAAGAGATAAAAGTAAACAAGTCAATAAATATATATAAAATGTAGTTATGGATACGAAGGTGCATACTGCAACTTGAACTTTACTTCAGAAATGAAAACAATGTAAAGTAAAAATTTGTACCCTCATATCAATCTGAAATAAAAAAGTCACTTGGCCACACATGTTTGGGTCTAGTCCTGGGAACCCTATTCCATTTCCTTAATCTGTATGTCCTATATTTTCACCAAATATCGTACTATGATGTATTGGGCAAGTCTACTCTTCCATCTGTTTTTGTAAATAAAGTTTTATTGGAACTAAAAAAATTATATATACATATATTATGGATACGCAAAATATAGTATCTACATACAATGGACTATTATTTAGATTTAAGAAGGAAAGACATTCTCAAAAAGGCAAAATTATAGGAACAGACAGCAGCCCAATGTCTTCCAGGAGCTGGGGCTGGGAGTGGACTGGCTACGAAGGATCACCAAGGGAATGATTTGAGGTGATGGTGGACTATGGTGGTTACACAACTGTATACATTTGTTAAACTTGCCCAACTGTCCACTGAGAGGTAAAATTCTCTTGTATGTACATTCTACCCCAAAAGATGACCCTTTAAAAAATGAAAGAAGATGGAGGAAGATGCTCTGAGTAAGTGGGCGGAAAAGAAAGCCTAGGAAACTATTTAGAAGACAGTATTTAGAAGCACTAAATAAAATCATTCTTCAATAGGAAACTAAGCTATTCTTTCTCTTTTTTCAACACTACAAAATTGTGATGACAATTTTATTCTGACATTTAATTATGGAAATCTTTAAACACAGTTTAAAGATTGTGCCACGAACAGCTCTCTACCACTACCTAGATTGTATAAATAACATTTTGCTATTATTTCTCCTATCCCACATCTATCCCTCAACCCACCAATCTATCTTGTCTTTGATGCATTTCAAAGGCCGTGGCAGATGTCAATGCCCTTCACCCCTAAACACTGCATTTCATGAACTAGAGTTCAGTGTTTCTTCACACTTTTTTTCTAGATATGATTTACATACAGTGAGATGTGTAAGTCTTATGTGTCACGATTTAATGAATGTTGAGAAATTCGTACACCTGTGTAACCAAACCCACATTGAGAGGAAACTTTATATCACCCTGGATCACTCTCTCCTATAAACCCCTCCCTCTCTTAGAGGCAACCATTGATCTGCTGTCACTACAGCTTAATTTTGTCTGTTCTGAACTTTCACATCAATGGATTTAAATAGTATGTACTTTGCTGTCTCCAGCTTCTTTCAATCAGCAAAGTGATTGTGAGGGTCACCGTGCTGTTGCCTGTGTTGGCAGTTAGTCTCTGATTTCTATTCAGTGTGGCAGGATTAAAGTGGGGCATGGGGATCACAGGGAAGCTGTGAAATTCATCACTTTTGTCAGAACAAACGAAAAGCTCATTCTGATCACTGAGATTGACTGAGAAAGGAGGGACGGAGTTGAGATGAGCACGGAAGCCAGAGCTGTTGAACCCTCAGAACCAATCATGATTTATCCACTTCCATCTCTTCTTACATATTGATGCTCTAGGTAAGAGATTTTGTTTGGGGACAGAAGTTTCTCTTAAAGAACAAAGCAGGTTAGATGTGTTCATGAGTGGTTGCTTTTTGAACCGAGCACATCTTCAGCTAGAAACCACTTCACAATCAAGAGCTGAGTTTTATAGAAAGTCAATGAACAAACATTTGGCTGCCCATTGTGGGCAAAGTACTACATCCGAACCTAGAGGCCTCTCCAGACTTCAAGACAAGCTCCCATCTTTGGTGGCTATTGGTCTAGTAAGTGAGAAGGGTTAAAAACTCTCATCAGGAGCCCTGCCTTTTGTTTGTGGCAAGTTCAATGTGGTCTTTTTGGAGCGCTCATGCCTTGCAGAATGCTCAGAAAGCCCGATAAGCCCTCTTTGAGCCCTGCAAAATAGGAAAGGGAAAATGATTAGAGCTGGAGGACGTATTTACTGTGGGACTGCAGAGAAAATACTTTTGGGTTTCTGCACAGTTGGGCCTTTGTGGGCAGTTTACTGAAATTTGGGATCTCAGAGTAAGAGCAAGTTTTGGAAGTTCATGACAACTGCACAGATGGTGAGAGCAGTCCAGGCAGGAGGATGTGACCCAGGACCTAGGAGATATCTGGTTTTTCACACCACAGGTGGTAAAGGGAGGACTCAGGCTCACTCCATGTCCAAGGACCCTTACACAGGCCACTAAACCAATGACACTATTTTAGGTTTTTGTTTTGTCCACATCCCACTTTCAGATGCAAATTTATGTTAAGCATATAAAATACAGGATACAGGTTAAGGCTGTAGAAAAGAGCAGCTTATATAAGAGAGGAGCTTCTCTCTCCCTCCTAATAGTCCTGGGGTTCTCAGTCCCGGCTGCTGGAGGCTCCAGGCTGTGCGAAGTCACTCAGGTTCTTCCTGGTTCGTTGCTCCTTCATCTAGATTCCTCTCCAAACCGAACACGGTAGAAGTCGCATCGTTTCCATGCCTGCATTCCAGCCCTTAGAAAAGAAAGAAAAAGGGCAGAGTCCAAAATAGCTGGTTTGCCTTGTGCATAGCCAGAAGTTGTGCCTACCCCTTCTGTCCCCATCTGACAGCCCCAAACAGGTGCATGCCCACATCTGGCTGAAACACAGGCTGAGAAATGAAGTCTCCAGGTGGGTGGCCAAGAGCCCAGCTAACACCTATGAAACACGAAAAAAGGAAGGTGTGGCAACAATCTTGTGAGTGAGCTCCTTGCAGGAAGTTGTCATAGGATGGCGGGCAGAAGGGAATGCACCAGGGAGTCTCCTTAAGCCAGAAGATTTTTCTTGTCTTTGCCGCTGTTATACCCCCATTGGTAAATGTGGCTCTGTTCCCTGTGGGCCTACCTCGGAGGCTTCCCTGGACCAAACCTGGTCCCAGATAGCCTTCTGTCCCAGTCCTCTGTCAGTTCCTAGCTTCATGTTGTTGTCCAAGGCAGGAGGTGCAACTCATGGGCTTCAGGGTGGCCCCACCCCGGGCAGGTGCCTCTGGCAGGTGCTTTCCTCGGCTGCTACCGGTCCCCTCGTGTCCTCCCCTCTTATCTTCCTTCACAGTCTGCTCCATCCCAGCTGCTCTGTCAGTCTAGACATGCACTTGGGAGTCTGTGGACTCTATTTCCTCGTTTCCCTGAAAATAGAGTTTATGGGGTTTTTTAATTCTCCTTGTTCCTTATGTATGATTTCCAGGAGGAGACTTAGAAAAATGTCCTCACACAGTCATGCTCATTCTGAAAGTCAGTGGAATAGTTTAACGAGTCACTTTATTCCGGTTCAGAGGAGCCAAGGACTTGGGCTCTTGGGATACACGGTAAAGGGAATTTCTCTGTAGGGTGAAGAGATTGCAGCAAATACCAATTTAGGCCAGTGACAGAAAATCAGCTTGATTAACGGCAACAGGGTCAGACGAGGCAGGGGAAATGCATCTAGTTTAGGGATGAAAACGATGTCTTCTTGTCTGCCATCCTGGAACAACCCTGATGACATTGCCCTGGGTGAAATGTAAGCCAGTTTTCTACCACTGAATTGGCTGAGACGCACCTTGGGGATAGGTAATGATTCTACAAAAAAGTAGAGACTCCAAGGAAATGGACGTGGAGGAGCTGCTGAGTAAATGCAAAGTGGGTCTCTGTGGGCGCTGCAGTCCCCACAAGGCACAGTAACCACAGGTCATAAATGAAGCAGGAACAGAGGCGCGACAGTGCTGTTAGGGCTGTAACTCTGACTTCAGCTGATGTCTCCAGCCTGGAAAAGACGGAGGAGCTGTGGCTTGCTCGATCTCCTCTCTGGAATTATGGCTTGTAGCACAATGTTTTTTCTACAGTGTCCAGCTTGATTTTTTTTTTTTTCTTGTGAAAGTGGATTGCTGGACTCTGAGCCAGAGCTGTGAGCATTACCGTGTCCCCACCACCAGGAAAATTATGGACATTTAACAGTGGATTTAGATACAGGGGGCTGCTGGCTGTCTCCTGGGACCTCCTTCATTCAGGCCATACTTAGCGACCCAGGTACTCTGCTGGGTAAGGGTGTGGTGTCGTTCCATTTTATAGATAATGTAACTGAGGCTTACAGGTCTTGCAGTCACTGAGACTGAAGGCTAGTCAAGTGGCTGGGTAATGTTACTGGCTGTTATCCCTCTTCCTGGCTAAGAGCTGCAATGCACCCAGCCCTAAGGAGCAACTATGATTATCTAAGATTTTAAAGCTGTTTCCCAGTTCCTTAGTCTCTCCGTTAGCTAGGGGAACGCATGTGATTCAGCTCTGACCCCTGAGACCTAAGGAGAAGACTGTTACAGGGAGCTCTGGGAAAGTTCTGGTGGGTTTTAGAAAGAGAGAGAGAGAGAAGAAAGAGAGAGAGAGATAAGAGAGAGAAGAATGAAAGAAAGAGGAAAAGAAAAGAAAAGGAAAGAAAGAAAAGAAGGCGTGGCTAGCATGACTTGTCATCCTTCTTCCCTTCCTGCTGCCTTGGTAACAAATGTGATATCTAGTGTGACTGCAGCCATTTTATAACCGTGAGGCAAAAAAAAAAAGTCTCATCACTAACACAGCTTGAGTTTCTGATGATGTTATTAAAGCAGTTAAAACAATGCTAGCAACTACCTATCTCCATATTTCTGTTAGAAAAATAGCACACTATTTTGCAAACCAGTGGTTCTCAACTTTACTAATGCCACAAGCCTTTATGCCACAATTCCTTATGTTGTGGTGACCCCCAACCATAAAATTGTTTTCATTCATCTGTATTTATTCGGGGTATATGTGATGGTTTTAGTCGACTCCTATGAAAGGGTCATTCGACCTCCAAAGGGGTCGCAACCCACAGGTTGAGAACCGCTGTTTTAAACCCATGTTATTCAAATGTTCTCTTAAATATAGCTGAATGTGTACCTGGTGAAGTAAGAGAATAGAACTAGAAGGTTTTCAGAGCTGTGATTCTAAAATTCTTGTAGTTTCCGCTCTACCCTGATAATTCCTTTGCAGAAGACTCTTAAGCAAGTTTCCCAAATCCAAGGAAATTCAGTACAAATGTCATAAAATAAGGTCAGGCTTAAGGAGCAAAAAGCATGATCCTGAGTGTTACACGCTGGGTTGGGATCACCTGGTCCTTTCTGCTGAAAGTCTTGCTCAGCCCTGAAGACTGGGTTGAGACTGAGCCTGCAACGTGTGGTTTGAAGTGCGTGGAAGGATGTCACTATAGTTGGGGAGTGAAGAGCAAATATGGTGATAGTAGGAATCTAGTCTCTCCCAGCGGCTCCTTTCTCTTAATCCCAGCACCCCTAAGTGTGTCACCTTGCTGTCAACAAAGCACAAGTCACTATTGGATCCTCTGAACCAACTAAGAAATCACTTTTATTTTCTTGCGGTGTTCCAGTGTCCACAAAACAGATGCCCCTCAAACTTCATGGTGCAAAACCACAATCATTTGAATTTGCTTGTGGTTTTGTGAGTCAAGAGTGTGAGAAGGCTTGGGCAGAGCTGTTCTCACTTAGGGTCTTTTGTGCTGTTGCCATCAGTTGGTGACTGATGTTCGGGGATGAACATCCAAGACAGAGCACTTGCGAGCTTGCCCGTGAAGCTGGAGGAGGGAGCTGGGGCTGGGGCACCTCCACACATAGCCTCTCCTGCATGGCAGACTCGAAACCATTGTATTTTCAGGGCAAACTCCGTGGAGAACGAACTTTTCCAACTAGCCTTGGAAGTCAACCAGCATCACTTATGCTTCCTTCTGTTGGTTACAAGCAAGTCACTAAGGTCAGGCTGGTTTCAAGCGGAGCAGGCACAGAATCAGAGGATTATGGTTGTATCATAATAAAACCAGCAGAACGTCTTGGAAGAGAATTTTGCTGAGGAGCCACCCAGAAGGGATGTGTTCTGCCAGCTTCTGGGATTGCAGAGAAACCATAGAAGCCAATACATTGTTAACACCCCCTTTCTATGAGAAGCTATTTCCTCTTTTCTGATTAGAAAATAATGCATATTATTTGAAGCAACTCTCGAAGCAGAAAGAAAGCTAAAATCATGCCATGCATAATTGTATCAGAGATCTAACCATCTTAACACTTTGGCCTAGATCCTTTTGATTCTTTTTTTTGCCAAGGAGATTTCAGATCATGATTATTTCTATGAAAGAAATGAAACAGGGTAAGGGCTGGTCCTGGCTGCAGTGCTGGGGGTGCTGCTTTAGATGGGGCTATGGAGAAAGGCTCTCAGAGAGTGGTGGCCTTACTGAAACAGAAAAAAAAAAAAAACAGCTCAGATTATGTGGACAGTGGTGAAAACAATGAGGGAGGATGGGTCTGCTATGTCTGTGGACCTGAGGGGGTCCCGTGAGCATGGAGTATATTAGGTCTCAGGAAGAGGCAGAAAAATGGGGGCAAATGTCTGCAGAGACCAGGCTTTACAGGGCTTTTTAACCACGGTAAAAAGGTAAATTTTATTCTAAGTGTGATTGTGAGTCTTAGAGTGAAGAAGGGGTCTGATTTTTAAACAAGGGTGTGGTTTTTGCTAGGACTGCTATAATGAAGTATCACACACTGAATGGTTCAAACAACAGAATGTCTTTTCTCCCAATTCTAGAGGCTGGTGTTGGCAAGGTTGGTTTCTTCTGGGGGTGGGAGGGGAATCTGTTCTAGGCCTTCCCTGGCATCTGGGGTTTTTTGGCAATCTCTGGTCTTCCTGGTCTTATAGAAGCATCACCCAGGTCTCCACCTTCATCTTCACGCGGCGTTCCCTTGTGTGAGCGTCTATGTCTGAATTTCCCATTTCTTGATCTATTGGATTAGGGTTCACACCAAAGACTTCATCTTATCCATTTGCGAGGATTCTTTTCCAGGTAGTAGGATAGGAATTCAATGTCTTTGGGGGACACAATTCACCCCATAACCCTGTTGCGTGGATAGGTACCTTTGGGAGCCAGAGTGGACAGCAGAAGCCTTGGTTCAATTGTCTCCTCTAATCAGTCATCCAGTTCCAGCAGTCTCCAGAGTCCCGGCCCTGGGCTGGTGGTGTCCCTCAGGTGTCCTGCACCCCAGCCTGGGGTTGTGAGGTTCATGGAGGATAACAGGCATATGGACTCTCCAGGGACAAGCAGAGAAATGGCCACCCCCAGGGCTGCCGAAGGGCTTGGGTCCCGGTGTTCCCAGAGGACATGAGCTGTGTGCAGGTCCAGCCTGGAGTGAGGCTTCTTTCTCCTTGGTCTCCTGTGCAACTGGCCTTTATCTGAGAAAATGCCTGCACCTCCTTTGGTTTTTCTGCTTTGCTCTCTATTCTTAGTTAGGCTTTGTTATGCGCCCAAACCCACAATAGCAGCTCTGCTTAGAAGAAAGTCCTTTCTGCTCACAGTTAAAATGTGCCATGGTAGCTGCGAGAGGGGAAAGCTTTCAGGTCCTGATGTCTTTCTTACATTGAGATAAGAAATTGTGTGGCTTAGCAAGAACTCGAGGAATGAGGCTTGTATGGGCTGAATCGTGTCCCTCCCAATTTGTATGCAGTATGAAGCCCTAACCCCCAGCACCTCATTTTCATTTCAAAATGAAAAGATTAGCTGAGTGCTGTGGCAGGCTCCTGTGTCTCAGCTACCTGGGAGGCTGAGGCAGGAGGATCACTTGAGCCCAGGAGTTGGAAATTGCAGTGAGCTGTGATGAAGCCACGGCATTCTTTTTTTTTTTATTATTTTTTATTTTTTATTGTTGGGGATTCATTGAGGGTACAATAAGCCAGGTTACACTGATTGCAATTGTTAGGTAAAGTCCCTCTTGCAATCATGTCTTGCCCGCATAAAGTGTGACACACACCAAGGCCCCACCCTCCTCCCTCCTTCCCTCTTTCTGTTTCCCCCCCCATAACCATAATTGTCATTAATTGTCCTCATATCAAAATTGAGTACATAGGATTCATGCTTCTCCATTCTTGTGATGCTTTACTAAGAATAATGTCTTCCACGTCCATCCAGGTTAATACGAAGGAAGTAAAGTCTCCATTTTTTTTAATGGCTGAATAGTATTCCATGGTATACATATACCACAGCTTGTTAATCCATTCCTGGGTTGGTGGGCATTTAGGCTGTTTCCACATTTTGGCGATTGTAAATTGAGCTGCAATAAACAGTCTAGTACAAGTGTCCTTATGATAAAAGGATTTCTTTCCTTCTGGGTAGATGCCTAGTAATGGGACTGCAGGATCAAATGGGAGGTCTAGCTTGAGTGCTTTGAGGTTTCTCCATACTTCCTTCCAGAAAGGTTGTACTAGTTTGCAGTCCCACCAGCAGTGTAAAAGTGTTCCCTTCTCTCCACATCCACACCAGCATCTGCAGTTTTGAGATTTTGTGATGTGGGCCATTCTCACTGGGGTTAGATGATATCTCAGGGTTGTTTTGATTTGCATTTCTCTAATATATAGAGATGATGAACATTTTTTCATGTGTTTGTTAGCCATTCGTCTGTCGTCTTTAGAGAAAGTTCTATTCATGTCTCTTGCCCATTGATATATGGGATTGTTGGAAGCCACGGCATTCTACCCAGGGTGACAAAGCAAGACCCTATATTTGGAGATATGGATGTTTAAAAAGGTTTAAAAAAATCATATGGGTGGAGTCTAACCCAGTATGTGGGGTCCTTCTCTGAGGATGCAGATGTGCATACAGACTATGCAGGGACAAGGAGAGAGGCCACAGGGGGAACTAGCCTGCTGGCACCTTGATATCAGATTTTTCGCCTTCAGAATTATGAGTTAATAAATTTCTGTTGTTTAAGCCACCTGGTGTGTGGCCCATTGTTATAGCCACCTGAGCAGACACACACAGACCCACGGTGGAGAGGCCCTGATGAGCCAGGTGTGCAAAGGTCTGGAACCCAGACTGTGTCCTCATGTGGGCAGATTCTGTTTTTGTGAATTTGCTGATTCACTAATCATTATTTGTAACCCCCAATACATACTTATGGGGCTTACTGAGTCATTTCTAGACACGTGCAGAGCGGTGAAAACGCTGTCACCCAGTGTGTGCATCCCCCCGGCTGAGGTTGGGGAGGTGACCCTCATCCTTCAGGTGTTAGCTCCTCGTGCTGTAAACAAGTGGCCTTTTTAGTTTATTCAGTGTCATGCTTTTCACATTTGTAAGCTTTATGTTGTTGATTCTGCTGGTGACAATGGCCCCCCACGCACAGTGCCAGGTGCTGTCTGGTGTCCCGAGCACAAGGTTGTGAGGTTCCCCACAGAGAAAACATGCGTGTTAGACACACTGTGCTCAGGTGTGTAGGACAGTGCTGCTGTGAGCCCAATTGTTAACAATGCCTATTAAATAAGGTGGTTTATTTGAAACAAAGCTACGTACCTATAAAAGAGTTCATGAGAATGTTGGAACCTGAGGCTTGCAGGGACCTAACAAGCAATGGCTCAGTATTTAATAATTCCGTTTTGCAGTGACCTGATAGGACGTAGTACTGGAAATAGGAGAGAAGGGACAAGAGATGCTTTCAGGGAGTAAGTTGTTAGAGTAGCGAGGGTTTCCAGATAGTGGAGGGACGTTTCTGCTTAACAGTTTTATGTAAGGTGGGCTTCAAAAGGTGGAAATATGTTACAGAGGGGATGAAGGGACATTCTGGCCTGCCTGTGCTGTGAAGATGGTGATTTGCGCACATGTGAATTTTATTTGCTCATCTTTTCCCTATGACCACGCACAACAGAGATGACAACTTACCTTTCTTTCCACATAGTCTCAGCTCCATTGTCAGCATTTTGACTCATCTGATGGCCTTTGCACTATATTAAAGAGCACTAATAGAGAAGAATATAGCTCGCGCCAGGCTGGGGCCTAGTATGTCTTATTTTAATGTGACCTTGAGTCCCCTGCACCGCGTAATAGGTATGTGGAATGAACATCTTGGATTCTGGAAAGCTGGAGGTATCTGGCATCTATTCACATTTTAAATTGGACAATTAGTTTCTCTATGAGAAAAAGGTTTGTATTTTTTTGCTTTTTTTTGGCCGGGGCCGGGTCTGAACCCACCACCTCCAGTATATGGGGCCAGAATGAAGGAAGTCCTTTGAGCCACAGGCACCGCCCACAGTTTGTATTTTTTTTAATGCTAGTTGTTTGAACTTTACTTTTATTTTGGGTCACTTGGAGTCAGAGCTGTCTTTTCATAAAATAAGCCCTGTTAATTCCCAGAAGACAGAGGAGAAAAATTGGAGATTTATGGTAGAGAGGGCTATTTTAAAATAAGAGGTTGAAAGTGCATCTCACTGAATTGGGAAGGAAAACGGAGTCCTGTTGTCCCTGTACCAACTCTGGATTCTGAAGTCTGAAAGATGAAGGCCCAGATGAAGGCCCTGGGGCCATGTGACTATTGATTCCAGCCGGAGGCAAGGTGCAGAAGGAGCTGGAAGTCAGAATGAAGGACCATCAGGTGAGGAGAAATACATTTTTCCACTATTGAAATAAGCTCTGCGTTTCAGCCCTCACTCATTTGAAGGTATAATTAACACGAGGCGGGAGGACAAGACAAATCGCAGCAAACTGATTCAGCAGAAATCACATCGAAGCTGGTTATTGACCTCAGCAGGGGAGGGAAGAAACCAATCAAGGTGGCTGGTGGCAGCCAGTAAATGAAATGCAGCCTCCCAAACTGGGCTCCCTGGTTGGGATGAGCGATTGTTAATCTGCACACAATAAAATAAGGACGGCACATAAACAATACTCAGCGTCCTAAAAAATGAAGCCATTAGTGTAAGCGCATGTGCTGCTCATCCTTTTTCTCCTGAAACATATGAAAAATTCCTTCTCCGGGGCCAATTAGGATCTTCCACCACTTGCCCAAGAAGTGCTACTTATTATAGGTGACAACATAATGCTAAAAAGATGCTTAGAAATAAAATTCAAGCTGTAATCATTTGGCTGAATAAGACTCCCTGGCTCTGGCAGCCTCGTATATTTGGTAAAAATTCTTCCTTCCGAAAGGGTTATGTCTCTGTTTCCTGTTTATTATTGTGCTTGTGTGCCCCGTGGGGACGAGGTCGTCAATTCACAACTTGGGTGTGCCAGAAATGTCCCATGTCTTTAATATCTTTAAATCAACTTGATTTTGTCTTTAAGTCCCTGTTCTGTTTGGCTGGTAGAAATATAACCTCAGCCATTTTTAATGACTCTGCCTCCCTGTCTAGAATTTGTGCTGAGGTTTTGGAGTTTCAGGTGGGGTCTGGGTGAGGACAGAGATGTCTGTTGTCCCTTGGGTCATAGATGGGTGAGGACAGAGATGTCTGTTGCCAGCCCCTGTGCACCCTTCAAGTCTAAAGTTCTCTTTTTTGGTTCTGAACCAGTTTTGGGGTTCTGGTATCTTTCATGAAGCTGGGAGCCACATGACTGGCACCACAGATGGCCACTGTCTCTAAGGTGGGGCAGAGTTAATTGTTGGGGGAATGGCAGCCCCTACTCTTCACGCTCAGGAGAAGTTTCTTCTTTCTCTGAGAGAAACTCTCCCTCTGTCTCCTTGTTTTCCTTAGAAGCTCATTGCTCTCTTTAAACTCTATTTTCTCAATGAGCTTAAACTTTTGAAACTAAACCAGGGAGGGAGAGAAAGCACCCGGCAGGTAGCTCCTGTCTTCCTTCCTGCTCCAAATCTTCCGAGATGAACAGCTCTAGCAAGGGGAGAAAACAGGTGAGTTAATATCTGTCTACATCTGTTTTGGTTGGTTTAACAAGATACCGTAAACTAGCAGGCTTATAAAACAGAAAAACCTGCACAGTTCTGGAGTCTGGGGAGTCCAGAATCAAGGCACAGCAGACTGCACCTTCTCACTGTGTCCTCACACAGTGGGAGAGAGGAAGGGCTCTCTCTGGAACCCCTTCTCTAAGGCACAACTTCATTAATGAAGCCTCCATCTCTTAATACCATGACCTTGTGGGTTGGAACTCTAATACATGGAATCCTACTTGGTCAGGGTAGGGGGACACCAGTATTCAGACAATGGCAATATCTCAAACAATATTCTCTGATTTCTGGGTGATCCCTGGCATCCCACCACATGAAGTCCGTACCTGCATGTATAAGCAGACCGTGGCACCTCTGGTCTGAATTCTTGTGTCTGATGACAAGCTTTAAGGAATCCACGGGAGTATCACTTCTACGCTTTTAGTGCCAGTGCTCCAGTGCCTTTTAATTCCTGTGTTTGAAGTCGGCATTGCCATCAACTTTCTCTTCTGTGATAGAGGTCGATATTCAAAACCGTGAGCTGAGATAATCCCTGTAGGACCCTTTGCTGTAAAAATCAGAAAACCCCAGAGCACACGGGTTATAAAACAGCTTTAGAACGTGGGAATGTTCTTAAGAGTCATTTATTCATTTATTCAACCTAGTCCAGGAGAGATGGAAATTTCAGTGAAATCTGAATAATCCTTTCAAATAAAGCAAAATTAGATAAAGATATGCTTAGGGCATGAAATGCAGACCATGGTAATGAAGCTGTCCTTCACAGGGGAAGATGATGTTGCTAACCTGTCACCAGGAGACTGTGGGTTTAATTATCTTTCCAGTAAAAATAATAGATTTGTTCTAATCTGTGTTCCTCTTTTGGTTTTAGCTTCTAAAGTCCAATTCAAGCTCCAGCTCTGGGTGAGGTGGAATAAGTGTGCTTTGCCCATCTTTCCCACTCTATAATTGTAGAACCTGGACAGAATGAAGACTCTGAGAAGTCAATGGCAGCAGGCAGACTCGGGAAGAAGACCAGAATTCAAAGTGCCCCTTGGTGGGTGATGGGGGCCTCTTTTCCATTCAGTATTCCTGGCTGGAAAAAATGCCTCTGGGAACCCAGGAATGGGCCCCAAAGCATTGATAGAAGAGGCTTAGGGAAAAACTGTTAGTCTGGCTCAGAGAGAAAGAAAAGGAACTCCCAAGGCTCAGAAAGAGCTCAGATTCCCCCACCCCCCATTGCAGGGTTTTCTTTCCCCCTGTTCTCTGTTCTCTCACTATCCAGGCCCCAAGTAATCCAATGGAGGGTGGCATATGGAAAGATCTAGCAGAAAGGGGGCTTTCCTCTGCCTTCAGTGAAACTGGTTCCTCAACAGATGGCCCCAAACCTGAGAGCTCTCCTCTCTCCATCCTCCTACCATGTAGGCTCAGACGTGGGGCTGATCTCAGAAGTCTTCAGCAGATGGACCTTAGTGTCTACAAGGTGAGCTTCAGGACTCAGGGAAGCAGCAGGGAGAGCCCAGAGAAGGGGAGGCTCCATAAAGTCCCTGAAAAGCCCCAGGGCTCCATCTGAAGCCCACTAAAGGACTTCATTGAACTATGGTGTGGCCACTTCTCAGGGCTCAGACTAACCACTTGTGTGTCTCATACTTCAGCTAGTTGGGAAGGACACTACAGAGGCTTTGAGGACTATACTAGCCTTGGAGCTAGGGCCCACAGAACATGCAGCTTGAACTCAATGTGGTCAACTGTTCACTAAACAAAACTGTCAACATTGTTTATCAGAAACAAGACCCAGAGTCTCATTGCACCCTCCTGAAATTATGCAGGCTATAATTCAAACGATAGAAATTTTGACTCATGTGATAATCAAGGTGACACAGACACTAGAATTATCTGGCAAAGATTTTACTTTGAAGCAACTATTATAAAAATGTTCAAATGGCACAGCCATTAAGATGGCTATGACTAGGGGGAAAAAAGGAAAATAAAAAGTATTGGCAGACATGTGGAGAAACCAAAACCTTTGCGCATTGCTGGTAGAAATGTAAAATGATGCAGCTGCCACAGAAAGCAATAGGACAGGTCCTCAAAAAGCTAAAGATAGAATTACCATCTGATTCTGAAACTCCACTCCTGGGTATACATCCAACATCAAGAATTGAAAATAGAGTCTTGAGCAGATATTTGTACACCTGTGCTCATAATTACATTATGCACAACAGCCAAAAGATGGAAGCAATCCAAACATTCATCAATGAATAAATAGATAAATAAAATGTAGTGTATACATATTCTATAGTTAGGATGTTTGTCCCCCAAATCTCATGTTGACATTGTACCCCCAATGTTGGAGTTGGGGCAAATAGGAGGTATTTTCCTCAGGGAGGTAGAACCCTCATGAACAGCTTGGCACCTTCCTCACAGCAGTGAATATATTCTTGCTTTCTCAGTTTCCACAGAGCTCATTGTTAAAAAGAACCTGGTACCTCCCCCTTCCTGCTTCCTCTTTCACTGTGTGTTCTGTACACACGCCTCTCCCCTTCACCTTCCACTGTGAGTGGAGGCAGCCTACGGTTTTCACTAGATGCCCAGCCAGCAGAATTGTGAGCCAAATCAATCATTTGTCTTTATAAATTGGCCAGAATGAGGTACTCCTCTATAGAAACACCAATGGACTAAAAAACATACAATAAAATATTATTCAGCCTCAAGAAGAAGGGAAATTCTGACACCTGATGCAACGTGGATGAACTTTGGGGATATTATACTCAGTGAAATGAGTCAGTCACAAAAGGACAAATACTGTGTGATTCCACTTCCGTGAGGTGCCTGGAGTAGTCAAATGCATAAAAAAAAAGTAGAATGGTGGTTGTCAGGGGGTGGAGTTGGGGGGGATTGGTGATTGTTTGATAGGTATAGAGTTTCAGTTTTAAAAATCAAAAAAGAGTTTTGGGGATTCACAGTAATGTGTATGTACTTAACACTTCTGAGCTGTACAGTTATAAATGGTGAATATGGTGCATTTTATGTTATGTGCATTTTGTCACAATTTAAAATAAATGTTCAAATGAGCATTTGTGAACAGTCTTAGAACATATTAAAATAAAATTTTGAACTAAAAAAATGAAAGGTACTTTTAAAATAAAAAATTTAAAAATAAAAAAATTAAAATTGAAATTTAAAATTCACTGAATGAGAGGCGGAGCAAGATGGCAGCCGAGTAACAGCTTCCTTGCATCTGGGCACCGTGAGTCTGGGGAGATAGGACTCCAGGCATCTCTGGCTGGTGGGAACTGCCTATCATCACTCCTATGAAAATACAGGGAGTCAGCGAGAGACTTCTGGACCCCAAGAGGAGGACTAAAACAGTGGAAAGCCGGCAAGTGGTCATGTGTGTTCAATCCGTCTAAACCCGCCCACAACTGTAAGTTCAGTAGCAGCGAGACTGCAAACCAGAAAGGCCTTACCTGTGAACTGTTTTGATGTCCTTGGACTTGGCACTGAGTTGAACTGCCTTGGGGAAGGCCTGAGCGGGAGTGCGGAGAACTTTGGCCGTTGTCTAGGGCCCCAGTCTGAGCCGCTGAGCCAGACGGAGCTGATAGTGTTTGGCGGTGGGTCACACGGATCCATTGTCAGTGATCTGCCCCGGCAAGCTCTGCCCTCAGGGTCGCAGAGCTAGAAACGGGTGGGAGCTGGTAACCCAACAACCAAGTAGCCTAAGGGTGGGGTCTGAGCCGCCTTGCAGCCCTAACCCTCAGGGGCAGAGTGAGATCGGTTTTGGCACACTGTGTAAGTGCATAGCCACTTCAGCAGCGATTCCAGCGAGAAAGCTGGGAAAGCTTCTGCTCAGCAAGTTTACAAGTTCAAAGTGCCTTTTAAGTAGGCTGAAGAGAGATTTAGGGTGTCTACCTGCTGGGGTTTGAGAAATCAGCAGCCTCCAGTCGTATCAGAACTGTGACTAACATCTCATACCCCAGAAGACCACGTGTTGCCCAGACAATATTCAATAACATATACAAACTGCTTTGTTTTTGGTTGTGTATTTTTTTCTTCTTTTTCTTTTTGGTTTGGTTGTTTTTTTTGTTTGTTTATTTTGACGTTGCTGATGTTCTTTTGTTTTTTCAATTTCAATCTTTTCCACACAGATCCCTTTTTCTTTCTCAATTTTCCTAGTTTAATTATAATTTCCCATTGCTGCCTTTTTTAATAACTTCAACTTCATTTTTGCTAGTGTTTCTACCGATATAATTTGGTTTTTCACCCAATTTTATCCCCGTAAAGTTTTCTGTTTGCTTCTTTTGGTTTGATTTAAAGCATTTTTGTCTTTCCTCTCTACTTGGTGGAGGTGGGGTACTGTGTCTGATCAGGTTAGCAAAGAGCTGCTGACCTCAAGGGAACCACGCAACTGGGCACCCCCAGAAGGTGGGGTTTTTTAAGGTTGTGTCAAAGTACCCTACTGTACACCTATATTGCCCTGTCTCCCTCTTTCTGTGCCTCTCTTCTTTTTGTCAATATTCCTTATACCCACCCCCTCTCCTTTCTCTATCTTTCTTTTTTTCTTATCACTCGGTCCTCCTTTCTTTCATCCCCTTTTTTTGCTCTTCAACCTTCTCACCCTTCCGGTCCTATAACCCTTAGTCCACAGGCACAAGAACTTAAAGAGCAAGAGGAAGCGAAAGGAAAATTAGGGCAAGGAAACAGATAAAAGAAATCACTCATGAGGAAGAATCAGCAGAAAACTCCAGGCAACATGAAGAACCAGTCTAGAACAACCCCACCAAGGGACCATGAGGTAGCTACTGCAGAGGATTCCACCTATAAAGAAATGTTAGGAATGACAGAAAGGGAATTTAGAATACACATGTTGAAAACAATGAAAGAAATGATGGAAACAATGAAGGAAATTGCTAATAAAGTGGAAAATAACCAAAAGGAAATCCAAAAACAGAATCAAATAAGAGATGAACGATATGAAGAATATAAAAAGGATATAGCAGACCTGAAGGAACTGAAACAGTCAATTAGGGAACTTAAAGATACAATGGAAAGTATCAGCAACAGGTTAGACCATGCAGAAGAAAGAATTTCAGAGGTAGAAGACAAAGTTCTTGAGATAACTCAGACAGTAAAAGAGGCAGAAAAGAAGAGAGAGAAAGCAGAACGTTCACTGTCAGAATTATGGGACTTTATGAAGCGTTCCAACATACGAGTTATAGGAATTCCAGAAGGGGAAGAAGAATGCCCCAGAGGAATGGAAGCCATACTAGAGAATATTATAAAAGAAAATTTCCCAAACATCACCAAAGATTCTGACACACTGCTTTCAGAGGGATATCGGACCCCAGGTCGCCTCAACTCTAACCGAGCTTCTCCAAGACACATTGTGATGAACCTGTCCAAAGTCAAGACCAAAGAAAAGATTCTGCAAGCTGCCAGGAGTAAGCGCCAGTTGACCTACAGGGGCAAATCCATCAGAGTGACCGCAGACTTCTCTAATGAAACTTTCCAAGCAAGAAGACAATGGTCATCTACCTTTAATCTACTTAAACAGAACAATTTTCAGCCCAGAATTCTGTACCCTGCTAAGCTAAGCTTCAGAATTGACGGAGAAATCAAATCATTTACGGATATACAAACATTGAGGAAATTCGCCACAACAAGACTAGCTCTACAGGAAATACTTCAACCTGTTCTGCACACTGACCACCACAATGGATCAGCAGCAAAGTAAGAACTCAGAAATCAAAGGACAAAACCTAACCTCCACACTGATGCAAAAGATAAAATTAAGCAATGGACTCTCACCAAATAAGACGAATAGAATACTACCACACTTATCAATTATCTCAATAAATGTTAATGGCTTGAATTCCCCACTGAAGAGACATAGATTGGCTGACTGGATTAAAAAACACAAGCCATCCATTTGCTGTCTGCAAGAAACACACCTGGCCTCAAAAGACAAATTAAAGCTCCGAGTCAAGGGTTGGAAGACAATTTTTCAGGCAAACGGAATTCAGAAGAAAAGAGGAGTTGCAATCTTATTTTCAGATACATGTGGATTTAAAGCAACTAAAGTCAAAAAAGACAAAGATGGTCACTTTATATTGGTCAAGGGAAAAATACAACAAGAAGACATTTCAATTCTAAATATTTATGCACCCAATTTAAATGCTCCCAGATTCTTGAAGCAGACCTTACTCAGTCTGAGCAATATGATATCTGATAATACCATCATAACAGGGGACTTTAACACACCTCTTACAGAGCTGGACAGATCCTCTAAACAGAAATTAAACAAAGATGTAAGAGATTTAAATGAGACCCTAGAACAACTATGCTTGATAGATGCATATAGAACACTCCACCCCAAAGATAAAGAATATACATTCTTCTCATCACCCCATGGAACATTCTCCAAAATTGATCATATCCTGGGACACAAAACAAATATCAACAGAATCAGAAGAATTGAAATTTTACCTTGTATCTTTTCAGACCATAAGGCACTAAAGGTGGAACTCAACTCTAACAAAAATGCTCAAGCCCACCCAAAGGCATGGAAATTAAACAATCTTCTGTTGAATAACAGATGGGTGAAGGAAGAAATAAAACAGGAAATCATTAACTTCCTTGAGCATAACAACAATGAAGACACAAGCTACCAAAACCTGTGGGATACTGCAAAAGCAGTTTTGAGAGGAAAATTCATCGCTTTAGATGCCTACATTCGAAAAACAGAAAGAGAGCACATCAACAATCTCACAAGAGATCTTATGGAATTGGAAAAAGAAGAACAATCTAAGCCTAAACTCAGTAGAAGAAAAGAAATATCCAAAATCAAATCAGAGATCAATGAAATTGAAAACAAAAGAATCATTCAGAAAATTAATGAAACAAGGAGTTGGTTTTTTGAAAAAATAAATAAAATAGATAAACCATTAGCCAGACTAACTAGAAATAGAAAAGTAAAATCTCTAATAACCTCAATCAGAAACGATAAAGGGGAAATAACAACAGATCCCACAGAGATACAAGAGATCATCTCTGAATACTACCAGAAACTCTATGCCCAGAAATTTGACAATGTGAAGGAAATGGATCAATATTTGGAATCACACCCTCTCCCTAGACTTAGCCAGGAAGAAATAGACCTCCTGAACAGACCAATTTCAAGCACTGAGATCAAAGAAACAATAAAAAAGCTTCCAACTAAAAAATGCCCTGGTCCAGATGGCTTCACTCCAGAATTCTATCAAACCTTCAAGGAAGAGCTTATTCCTGTACTGCAGAAATTATTCCAAAAAACTGAGGAAGAAGGAATCTTCCCCAACACATTCTATGAAGCACACATCACCCTGATACCAAAACCAGGAAAAGACCCAAACAAAAAGGAGAATTTCAGACCAATCTCACTCATGAACATAGACGCAAAAATTCTCAACAAAATCCTAGCCAAAGGATTACAGCTTATCATCAAAAAAGTCATTCATCATGATCAAGTAGGCTTCATCCCAGGGATGCAAGGCTGGTTTAACATACGTAAGTCTATAAACGTTATCCACCATATTAACAGAGGCAAAAATAAAGATCACATGATCCTCTCAATAGATGCAGAAAAAGCATTTGATAAAATCCAGCATCCTTTTCTAATTAGAACTCTGAAGAGTATAGGCATAGGTGGCACATTTCTAAAACTGATTGAAGCTATCTATGACAAACCCACAGCCAATATTTTACTGAATGGAGTAAAACTGAAAGCTTTTCCTCTTAGAACTGGAACCAGACAAGGTTGTCCTCTGTCACCTTTACTATTCAACGTAGTGCTGGAAGTTCTAGCCAATACAATTAGGCAAGACAAGGAAATAAAGGGAATCCAAATGGGAGCAGAGGAGGTCAAACTCTCCCTCTTTGCTGACGACATGATCTTATACTTAGAGAACCCCAAAGACTCAACCACAAGACTCGTAGAAGTCATCAAAAAATACAGTAATGTTTCAGGATATAAAATCAATGTCCACAAGTCAGTAGCTTTTGTATACACCAATAACAGTCAAGATGAGAAGCTAATTAAGGACACAACTCCCTTCACCATAGTTTCAAAGAAAATGAAATACCTAGGAATATACCTAATGAAGGAGGTGAAGGACCTCTATAAAGAAAACTATGAAATCCTCAGAAAGGAAATAGCAGAGGATATTAACAAATGGAAGAACATACCATGCTCATGGATGGGAAGAATCAACATTGTTAAAATGTCTATACTTCCCAAAGCTATCTACCTATTCAATGCCATTCCTATCAAAGTATCTACATCGTACTTTCAAGATTTGGAAAAAATGATTCTGCGTTTTGTATGGAACCGGAAAAAACCCCGTATAGCTAAGGCAGTTCTTAGTAACAAAAATAAAGCTGGGGGCGTCAGCATACCAGATTTTAGTCTGTACTACAAAGCCATAGTGCTCAAGACAGCATGGTACTGGCACAAAAACAGAGACATAGACACTTGGAATCGAATTGAACACCAAGAAATGAAACTAACATCTTACAACCACCTAATCTTTGATAAACCAAACAAGAACGTACCTTGGGGGAAAGACTCCCTATTCAATAAATGGTGTTGGGAGAACTGGATGTCTACATGTAAAAGACTGAAACTGGACCCACACCTTTCTCCACTCACAAAAATTGATTCAAGATGGATAAAGGACTTAAATTTAAGGCATGAAACAATAAAAATCCTCAAAGAAAGCATAGGAAAAACACTGGAAGATATTGGCCTGGGGGAAGACTTCATGAAGAAGACTGCCATGGCAATTGCAACAACATCAAAAATAAACAAATGGGACTTCATTAAACTGAAAAGCTTCTGTACAGCTAAGGACACAATAACCAAAGCAAAGAGACAACCTACACAATGGGAAAGGATATTTGCATATTTTCAATCAGACAAAAGCTTGATAACCAGGATCTATAGAGAACTCAAATTAATCCACATGAAAAAAGCCAACAATCCCTTATATCAATGGGCAAGAGACATGAATAGAACTTTCTCTAAAGATGACAGACGAATGGCTAACAAACACATGAGAAAATGTTCATCATCTCTATATATTAGAGAAATGCAAATCAAAACAACCCTGAGATATCATCTAACCCCAGTGAGAATGGCCCACATCACAAAATCTCAAAACTGCAGATGCTGGCGTGGATGTGGAGAGAAGGGAACACTTTTACACTGCTGGTGGGACTGCAAACTAGTACAACCTTTCTGGAAGGAAGTATGGAGAAACCTCAAAGTACTCAACCTAGACCTCCCATTCGATCCTGCAATCCCATTACTGGGCATCTACCCAGAAGGAAAAAAATCTTTTTATCATAAGGACACTTGTACTAGACTGTTTATGGCAGCTCAATTTACCATTGCCAAAATGTGGAAACAGCCTAAATGCCCACCAACCCAGGAATGGATTAACAAGCTGTGGTATATGTATACCATGGAATACTATTCAGCTATTAAAAAAAATGGAGACTTTACATCCTTCGTATTAACCTGGATGGAAGTGGAAGACATTATTCTTAGTAAAGCATCACAAGAATGGAGAAGCATGAATCCTATGTACTCAATCTTGATATGAGGACAATTAATGACAATTAAGTTTATGGGGGGGGAAGCAGAAAGAGGGATGGAGGGAGGAGGGTGGGGCCTTAGTGTGTGTCACACTTTATGGGGGCAAGACATGATTGCAAGAGGGACTTTACCTAACAATTGCAATCAGTGTAACTGGCTTATTGTACCCTCAATGAATCCCCAACAATAAAAAAAAAAAAAAGAACTGCAAAAAAAAAAATAAATAAATAAATAAAATAAAATAAAATTCACTGAATGAGCACATTATCAGAGGATCTGAGAAGAGAGTTCATGAACCGAATATAGATCAATAGAAATAATCTCATCTGAACAATACTATGAATTTTTTTTAAATAAAAAGAATAGATCCTCAGGGACCTGGAGCACAGTAGCAGTAACTTTCAGGATATCTGAGTCCCAGAAGCAAAGGAGGAAGAGTATGGTGTTGGAAAAGTATCTGAGGCAATATGGTTGCAAACTTTCCAAGGCTACAGAAAGATGAAAACTACTTATTCAAGAAAATAAGTGAGGATAAACTCAAAGAAATTAAGATAAATCATAATCAAAAGGTTGGAAATTAAAACTAAGAAAACACTAACAGTAGGTGGAGGGAAAAAAGCAATAACCAAATAATGTTACCTACAGGGGACCAATGATTTGCATGATTGTAGATTTTTCATAAGCAAACAAGAAGCCTAGAAGAAAAAGTCACATAAATTTTAAAGTGAATATCCATGAAACAAAAGGTGGATTCTTTGAAAAGATTGACAGAATTGACCAACATTTATCTAGATAAATCAGGAAAGAAAGAGAGAGGAGTCAAATTACTACTAATAAAGTCAAGAATGAAAGAACTACTGACCTTACAAAATAATATATGCATTATCTATAGTATGTATATATGGGAGTACTGTTAACAATTGCAGAGATAACTTAGATAATAAAGTAGAAAAAGTTTCTAGAAAGGCACAAATTAGCAAAACTGCCTCAAGAAAAAAAAAAAGAAAAGAAATCTGAATAGACCCATAAGTAAAGAGATTGAATTAGCAATCAAAAACATCCCATGAAGAAAAACCCATAATCAAATGGCTACACTGGTTAATTCAATCATACATTTAAAGGAATAATATTTACTAACTCATCCTATGAATCAAGTATTACCCTGATACCAAAACCAGAAAAAGACATCACAAAACCAAAAATGCCCCAATACCTCAGACAAATATTTCTTCCATTGAATAGAGATGTAAGAGTCCTCAGTAAAATAAGTCAAGCAATTTTTTAACATCATTGCGATCAAGTGGGATTTATTCCAGGAATGCAAGGCTGATTTAACATCTGACAATAAACTAACATAATACAAATATTAATTAAATAAAGGACAGAAACCATATGAATTATCTCAATGGACAGAAAAACCATTTGACAAAATCCAATCTTTCATGATAAAAAGACTCAACAAATTATGGGACTATAAGGGAATGTTCTCAATCTAATCCAGAGTATCTATGAAAAATTAATAGCTAACATTACACTTAAAGGTGAAAAATTGAATGATTTTCCCCTAAAATTAGTAAAAAAATAAGTATACCCACTTTTACCACTTTATCCCATATTGTACTAGAGGTTCTGCCAGGACAATTAGGGAAGAAAAAGGAATAAAAATCATCCAGTTTGGAAAGAAAGAATTAAAACTATCTTTATTTGCAGAGTAATGGTCTTATATATTAAAAATTCTAAGAGATCTGTGAGAAAAAATTATCAGAACAAATAATGAAGCTAGCACGACTACAGAATAAGACTTCAACACACAAAAAATCATTTGTATTTCTATCCACTAGCAATGAATAATCCTAAAATAAAGTTAAGAAAATAATTCCTCTTATCAAAAAGAATAAAATACTGGGCAGTGCCTGTGGCTCAAGGAGTAGGGTGCTGGCCCCAAATGCCGGAAGTGGCAGTTCAAACCCAGCCCTGGACAAAAAAATGCAACAACAACAACAACAAAGAATAAAATACTTAGAAATAAATTTAACAAATGAAGTGCAAAATGTGTGCACTTTAAACTACAAAACACTGTTGAAAGGAATTAAAGAAGATCTAAATTAACAGAAAGATATCCCATGTTAATGGATTGGAAAACACAGTATTGTTATGATGGCAAGACTTTCCAGACCGATCTATAGATTCAATTCAATCTTTATTAAAATCTCAGGTGCTTATTTTGCAGAAATGAACACACTGATTCTAAAATTCACATGGAAATGCAAGGGACCCAGAAAAACCAAAACACCCTTGAAAAAGAATAATAAGTAAATATGAACACTTTTTGATTTCAAAGCTTACTACAAAGGTAAAATAATCAAGAAAAACTTTGTACTGGCATGAATACAGACATATATATCAATGAAATAAAATTGGGAGTCCAGAAATAAAGCTTTATGTGTATGGTCACTTGATTTTTGGAAAGGGTACCAAGACAACTCAATGGAAGATAATCTTTTCAACAAATAGTGCCAGAATATCTTAATAGCCACATATGAAAGAATAAAGTAGACCCCTTCCTCATATTATACCCCCAAATTAATTCAAATGGATCATAGACCTATAAGAGTTAAAACTATAATAAAATTCTTATAATAAAACACAAGAATATGTCTTCATGACCTTAAGTTAGGCAATGTTTGCTTACATATGACACCAAAAGCATGGGGGATAAAAAGAAATATAGACAAATTTGACTTCATCAAAATTAAAATTTTTTGTGCTTTAAGTAGAATCAAGAAAGTAAAAAATCAATCCACTAACTGGGAAAAAATGTTTGTGAATTGACATCTGATAAGGAACTTCTATTCACACCCATAAAAACTCTTAAAATGCAGTAATTTTAAAACTTAATTCAATTTGAAAAAAATGGGCAAAATATCTGAATAGACATTTCTCCAAAGAAGATATACAAATGGCCAAAAATAAAAGGGGGGGGGGGGACATGAAGGATTCCTTAACATCATTATCGTTAGGGAAATGCAAATCAAAACCACAGTGAGATACCATTTTCTACCCTCTAAGACAGATGCAATCTAAAAAACAGACAATAACAAGTGTTGGCAAAGATGTGGAGAAACTAGATCCCTTGTGTGCTGCTTGTAGGAATGCAAAACTGTTTGGCCACTTTGGAGAGCACTTAGACAGTTCCTAGTGTTACCATGAGGGCCAGCAGTTCTACACCCAGATGGATATGCAGTAGAATTGAGACCATGAAACTGTACATGAATTTCATAGCAGCATTATTGACAATAGCTACAAAGCACAAACAGTCCAAATGTTCATCAACTGATGGAATTTTAGAACATATGTGCTATATTCATGCAGTGGAATGTTTTTCAGCATTAAAACGGAATGAAGGACTGAAACATCCTACACTGTGAATGAACTTCAAAAACATTATGCTAAATGAAAGAACCCAGTCACAAAACACCACATAGTGTATGAATCCATTAATGGGAAATGCCCCAAACCAGCAGATGTATACAGACAGAGAGTAGATGAGTGTTTGCCTAGAGCTGGGGGTAGGAGTGAATTGAAAAATGATACTTACTGGATACAGAGTTTGTTCTAAAAACAGAATTGTTGATGGATAGAACTGTGTGGCTATCCTAAAAATGATTAAACTGTACACTTTAAATGGCGAATTGCATGGCATGTGAATTATATCTCAGTAAAGCTGTTTTTAAAAATCAGAACATGATTCTTTCTGGATGATTCCTGTTGCCATCTTTACCTCTCTGCTACAACAGTATCTGGCATGGATAAATGGGACTGTTATGAAAAATAAGGATGTGACAGGTACAACATCAGAGTTTGGAAAGATCATGATATTCTGAGTGAGTTTTTTTTTGGCCATTTTTGCATGTGTTTTGGCAGATGTGATGTTGGCTTTGGCCCAATGGTTCATCATAATGGAAGCCTCCATGAATTTGAGTGAGAGGCCAGTAAGTCAATGACACATTCGTATCATGAAACCCCCAAACCCTGCCCTGGTTAGAGGTGCCACCCCCGAGGTGACCACTGGAATGATGCCTGCTCAAAGAAGGAAGTCGTGTCTTAGGCACACAACTCCAGGGAGTGCTGTTCACATTGTGATCCCTAGGGTGGCTCTTGTGTGAATAATTCCAGCTGAAGGAGCACAGGGCACCAGAACCCACGTGTTCCTACATAGGGTCCGTGAATTCTCATAGTAAACAATTACAAATGGGATCATTTATCCATCTCTGATATTCCTATGGTCATTCCAAGTTGAGCAAAGGGAGACAGGGTACTAGAGCTCACCTCTCCAAATTTATGATGCCTTTATCCTCAGGGGACTGTCACTCTGCAATGCTTGTGGCTCCTATATGAAACTTCTTCACCTTTATGAAGAATGGAGAACATGAAATGTACTGAATTCATTTCCCACGCAACGTCCAGTCTTCATCAGGTATCTCACGCAAAAGCCTCCAGAGTGGATGGGTGACGCAAATGTGTAAAGCAGCCAGGTGTGAGAGGAGGCCATGGGGGACACACAGAGGAGGCCCACTGAGGGTTTGCCGCCACATTCAGAAGGCTGCTGGCACCATGCAGGCCTCCTCTTGGGGGAACATGTGTGAAGTAGGGAACTCCCACCTCAGCAGCAATATTTTTGTGTCAAATTTGGCTTCAGGTACTTATCTTCCTAAAGAAGTGGGAAACACGTCACTTTTCAAAGGGGTCACAACCCCAAACGAGCCACTTTGGGAGTGACAGAGGGAGTTTCGGAAGGGTTAAATTGTATTTTATCAACCATATATTTGCTGTTTGTTAATGCAGCTCCTGGTGGGAAGCGAGGAAGCATGTTGCAGTTGCTACACTATCCAAATATCAACATTTGAAACAGAGTTTTAGGACCATAACTATAAATCTGAGTGGGGAAAAAAAAAATCTTCTGGAGTTGGGATAAACCAGACAGAATGATTCTGGGTCCATAATGCAGCTGGTTAATATGAATTACATTATTCTGTTTGGCTCAGAAATGATCCCAAATCTTCTTTATTATCTGTGCCTCAGCTGCTCTCCAGAAACATTTTAGCTGCTCTTATGGGTAGATGATGAGACAGCCTGGCTCTCCCAACTAAGAAAGTTTTAGGATTTTGGTACTACATTTTCATGTCTCCACTCTCTAAAAGTTTGGGTTATTTAGTGCGTTATTAAGGACTTTAACTGCCATGTTCGTTTTCTATGATTATGCTGGTGGTCAAAGGGCAGAAGTAACCCACGATTCTGCAGGCTGCGTGCAAATGCAGAGGACCAGGGGTTCCTATCAAAGGCAAGTGGGTTCCAAAAGCTCCCACCCGCTCCGTGGTTCACATCGGGACAGGCTTGACTTGGAATTGTTCTTGTGATTTTTGACCAAACAGCTGCAATTTTCCACATTCTGGGAGCCAGTTGTGGCAACAGACTCCAAAAAAAGGGATAGCAAATTAGTGATTGGGAATCAAAAAAAACCCATAAAAATGTTTTTGTTGTTGGTAACAGTCTTGGTTTTGATTTCACACCAGGACAATGAACTGAAAATTAACTCCACACTCATTCCCTATAAATGTAAATGGTAAAGATAGAAAGAGTTTGTTTCCTTGGCCAGCTTCCCAATGCTAATCTGCTCTGCTTTTGTTTTGTTTGAATTTTTATTTGACTGCTTCTGCCTACTTGTTGAAGATGACAGACGCTTTTCAGTCTTTCTTTAATATCTCTGTGATGTTTTAAAAGTTTTATTTTTTGAGTGTAAGGATAATTTACATTGACTATCGAAAAGTTAGACATAGACATGGATGAGACAAATATTCCAAATCACATTCCCCCAAAGCCAGTCTTCATATTTTGGTGTTTTTCTCTCATTCTCCTTTTGCCACATTCTGTGACGTTATTGAGAACCTACACTCAGATGTCAAACAGTGCTCTTTTCAATATGTTTGTGTCCATGTAGTCAGTTATTTCAAATACAAAGAACTCTTGCAAATTAATAGCAATGACAGAGAAATAACTCAGAATTAGGAGTTCTTGTGGCACTCCCGTACTTTTGGTTTCACATCCTATTTTCATTCACCTGATGATTCCTTGCATTTCTCTGTGTGGTGGGTTAGTAGCTTTTTAACTGCTACATATAATTTGTTAAACCAATTTATCATGGCTTGTTTAAATGTTCACTTATTCTTACATATATAGGAGGTTCCCCATTTCTGGTTGTTATAAATTAGTATCTGAGGTCTGACAATTAAGTTCACAACCTCATTCTAGAAAAAGTGCTACCTACCTTATTGCTGAATATCACAATGGTCACTTTTGAAATACTCCCCCTGGGAAGCTATGCACCAATGCCAGGGCTTGGTTCACTTTCAAAGCAATTTTAGAACTCTTTTTCTGGAATGACCATCAGAGCTATTGTCATATGAAGTCTGACAATTAAGTGTGGGAACCTGCCACCATGTGCTTATGTTGGCAGCACTGTATAAACAACTCGGTAAGGTTTCATAACCTTGGTATATCAGTGTCTCACAGCTGTGTTAGTGTTGACACGTGGCAGTGCCTTGCTGAGTTTGTTTATTATTGTTGTTGCAAGTTTTTGTGTGCTATATGATGACAGCTCCAGCTATATGATGTTCATTCCAGAAAAAGAGTTCCAAGGTCGCTTTGAAGGGTGGACTAGGGCTGGTGTCAGTGCATAGCTTCCCAAGGGGTGTATCTTCCACTATTCATAATGTTTTCAAGATTCATCTGTGTTCTATAACATATCAGTAGTTCATGGCTTTTTATTGATAATATTCCTTTGCATGGATGGCCCATATTTATTTATTCTTCAGGTGATGGAAATTTGAGTTGTTTCTACTTTTTGGAATTAGAAATTCCAAATTAATGCTGCTGTGACCCTTTCTGGGAAGTTTTGTAAGGACAATTCATTTATTTTTAGCCTTTACTTTCCAGATAAAATTATTTAAAACTGTATAACTTCCTTTCTGGGCTGAATTAGTGGTGTCCTAGAAACTTGATATGTAATTTTTATACTATCATTTAGTTTCAAATATTTCCTAACTCCTTTTCAGACTTTCTCTTTAATGCAGGGCCATCATGGAATATATTATTTGGTTTCCAAGCATATGATTTTAATACATCCTTATAGTTTAAATTTACAATGTTATTGAAATTAAGACGGAAAATATGGTTTATATGATTTTTATTGAAGCTATTTGATTACATTTTAAATTAACTTTTTATTGTGGTTTAACTTACCTATAGTAAGTTGGGTCTGTTAGAATTTGAGAACTGTTTTGAGCAGTCTAATTTTGTAAATGGTCTGTATGTGTTCATAAACAAAGTTATTCTCTATTTGTTGAGTATAAAGTTCCATATGTGTATCTACAATAGTGCAACTTATTAATAACATTATTCAGGTTTTAGTATCTCTGCTTATTTTTATTTATCTGAGAAGGGTATAATGAAGCCTCCAACCACAGCTGTTGAATTGTCTATTTTTCTAGCGGTTCTTTAATTGGTTGTTTGATATATTTTTGGATGTATATTAGGTACATATTACTTTTTTAGAATGTAATAGCATTTCTGTCCATCTATACTGGTGTTTTGGTCTTAAATTCTATTTTGTTATATATATATATGTGTGTGTGTGTGTGTGTGTGTGCGCGCTAACAAAAGCTACCTTAGCTGTCTTTTGTTATTATTTTCCCAGTGTAACTTTTTATATCCTTTTATTTTAAATTTTCTGTAATTTTCTGTTTTAAGTATGTTTTTTAAGAATAATATATTGTGGCTATTCTTTTTTAAATCCAATTTGAGTTTCCATTTTTAATTGGTATATTTAACCCTTTATATTTATTGTAATTTCTGTTACACATGTACTGGGATTTTGTCTTGGTATCTTATTTTGTATTTTCCATTTTCTGTGCTTTTTAAAAACTTACCATTCCTGCTTGCATTGGATAAAAGTTTTTCTTCAGTTGTTTATAAGTTGTATATTCTAATTTTGTTCTTGTGGTGATTGCCATTGTTGACACACCTAATCACATTCATGTTCCCCCAATGATTTCTTAAACTGATCAGTATCTTTAGCTGCCACCTAATTCTCCTCTGGTCTCTCTTCATATTTCATGCTACTTATAGCCATTTTGCAACCATGCAGAGAAGACCAATAGAATGTCACAGGCCCTAAGCTGCCCCCCTACCCTCTAGCATCCCTGCATTACTAAGTTTCCTACCTCTAGACTTCTGCTTATGTGAAAGAATTAATGATCCTCATTTCTTCATATAGTGTGAATTGGAAACTATATTATTTTCAGCAAGGGCAGCCTAATGGAGATAAGCATACATGTCCTTGACTTCCTTGTTCCTCCGTCTCCATCCTACCTGCCGAGGGGAAATTCCAGCTCTGATTGAACCCTACCATTTGCTTTCTCTGCTCCTATATCCAGGTACCTGAAGATGGCTAAGAGGAAATTTGTACGCTCTTTGCTATCTGGTTTCACTTTAAGTTTATGACCACTGGCTGGGTGCAGTGTCTCACACCTGTAATCCCAGAACATTGGGAGGCCAAGGAAAGAGATTTTTGCTTGAGGCCAAGAGTTTGAGACCAGCCTGTGCAACATAGCAAGATTCCATCTCTACAAAAAAAAACTTAAAAATTAGCTGGACATGGGCCTGTTGTCCCAGCTACTCAGGAGATGGAAATAGGAACATCAATTGAGCTTGAGTGTGAGGTTGTAGTGAGAAATGATCATATCACTGTGCTCCAGCCTAAGTGGCAGAGCAAGACCTTATCTCTTAAGAAAATATTATGACCACTAACCTCAAGTGGATGCACAAGTGGATCCAGGGCCCAAAAGTCACTCTAGAATATTTCTGAGGACATCTGTTGGCTATATCCTCTTGGGCCTGGACTGAGCAGTAAAGTGAACTTCATCTGATGCAGTCATTATATTCTAAGCTCTCTCAGATTCCCCATAAAGTATGGAATCTTCCCCATAAAGTATGGAATCTCTGTTAACCTGCTCAGAAATTCTCCTGCATGCTCGGGTTGAGGAGACTATGCTAACCAAAGGACACACAAGGCTAGTCTCTGTGCAAGGTCTGGGACTTCAAACCTTCTGCACCTAAGAAAACTGCCAGACTCTTAGCAGTGAGCAGTCATGGGTGCAGGATTCCAAAGTACTTGTGCATGCCTACAAGGTTCCCACAGTCTGTTTCCATATTAAGCATCTTTAACCCTGTTGAATGATGCAATTATTGTGATGAAGATTAAAAGAGATGGTGGACATAGACCTGGAGGGAACAGTTAGGAAATCAGTCTGCTGAGAAGGGAGAACCTTGAACAGACAGTACTGGTGGCATGTGGCTGGTGCAGCTTTCATAATCCTCCATAGTTCAAGGTGAAGTTCTTTTCCACCTTTCCTTGCCAGCTCACACCACAGTCTTCAAGGCCATAGAGTCTAGAGACCCATTAAGACAAAGACTTACACTAATCATTGTTGAAGAGAATTAGCTCTGGGAAATTACCAGGGATTTGTTCTCCTGAGCCAGGTGAAATTGAACCACCCAAGCCCCTAACCAACAGCTCAACAAGAAAAGTCCTAACAGTAGAATGTGCTTATGGGTTAGCTGGACTTTCACATTGTGTGTCTTTATATTGCAGGGGTGGGAGGCAGAGGGCTGATTTAACGGAACAAAGCCTTGGTGTTCCGTTTTCTTCATATGTGGTTGTCAACAGGGATGGGGTCATCCAGGGACTTAGCATGGCCTTAGAGGCCAACACAGAACCGTCAACCTCTCTCCAAGAGGCACCTTTCTCCCTGGCATCCCAGGTCTCTGCATTCCCCTTCAGGGAGCAGAGAAAGAGGGGTGAAACTTTTCATGGTATAGAGTTCTTGCTTTTTACTCTGGGGACTCAGGTCTCTCTCGGCTTCAGTTTTGGTGTGATAAGTTTCTTGGAAAGCATGAAGTGCCTGGTTTCCAATTCTAAGGGGATCTGTGGGGAAAAACAACTGGGATTCTGGGAAGATTTAAAAGGGTTGCAGCCTGCTTTGAGCTGCCAAGTGTCCAGCCCAGACTCTGCAAATTGGGAAACAAGCCCCCCTCACTGATAAAGTGGGAGGGGCATTTGATTATTATACAGTGTTTTTTAAGTAAGTCTCTATTTCTTCCTCCCCTTGACCATCAAAATGGTTTCTGAAGTTCTGCCCAAACTTTAAAGTCCTATGATTAGGGGCAGATTCTAGACCCCGTTTTATAAAGGTTTACTTGCAATGTGAGTAGGAAAATAGGATTCTTCTAGGTTAACTCCTAGGAAACATATATGGAAACCTCACTGTGTGGTATGAAATCTAACCTGGTGCAAAAAGAGGTCAGGCCCTTGTCCTTGGCTCTGAGAGGTGATCTGTGAGCCCTTGGAGTGTCCTGCCTAATAGGAATGTCTGTTTTCCTGGGGACCTTGGGTCATGTCAAATAGCCTAACAATGTGATTTATGAGGGATTTGGGCTGTGCACTTTGACCTCCAGAAGGGTTGGGGGCTGAGGGAGTCACTTGGGCAGTCACCATACCCATGTGATGGGTGAAAACTCCAGTTTGGAGGCAATACTCTGTGCATCATCACACAGCATCAGGGAAATAATGTCATCTACAACCCCCTAGGGAGAGAGCAACTGAACACTCCACACTGGAGCCCTTCTGGAATCTATCTTGAGAGCCTCTTCCTGTGGCTGGTTTTAATCTGTGCCCTTTCCTGTATTTGCTCATAACTGTGAATGTGACAAGTCCTCTAGCAAATCCTCAGACCAAGTGTGGTCTTGAGGACCCCTGAACCCTGCAACCAGAGTCAAAAGTAAGGGTGTTCTTATAGACTGTTCCCTAACATTCCAAACCTAACTGGCTTCTTGCAGACACACCCAAAAGTCCATGGGGATTTTTGAATCAAATAAATCTAATTAAAAGCACAGAGAGTGATATCTCACAAGGGACTCTTTGCAAGTCTCCATGGAGAAATTCTGCACAAGCCTGCGGGGATGACTTCATGGTAAAGGGGAGGACAGATGGGGCCCAGCAGCTTTCTCTTTTCCCTACAGGGTACAGGCAATGAGATTGTCAGGAAGATGAGAAAATGAAAGCATCTTTATTTTAGATATTTCCCAGGCACCTTTGGAGGAAGATGGGCCTGCTAACACCCGCATCACAGATGTCTGGGCTCCAGAGCCTCGAGGATAATGTGGTGTCATGTCAGCCCCAGCACCCTAGCACGTAAGGGATGGAGATGGGTAAAACACAGCTGCTGCCCTTGAGCAGGGCACAGGGGCTGGGTCTGTCTGTGCCCACATGGTGAGGGTGGAGGAGGAGGGGCGGGTGCCAGCGAGGCTCACCTGGAAGAGCTGGCATCTGAGCCACCTCCAAGGATGGGGGTGTCTCTGCAGGTACAGAGGAGGGAGGGGGTGGGCTTTGGGCACGTCTGGGGAAGTTGGACATGTCTGGGCAGCAGAGCCAATGGGAGCAGGGACAACAAGTCCAGGAATAGGGCTGGAGTCAGTCAAGTTGGACCTCGTGGGGTCATGCTTCCCACTGAGGCTGCTCCGATAGGATGGGCCATGCCTAGGCCATGCCAAGCTGTAACTTCCTTACTCCAGGTGAATGCAGGATAGACTCCTGCGTGGCTGACCTGTTGTGAAAAGCGATTTAGTTAAATAGGTTCCAGGTGATTTCCTCAATTGCAACCATGAGGATTTATGCAAAAGAGGATGCAGACTTGAAACCCCTCCCAGAGGTTGCTCTTGTTCTGGCTCCAACCCACATGTGGGGCTGTTCATCTTCCCCACATCACTGGGTGGCGTGGGCCTCCAACACCATCCTCTGTGCCTGCCTCATTTGTCAGGCTGCAACCCCATGATAATGCTGGAGTATGACTTGCTCATAACCGCAGCTGGAAAATTAAATTTTATCTTCAACACATCTTTACCCTTCTTGTTGCTGATTTGTCTGGCTCCAAGCCAGTCTCCCTGTGGCTTGGTTTTAGTGTCTGGCCATAAACCTCTCAATGTTACAGCTGCTCTAAGCTGGTCCTGGTGTCACGTTCCTCAATAGAGTTAATTAAATTCCGAGCACAGTGTGTGAATGGAGATTATAAACTCCTTGGCTGGAGAGAGTGGATCGGATGCTCCCAACTGCATCTGGGTGAACATTTATGTTATCTTTCTACGATGGTGTCGACCCACAATGGGTGGAGGCCTTCTAGGATTGCGTGGGAGGAAGCTCTCCCAAGGTCCTTTTGAAAACCCTGTGATGTCCCTCAACCTTTAGACACCTACCAATGAGGAATGAAGACATTTGCTCACAAAAGGCTTACACAAGAACCATCATAGCAGCATTATTGGTTTTAGCCTCAAAATGGAGACAACCGGGGATCTGTCACTAGGAGCGTGGAGAAGCAGACTGTGGCACATCCATACAACAGGCCACTGCTCAGCAATGAGAAGGAACAAATCACACAGGAGCTGCATCTTGGGTGACTCCATTTATGCCGTTCAACAATCAGCAAGACAATTCTCTAGTCACAGAAATCAAAACAGTGGTTCCCTGAGGTGGGGTAGAAGCCAGCTGGGCAGGAGGGCAGGGAACCTTCTGAGTGGTGTGGTGCCTCCCTGGTAGATTTGCTTATTAAACTTGCCCCTGTGTGCACTGATGACCTGGGCACTTGACTGTGGAGGTTCCACGGTTGATGAGATGAGCTAATGCTCATTAGAGATTAGTGCCACGCTCTTACCTTGCAGAACAGAACTGCAAGGTCTCTGTGCTTGGGAGAGTGGTGCAGGCACAGGGAGGGGCTGTGTCCCGGTGACAACTGTGTTCTTCTCCAAGACTCTCTGCAGATGTTCCCGGGGGAGGAGTCTGGGGGTCTTCCTCCCTGTTTGCTCAGAAATCCACCCCCAGTAGGGCTTCATGGGGGCTCCACCTGTGGGACAAAAGGGTGTTATGATGGCTCCTAAATGCACCTCGTTCTGGATGTGAAAGAAAAGAAAGAATTCTATTACCCAGAAGTCTACTATGGTGGTGTGAGTGGTGGATCCACTTGCCCAAACTCATTTGTGAGTGAGTGTTTGAAGTCGGTTCCCAAGGCCCCAAACTCTGAAATGTTTTTCCCACTTAACATGACACCTGGAGCCTCCCAGAGCCTTTGGAGGGATTATGCCCTAATGATAGCTGACTTTGGCCTTCTGGCCTCTAGAACTGTGAGAAAAAAAATTCCTGCTATTTGAAGCCACCATCCATAGTACTTTGTTACAGCACCTTTGGGACACTAACACAGGTGACAAACTCAATCTACAGAATGACCCTCTCACGGTACGTGACAGGCACCAGTGCCAGGCTGAGTAGGAGGTTCCTCAAGGTGGGTCTCAGACATGGCTCCAGAGCAAACACCTGTGAAGGTCATAGGCACCCACACAAACCACCCTCCAAAGCTGACCCAGAGCTAACCAACTGCGTTCCTCATATGTCACCTCCTCTGACAAACAAAAGGGGCCCCGGTGATGCTCTGTGATTAATCCTATCACAACATGTGTGTCGTGCTATGGCTGAGAACCCAGGCCCTGCACGGTCAGGCTCAGCTGCACCAGCAGCAGGGATTAGGGAGGTGGGAAGCCGACTCCCTCCTCTGTCCATGGCCTTAATGACTCTGCCTCCCTGGTCCCCGAAGAAGGGTGGACCCCTTCCACCCCCATCCTGTCTGGATCCTACATTAACACAACCTGTCCTTCCCTGGGGCAGGGCCATGCCCCCTTGTTTCGTGCTTGGCTGCACATCACAACACTCCGCCTCCACGTCAGCCAGTCCACTCTGCGTCCCTGGAATAGGGCTGCTCAGGCCGTGAAAATTCTGTCTGGGCCACTGGCATTAAGGTTCCAATCTGGAGATTTAGCAGCTATAGATAGAGAAAGCCAAGAGTGAGCTCTCAGCACAAACGCTTGGAGCAGCATGGCTGAGCAGGAGCCCCCAGGGCCACTGTGCCTCTGAGACCAGGCTGGCACTCTGCCTGGTGGGGCGGAGCCTGGGGCTCACCCTGGGCCTCTCATGGCCATTCCTCCTGACACATGAGGTGATATTCATGAAGTTCAGCTCCTCTCCGGGCAGCAGGATCACCTTTGCTCTTTCCAACAAGGAGCAAGGCAAGGGAATTCCACCAGGAGACTGGGGAGAAGGACGCTGGGAGGAGACTTCACATATGGGCTGGCTGTAAACCCTATGGGACCCTCGGGGAGCCCCACAAGGTCTTGGATGGGAGGGAAATTAGGGATATGAGAATTCTGGAATTCTCTCCCTCCCAAAAAGAGACAGAATATGAATGACTGTGGGTAAGAACTGGGTGCCCCGCACGTGCCCTGTATTGAGCACCTGGCTTCTGTCACCTCGTTTGACACTTACCCCGGGCACACAGGGTGTTTCCAGGGTGCTTTCCACTTCACAGATGGGGAACAAGGGAGAAACCTGCCCGAGGCCACTCATCAAGCAAGAGAGTCCACACTCTGAGCCTGTCTGCACATGGCTTCTCAGCCCCACATCCATGTCGTGGCTCACGAGAGGGTGAGAACAAGACTTGAGGCAGGACGCTCGACGTGTATCATGTTCAGGGCTGTGGAAATCAACATGCCGTTGATGAAACAGTTTTTCTAAGTACCTCATCATTGACCAAGGAGCCTCTTACAAACAGTCCGTACCTGGGGATATGTGCAATGATCCATAGCAGTGTCCAAAAAAGTCTTAAAAATCTCTCTTTACATTCTTTTTATTTTACCCTGTAAAAAATACCTGCTTTGGAGTATGTTTTATTATGTACATAATATATTTGCACAGGAGTACATAGTTTGCTCCATAAATAAATAAATACACATATATTTGTGAAGCAGTCTCAAAGAATTATTACTCACATGGGTATGCAATCAAAAGGGCTGAGAGACCCTGGAATATTCTCGGCTCCTATACTAAGAGTTTGCTGTATTTTAATCTATTGCAAAATCACATTGCCACATGTGAAGATGTTTTTCTGGTGGTGGGTTTTTTATTTCTTTATTCGTAAGCTTTGGGCTTGCAAATCTCTTCTAGCTGACCTTCCTTGCAGCTGACCTCATTGAGCACTTGCAGCTGCCCTGAGGAGTGGCTCTTCCTCTGGTGAGTGGGGGTGGGGTCACACTGAGGACAGGGATCTTAGGGAATGCAGAGTGTCTGTAAGGCGCAGTGGACAAAAACATGCTGGGGGCTGCTTCATACCCATGAGGATGGCCAGAGGGCCTGTGAAACTCAATGAAATCAACTTCCTAACACAGCAGAGAAGAACATTGTGGGGCTATTGCTGAAACAGCCCCACACTGAAGGGACAGTGGGTGCAGGCCCCAAAAACCTTACTCTGAAAAAGGTGACTTAAAAGTTAAGGCAATGAAACAGATGTGGCAAAGAGGTTGAGATGAGCTGGAGACCTTATATCCCATTGACAGGCAATTGCTGAGCTCTAGGTCCAGCCCAGGGTAAGACTCACTGGACAAAGCAAAAGAGTAACCAGATCCCCCTCCTGCCTCAGTGTCCTGGGCACGAAGGTTCTGTAAGTACAGTGAGGAATGGGGAGAAACACTGCAGAACCAGCAGAGACAGGCATGGCCCTCTACAGCTGTGGCTGTCGGCCTTACCCACAACTGCTGGAGGAAGGTGTGAGCAGAGGTCAGCTGTCAGAAAAGGGATTACAAGCTAGGTCTGCCAGGGAGGAGACAATTTTGATAAAAGAACAAGAGAGTGTGGTGAGCACCATTAGCTATTAGGGAAATGCAAATTAACACCACAACAGAACTCCTTCATACACCCTCCAGAATGAGTGCAATTAAAACACAGCCGGGTGGGCGTGGAGGTGGCACTTGGTCTGCAGGAGGGCAGTATTAGTCTCTAATAAAGCTAAGCACACACACCCTTGTGACCCAATGTTTTCACTTCTGTATATATATCCAGAAAAAAATCATTGCTTATGACCACAAAAAGATACATACAGCCCCATACTGGAACCTGCCAAAGATTCATCAGTCGTGGAATGGGTGGGTAAATTCTGGTCTATTCATGGAAGGAAATACTAACAACAACAAACATGAATGAACAGCAACAGAGCGGGTGAATCGCAGACACTCACAGCCAGAAACAAACGGTCACTAGCATAGGATTACTTCTGTATAAAATTCACAAATAGTCAAAACTTATCTATAATGGTAGAGGTGGAGGACCTGGAGTAGTAGCTTGGAGGGGTGGGGGGACTGGGGGATGGGGAGGGTACACAAGAGAACCTTCTGGAAGCTAGAAATAGTCTCTCTCTTGATCTGGTTGATAGTACACATGTATGTAAAATTTCCCTGAATTGTGCATTTAAGGTGTGTGTGGTTTACTGTCTAGGAGGTATACCTCAATAAAAGACATGTTTAAAACTAACCAAAACTACTATCAAACAGAAAAATAAAAAAGGACAATTCAGGTAATGAGCAGAACTCCTTCCAGTTAATTCTCTGGGGGAACTTCTTCCATCTGTTTGGAGAAACCAAAGTCTTAGTCTTTGAGTCATCCTTAGCCCTACAGACGCTTCCCCTGGCAGGAATACACATCTTCGCAAAAACACTTGTTAAAGCCCTTATCTCCACACGCTTCCTGTCTCTGAAGGCTGCAACATGCTCATCTGTCCTGGGCATCCAGGGAAACACTTTGAAATGCATCAGTATTCTAAAGCCAAATTGCCCTTTCCTTGAAGCTTCATTGAACAAGATGACTTTTGGAGATTGGATGTATGTAGTTTTATTTAGTTTCTAAAAACAACACCCTGTACTTGAGGGTCTGCTGAGCGAGTCTGCCCAGGGAAATGTTTACAGCCATGTTAATATTCAGAAACCTGTGGGCAGAGGCATCCCATCACTATCAGGTGTCTGCAGAACCAGTGGGCAGAAAGACAGCAAGAGGGCCAGCGGGGGCCAGGTGGAAGAGAGCGGCACAGTTGGTTTGAGAGCAGCTGAACAGGTCGGCATCAAATTTGAAGCCCAAGGGAGGCACTCAGAGAGAACTCAGAGGCTGAACAAATAGGAGATGAAGCAGAAAGTATTCAAAGTCTAAGTTCCCCCTCATTTCTGCTGAGTGGCAAGGGGTAAATTGTCCAGATTGGAGGGCTTGTCATGGCCCTCTGGCCTTTTGATTCTGTACCTCCCGTCTCTCTCACCAACACCCCACCTGCCCTACTAAGACACCCCATTCCTTCCTTGTCTCTCCCTCAGTTCCATCACGAGGAGAATTCTGACATTAGTTCATAATAAAACGCAGAGCTTGATTGGGGGAGGGGGCTGGTATGGAGGGAGGGGGTTGCATTTTAACAGGGACCCGGGTTGGAGCTGGTGCCTGAATCTCCAGCACCCTGGAGACTCCAACCCTGAGCTCCCAGCCTCCAGGCAGCTCTGCAGGATGCATGGACGTGGCCAGCTCTGCCCACCTGATTCCCAGCCTGGATTGCAGTTGTGTGGAGTGAGTGGGTGACTGAGGCCTCGGCTTGTAATTTCTAACTCTACTAAAATCTTCGCTTAAAAAAAAAATACCTATTCTGAATTTATTCGTGCTCTGGGCCTTTTAGCCCATGGTAATAATGTGCAGGGCAAGTGGGGCTTGTGTGAACTCACTGTCATCTGCAAAAAGGGGAAAAGGAAATTTTGAATATTTATGCCTGGGCTCCAGGAGGACAGCTCTCTCATCCCTGGCTGGCTCTGATTCCAGGGTGCCACAAAGGGCCAGCTGCTCCTCCTCTCCCCAACAGTCACATGCGTTCTCCCCCGCATAGCCCTGGCTACAGTTCTGCACCAGGAGGTCTCCACAGTTTGATGAGGGAACCTCTGGGGTACCATGATGGCCATTCGGCATCTACAGGTAACCAGCCCCGAAAACGATGCTGGGGTGGGTCTCACTTGAAATCTCTCTTAACCGGAATTATTAAAATAATGGGGGATTCAGGTTAATTAAAAGAGGAAAGAGGTGTTAGGATTAATTAAAGACTTTTTTTTCCATCTTGGGTCTTAAAATGTTTGAGGCTTAAATTGGCTTCCTTGCTCATGTAGGTCCTGTCTATGAATATAAATCTCTCTGGACTTCAGGGTTCTCTTAGTTTTAGCCATCACCGTGCAAGGGAGGTGGAACCTGGCTCCAATTCTAGAAGGGGAGACATGATGGGATGTTGGTAAGTGTTTAACCACCTGCTCGCCTGGGGAAAGAGCTGGATTTGTGGTCTTTACCGGTTTCCATGGTGTAAACACTCCTACCACCCCCTACTAATGCCATGTTCCTGAGCATGCAGTCAAGTCGATATGTGCACAGTCAGCTCTCCCAGGCGGTAGGAGCTGACTCCAGCTTATCTCTGGGTGTGCCTCTCCAAGAAGATCCTTTTTTTCTTTTTACAATTCCAGCCGTGAATTTATTTGGCTATCATCTGGCTCTTTTTACCTAAAAGGCAAGTGCAGATATAAAATCTGGCCAATTAGGCTTTGAGTTCATTACTGCTAAATGAAAATTTGAGACAGTGCAGGCTCTGTCCTTTCCTTCGAGATGTTGATTTAATGGGAACTAGTTCAACAAAGCTAATGGTGGAGCTTGGGGTTTTAAATTTCTCTCTGCTGGGAGATGAGTTTGGGCTGGAAAACTCTGCTCCAGCTCACCTCTGTCTCTGTGTCTCACCCACGTGTGGAAGCAGGGTTTTCCTCTATTTTCCCACATTAATTAATTCATGACTCCCGAGAGGAATTGCTCTCTGAGACACCTTTCATGAGATTCCATGGACCCAGCACAGGAAACCTCTTCCCAGAACAATAGGGTCTAAAAAGCCACCATGTCCTTGGCTCCCAGCAGGGAAACGAGAAAGTCCCAAGTCACTGGGACATGCATGCAGGTTCCTGGGGAGGGGAGATGGGGCAGGAGAGACTTGCAAGGAGAGATGTCATCACTGAACCCATATTTGGAAATCTGAATCCCATGCCCTCCCTCACCTCACTTCCCAGAGTCTTAAAAATAATGATTTAGCTATAGCTAAACTTCACTACGTACTTTATTGATACATATATGTTGTATGAATTTGCCAGAATTGTATTGTAAGAATAGGCAAATTCATGCCAGATGAAGAATGTGATTAGGTACTTAGCTTTTCCAGCTGAGAGAAAGTGGGAAAAAGGGGTGTATCATCCAGGTGGCCCTCCCTAGTTACCTGTGGGCAGGGCCAGGTGCCTTATTTTTCAGCGCCGTCAACCCGCGCAGATCCATGGGTGCTGGTCTGTCTCTGCTGCTGGTGTAAGGGAGCAAGTCTGTGTACCTTTTATTCTCAGTAACTGGCAAATTCTTACTCAAGAAAGACTGGGAGGGTGGGAGAGGGAGAAAATGAGAGAGGAAGAGACAATGGGAGAAGGTCAATAGGAAGAGACAGAGGAGGATGTGAGGACAGAGGAGTGGGAAGGAGGAAGGGAAACCAGGATGGAAAGTGGGAAGAGCTTCAAGGCCTGGGAGGCCCTGGCACTTGCCCCTGCCCAGGCATCTCCCCATCATCTCCTGGAGCTTCCACTGGTGCAGATTGGTGGATGGCAATTCACCAGCCGCCAATTCTGAGGTCTTTCCACCTTATCCTCAGCAACAATAAAGCTCCAAAGGTCCACTTCAACCCAAGATCTAAAGTGGAAATGGACACAGTTTGGATTAGAGGGAGTCTCTCAGGAGTTTTACCAAGGAAGGATTAGAGGAATTACCAAAAAAAATTTTTTTTCAAGGAATCTGATCATGTGCAATATGCCCCTTGGCAGCATATTCAGAAGGAGCAAGATGCTATGGTGGGCAGTTGGGGGCAGGCAGGGGACAGTGGATCATCTGGGTGCTGTGAGCTGTGAGCTAGCACTAGAATTGCTCATGGGGTGGGGGCACCTCTGTCACTAGGGTTCTGTCGGCAGAACTAGCTAACTGGTAAAGAATTGGGCATGAATATTTCTGAACCATTATATCGTAGTCGAATGTAATGTGCCAACATCTTCCCTGCAGAGGGATAGACCCCTCTTGCTCCTGCCTTCTACCAAATGTGGAGAAACTCAGCTACCGAAGGGCCTGTTGCTTTCCAGGGCCATGTAGCTGATTTGGATCAGAGCTGGGACTATGTTAGGGGCATTTGTCACTAAGGATAACTTGAAAAGAGTAGGGAAGAAACTTTCCCAAAAGTCACCGTCCAGCATAGTCCGGCACTATTTAATGCTGTGTTCCTGAGTTAAAGGTGAGAGGAAGGGTGACTATGAAATTGATGAAAACACATCAAAGATCCTAAAAATCTCAACAACTTCATGTCCAGTGTTCGAAATTTAGCCACCATGGCCAGCAGAAGTGGAGGGAGTTTTGGAGAGGGGCCCCACAACCTCTCCACTCCTCGGCATGGGAGATCACCCCTTGACCACCCCTTGACAAAGTGCGTATGTCCTAGCTGGCTGACATGGCTGTCCTAACTTCATCAGATGGACAAATCATGTTACTTTGGATGCCACCACTGGCATCCAATGTGGTCATTTCCACATTAACCTGTCTTTTCCAAAAACAACTACCTATTCACAAGCAACTGCCTGCATCTTGGACATATGATTGTAAAGAGCCAAACCACATTTTTCAAAACCACCAGGGTATGAATGAATATATAAATATGAAAAGGGAAGGGGGAAAGGGAGGGGAGGGAGGGGGGATGTGGGTAGAGGGAAGGGGATTGGTGGGATTACACCAGCGGTGCATCTTACAAGGGTATATGTGAAACTTGGTAAACGGTCTGTGAAGCTAGTGAATGATGCCCCATGATCATATCAATGTACACAGCTATGATTTAATAAAAAAAAATATGAAAAGGGACTTAAAGCATATTAGTTAATGGTCAATTCTTATCTCAGGTTAGAGGCAGGGAAAAGAAATCACCAGCACAGAAGGCCCAAGTTTAACCTCCTTCTGTCCAAGAAGACAAATGGAGGAAGCACCCTACCCTTAGCTTGGTGAGAAAGGGTATAGAATTCCTCCTCAAGACAGACTTGCTGAGGACAGGACCCAGGTTGGGCCGTTTGCCTTTACAGATGTTGTTGCAGACACCATCAGATAAGAAAATGGTAAATGACTATTTTAAAAATGTTCTTCAAGCCAAAGTATCCTGCTTAGCAAGCCTAGCTTTCCGATTGTTCCCTAAGAACTTTATTATCACGCAACTTCCCTGTCATTGTTCTCCTTTACAGTACAGACGTCTCCCCTTCACTCATGTTTTACTTTCCACAGCTTCACTTACCTGTGGTCAATAATGGTCCAAAAATATTAAATGGGAAATTTTGGGAATAAATAATTTGTAAGTTTTAAATTGTGCACCATTCTGAGTAGCAGGATGAAATTGAGCCGTTTCACTCAGTCCTACCTGAGATGTGACTCATTACGTTGTCCAGCACATCCACAGGGTACCTGTTATGTGCTTAGCAGCCGTCTGGTCATCAGATGGAATGTTGTAGCATTGCAATGCTTGTGTTCAAGTAACCCTAATTTTATTCAATAATGGCCTCAAAGCACAAGATTAATGATGCTGACAATTTGGATATGCCAAATAGAAGCCAGAAAGTGCTTTCTTTAAGAGAAAAGGTGATTTAATGAGAAAGTTTTAAAGTCATATGCTGAGGTTACTAAGATCTATGGTTAAAATGTGTCTTCTGGCCATGTGTGGTGTTTCACAACTGTAATGAGGAAGCTGAGATGGAAAGATTGCTTGAGGCCAGGGGTTCAAGATCAGCCTCAGCAAGAGTGTGACCCTGTCTCTATAAAAAATAGAACAACTATAGCTTGGTGCCTACAGCACAGTGGTTACAGTGCCAGCCACATATACTGAGGTTGGTGGGTTCAAACCCAGCCCGGGCCAGCTAAAACAACAATGAAAACTGCAACAAAAAATAGCCAGGCATTGTCGTGGGCTCCTGTAGTCCCAGCTACTTGGGAGGCTAAGGCAAGAGGGTCACTTACGCCCAAGAGTTGGAGGTTGCTGTGAGCTGTGACTCCACAGCACTCTATCAAGGGTGACAGCGTGGGACTCTGTCTCAAAAAAAAAAAAAAAAAAAAATAGAACAATTAGCTGGTTGTGTTGGCAGGCACCTATAGTCCCAGCTACTCAGAAGGGAACACAGGTTCATGCCACTATATGTCACCTTGGAAGGCTGAAGAGGGAAAATCACTTGAGCCCAGGAGTTTGAGGTTATAGTGAACTATGTTGATGTTACTGCACTGTAGCCTGATATCTGTAGACAGAGAAAGACCCTGTCTCAGAACAAAACAAAACAGAAAACAAACAAACAAAAGAATCTGGCTTCTGTTTGTGAAATTGTGAAAAAGGAAAAGAAATTTGTACTAGGTTTTCTGTCACACCTCAAACTTTTACCATAGCCATGTATGTACAGGAGAAAACATAGTAACATAGTATAAATAGGGTTCAGTACTATCCATTGGAAGTCTTAGAATGTAGCTCCCATAGATAAGAGGGGGAGGCTAATGTATAAATAAAAATATGAATATTTAACTTCAAGGATATAGCCTGTTTTAGTCCATTTTGTATTGCTATAACAGAATACCATAGGCTAGTAATTTATAAAGAACAGAGATTTATGTAACTCATAGTTCTGGAGGCTGGGAAGTCCAAGATTAAGCAGCCATATCTGGTGAGGGCCTTGGTTCCCTCATAACATAGTGCAAGTGCAAGTGAGCACCTGAGACAGGGAGAGAAATGGTGGTTGAACTTCATCCTGTCCTTAGGAGCCCACTACCTCAATAACTACTCCCCAAGAATGGCATTCATTTCTTCTTGAGGGCAGAGCTCTCCTGATGTAATCAGGTCTTAAAGCCCCCATCTCCAAATACCTTTACATTGGCAATTAAATATCGACCTGAGTTTTGGAGGGGCATTGAAACCATACCATAGGCTAATAGGATTTCTTTCACTGTCTCATTCCCCTCTACTTCCCAGCTTTCTAACAGGCATCCTATGCTCCAGCCATGTTGACATCTTTAGTTTTTACTGTGCCCAGAATATTCCAGGACCTTTTCCTTCCTTTCTGCTTTAGGACAACTAATTTTAAGAATTTAGCTCCAATTGTGATCACCAACATCCAAAATAAGATGTAGACATTTCCACCACCTAGAAAGTTACAATCAGTTCCCCACCCATCTTCCCATCCTCCTTTCTATCTCTCTAGATTTATGTCGGTTTTTGGACTTCCTACAGATGACCTCATAGTCTGGTCCTCCTTTGGTAATGTCAGTCTATTATATTTTTAGTCATTCTAGTTAGTATGAAATAGCTTCTCTCCTTTTCTATTTGATAAACTCCTACTTAACCTTTAAGACTCTGCTCAGATACCACCTTCTCTATAAAGCTTTCTGAGTTTATTCCATATTCCTTACAGAACTCTCAAGCCTTTGTGCTGAATTTGAATAATCTATTAATTTGTGTCTTTCATTCACAGAACCACAAACTCCCTAAAGACAGGGAGTATGTTTCATATGTTTTTGTACCCTCAATGCCTATTATTGTGCTTGACCCATAGTAAAACCCAAAAAGAGTCTGATAAGTGAATGAGAGGGGTAGAGGTGGAGGTCCCAGCTGGTTTCTGGTGTTCAAATTTTGGCATTTATGATTCTTTTAAAATGGGGATTTCAAGAGATATTTAGGTTAAACTGTATAAAAGTATGATCAATATATTGATTGATGGTGTCCAATACCATCTTGCTTATCTTTTATATCCAACCTAAGCATCGAATTTCTCAGCAAATAACAGTGGGCAGCAGCATTTAAATTTGTTTTGTTTAAATCTTAGAAGGATAGAGGGAGAAAATGAAACTCAATAGCAATGTCCATAGCACATAAACTTCTGGCAAGCCTGTGGCTCTCATATGGAATCATTTTAAAGAGGGAATCAGCCTTCATGATGAGATTTCCACTAGGGCCTTTGTGTGCACCCTGGGGAAGGGCGGCTTGGCTGTGGGGCAGCCGCAGCAACTTCTGCTTCATCCTCACAATGATGACTAGCATTCTTGAGGTCAGACTGTTGTATCTGAATAAGCCTTCATCTCCCCCTGGACTCTAAGACTCCCTCTTTGGCCACTTTCTACTCACTTTGTGCATTTTTCAAGAACCCACTTGGATGTTACTTAATCCAAGAATATTCTGCAAGGATGAGTTCTTGCCTTGTGCCCGATCCAGGTCCTATATACAATTGCAGCCCAGATATTGGCTGCTCAGTTTTCAAGGTGACTAGGATACAGAAGCGCTCCCTGTCTATCACATGAGGGATATTGCTTCTGAAGGTGGGGGTGCTAGTCAGCCACATAAGGCATGACGTCCTCATTGCCACTATTCCCAGTTTGGTTTACTGGCCTGGCCTTTTACACATCATGGCCCTGTGCACCTGCTATATGGAGGGAAAGAGATTAATGGTGAGAGTCTTATCCTCATATTTTCCCATCTTTTTTACAACAGGATAGTTAAAATTCTAAAATATCCCTTAGAAGAAGATGGTCCTATTGGACAGATGGTCATCTGTTATATCATCACTGCTTGAGCAATCAGGGACCCTCCATCTCCCAGTACATAGTTTTCCAGAGCAGTGCACAGGATAATTTGGTGATACACGAAATACTCATTAGGTTAATAGGGACTGTTTTAAGGTAAATGAGAAAAAATACATAACTGGTACGTGTAGCCTAAACTTATATTATTTCTTAAGATGAAGCTATATGGATTTAGGTTTAAAAACAGAGATTAATTTAAGGAAAAGCTTGAATTAAATAATAATACAGATAGTGATTGGATATGGGCAAAAATAGTGGAGATGGTGCCTGAATGTTAAAACTTTGGAGAACAGGGCAGCACCTGTAGTTCAGTTGGTAAGGCGCTGGCCCCACATACCAAGGGTGGTGGGTTCAAACCCAGCCCTGGCCAATTGCAACGAAAAATAGCCAGGGTGTTGTGGCGGGCACCTGTAGTCCCAGCTACTAGGGAGGCTGAGGCAAGAGAATCGCTTAAGCCCAGGAGTTGGAGGTTGCTGTGAGCTGTGTGATGCCATGGCACTCTACTGAGGGCCATAAAGTGAAACTGTCTCTACAAAAAAAAAAAAACAAACTTTGGAGAACACTAGACTAGGCTAAAGTGCTGACCATGTATGGAAAGAGACTACGCATTGATTGGCCTATTAAATTCCCACCAGACTTGAGGACAGAAGTCCTGAAACATAGTGTTCTGCTGCACTAGCCTGTGTGCACTACCCTTTTCAACCTGAAGAGTTAGCACTGGTAGGCACCTGCATTTGCAAATTAGCCCAGGGAGTGGACTGAGTTGCAGTGGATGAATTTATCATAGAAATAATCTCCAAACTACTGGCTGTGCCTCCTTATTGTTCCTGATTCTGAGTGAGCTTTGGTAGATGGAAATATAATTTTGTCTCCCCATAGCACAGAGGACAGACATTGCACAGAGGACAGACAATTTAAAAAGACAAATCCTGAATTTCCATGGTGTAAGTCCATCTGGGCCAGGGCTTATGAAGGTGTCTTATTTCCACTCAGTGAGTCCAGCCTTATTTTCCCATGGAGGACACAGTAAGGAGGTCTCCCAACTTGCCTTGTATCTCAGTTATGGCTTTCTTTTTTTTCTTTTTCTTTCTTTCTTTTTTTTTTAACTTTTTTTTTTTATTGTTGGGGATTCATTGAGGGTACAATAAGCCAGTTACACTGATGGCTTTCTTTTTTTCTTAACTTCCTCACACCACATCTTTATTTCAAAGTGGTTTGAAGCAGAGAACAAAAGAAATTAGAATTACTTGAACAGGACAAGGGGAAAAAAATGACACTGAAACCCGCTTACCTTTAGCTATTCCAAAAATGTTCCAATGAATGGCAGAAGCCTGCACCCAGTACTACCCAATTTCTTTAAAAAATTATATGGCCACATTCCATATTTGTAATGGAAAGAGAAGCTGTATACCAAGGTACTCTGTCCAATAGGACTTTCTGCAATTCAGGAAATGTGCTGTTATCTTGCTGTCCAATATGGTAGCCACTAGCCATACGGAGCTTTTGAGCCCTTGAACTGTGGCTAGAGAGACTGAAAAACTGAATTTGCAATTAATTAAATTAAGTGACCACTTGTGACTAGTAGCTACTATATTAGCACAGCTCTAAGCTGAATTCATTGAAGGACCAGTTAGATGGTCTAATGAACAAAAATATTTCTTCAGTCTATCTGCCTCATTTCCTCTGTTGCAGGGAGCAAATTGGGGAAGGATTTGTGGGTGTGGTGGAACTTCATTTGGATGCTGAGTGAGAAGTAGGATTTTGTCTTAGTCTGTTTGGGCTGGTGCTACCATAAACTGAGTAGCTGATAAATGACAGAAATGTATTACTCATAGTTCTGGAGGTTGGAAGTCCAATATCAAGTTGCCGGCAGATTTGGTATCTGGTGAAGACCACTTCCCAATTCATAGATGGCACCTTTTTCCTGTGTCCTCACTTGGTGGAAGTGGTGAGGCAGGTCTCTGGGGCCTCTTTACAAGGACATAATACATCCCATTCATAAGGTCATGATCTAATCTCCCAAAAGCCTCACTTCCTAATGCCATCACATTGATCATTAGATTTTCAACATATGAATTTTGGGGGACAAAAATAGGCCATAGCAGATTTGAATAAGGAAAGGCAACCCTATCTAGGAGATGGGGTCATGGAGAGGTTGCATAAAGCCTAAACCAGGGTGGGTTACCTTCTTCAAACTAACCAGCTCCCCCCATAAAAATGAGATTTTCTCAGTTCTAAACGAAGCCTAAATTCACCTGACAGAGAAACATCTATAATATTTCATTTTAGCAACATTAACATGTAAGTAAAAACATATTTTCCCCAAAGGCTTGTTGCTTAAGACTACTAAAAAACAGGGAGGGGGATGGTATGTTAGCATGAGGAGGCTTTGGTCTGTGTGTGTTTGGCGTCTCAGTTTAATTTAGAGAAAGGAGCTTTCATTTGGGCTTTCAGCCCCCTTGATAAGAAACTAGGAAATTACTTGTAAAATGTTGAAAGAAATTCTTAAGAATGCCCCTTCTTGGATTTAGCCTTCCTCCTTCCTCTGCAGGTAATCATTTAGTCCACTTCTCCAGAAAGGGGTCATAGACCCCCCAAGGAACACCTGTAACTGCCATGAGTCCTCCTGGGCCTGGAGGAGGCAGGAAGAGGCCAGGGCAGAAGTATATGATGACCACGGCTTGGCAGAGGGCTTAACATTGAATAAATTGTGGTAGGAAGGCTTGGTGCCTGTAGCTCAGCAGTTAGGGCACCAGCCACATACACTGGGGCTGGCAGGTTCAAACCCAGCCCGGGCCTGCTAAATAACAATGACAATTACAACAACAACAACAAAAAATAGCTGGGCATTATGGCAGGCGCCTGTAATCCCAGCAACTTGGGAGGTTGAGGCAAGAGAATTGCTTAAGCCCAAGAGTTGGAGGTTGCTGTGACACCATAGCACTCTACTGAGGGCGATAAAATCACACTCTGTCTCAAAAAAAAAAAAAAGAAAGAAAAGAAAATGTAGGAATAAAAGTGCTCAAATGTGCTGGGGGTTTCCAATTTCATGAAATTACATGGTACTGGGTAGCAAGATGTATTTCAGCCAAATAACATAAAAATTTGAAACTTTGGGGCGGCGCCTGTGGCTCAAGGAGTAGGGCGCCAGTCCCATATGCCAGAGGTGGTGGGTTCAAACCCAGCCCCGGCCGGAAAAAAAAAAAAAATTTGAAACTTTGGTATGACAAGTACACAATAACAACAACAAAAAAGTTAAAAACAAGTAATAAAATAACCCAGAAGAAGGTAGGGGGAAAAATCCCCAGAAAACAAAATAATGAAATGGTAAATTTAAGCCTTAACATAATAATAATTATATTAAATGTAAATGGTCAAAATGTCCTACTTCAGATAAAAACTGTCAGAGTGGATTTAAAAATGTGATCCAGCTATTTGCTGTCTATCAGAAACTGAATTCAAACATAATGACACATGTAGGCTCGCTGAGAATCACTGACATGAGGCAGATTGATTAATGGGAGAAAAGGCACACACATTTATTTTATATGGGAGCCTTCAGAATGAACACTCAGAGGGAAAATTGGCCATTTTTATGCTTAGGTTCAAGAAAATATAGACAGCTAGGTAGAAATATGATTGGACTAAAGGGATTGAGCTAATGTTAGCTGATGGATCCAGCAAGGTCTGACTGTCTAGATCAGTGGTTCTCAAACTCTGGGTCGTGACCCCCCTTTTAACAATGAAAATACATTGCGGTATTAGGAAGGTTGAGAACCACTGGTCTAGATTCTCCTTGGCCTCTCTAAGAAGCATCCTTCCTTCTGGGTACAGGGCAGGACCCTCTCTGGAATGGGGCTCTTATGACCCACAGTCAAACAAGGTAGGTCAGATAATATCTTTGTGGCCAGCTTTTACACAGGATGTTTTTAGGTTTTATGGCTGGCTTTGGGAAAGAGGCTCTGGTTTCTATGACTAATTTTGGGGACGAGGGATTCTAATTTCTACGGCTAGCAATAGGGTAATGAGAGACAGAAGGACAGGAGAAGGTCGGAGAAAAACTTTTGCCTCTGAGACCTTCATTGTGGGGTACTGTTTTCTGAGCCCCAACATTAGTTTGAAAGTAAAAAACCTGAATTTAAAGGAATAGAACCCATACAGACTATGTTCTCTGACCATAATGGTATCAAACTAGAAATCAATAACAGATCAATAATAAGAATATCTTCAAAGATATTGGAAACAAAGCAACACTCTTCTCAGATATCCATTTATCAAATAGGATGGCTCAGGGAAGTAAAAAAAAATACATTGAATCAAATGGAAATGAAAATGCAACATATAAAAATTTGCGAGATGAAGCCGAAACTGTCCTGAGAGGAAAATTTACAGTAATACATGCTAACTTTAGGAAAGAGGGAAAACCTCAAATCAATAACCTATACTCCTACCTCAAGAAACTAGAAAAAGAATGGCAGAATAAAACCAAAACAGCAGAAGGAAAGATACCTTAAAGAACAGAAATCAATGAAATGAAAAACATAAAAATAATGGAAATCAGTGAAACGAAGCCTGGGTTTTTCTTTTTTGTAGTTTTTGGCCAGGGCTGGGTTTGAACCTGCCACCTCTGGTATATGGGGCCAGTGCCCTACTCCTTTGAGGTGCCACCCACAAAGCCCGGTTCTTTGAAATGATTAAGAGAATTTAAAACTTTTAGCAAAACTGACCAAAAAAAAGTGAGAAGACTACAAATTATTAACATAATGAATGAGACAGGGAGATCACTACAGATTCTGCAAATATTGGAAAAATAATAAGGGAGTATTAAAAGCAACTCTACATACATAAATTTGATAAGTTAGATTAAACGGATGAATTCCTTGAAAAGTATCAATTACCTCAATTCTCTCAGTATGAAATAGATCATTTTTATATCTCTATAACTATTAAGGAAATTGAATTTATAATTTAAATTCTGTAGGAATAGAAATCTCCAGTTAGACTTACTGGAGAACTCCACCAAATATTTAAAGAATAGTTGAAACTAACTACATAATCTTTCCAGAAAACAGAAGAGGACAGAGTACTTTCTAATTCTTTCATGAATCCAGTCTTAGTTTGGTACCAAAACTAGACAAAGACATTACAAAAAAAATTATACTCCACGATCAAGGGTTTTTTTTTTTGCAGTTTTTGGCCAGGTCTGGGTTTGAACCCACCACTTCTGGTATGTGGGGCTGGTGCCCTACTCCTTTGAGCCACAGGCACTTCCCTATCAAAGGGGTTTTGTCCTAGAAATGCGGGGCTGGTTAAATATTTGAAAATCAATAAATGTAATCTATGGTATTAATATGCTGAATCTATTGATTCAGAAAAAGCATTGATGGATTCAACATCACTACATACAAAAACTCTCAGAAAACTAGGAATAAAGGGCAGCTTCTTTAATTTGATTTAAAAAATCTATAAAAACCTCTAGGTACATCATAATTATTGGTGAAAGACTGAACGATTTTCCGCTAATATCAGAAACAAGGCAAGTTTGTTTGCCCTCAGCACTGCTATTCAACATAGGACTAAAAGTTTTAGCCAGCATGAAAAGTCAAGAAAAGAAAACAAAAGACATACATATCAGGAGTGAAGAACTAAAACTGTCCCTACATGCAGATGACATGATGGTCTACCAATAAACACAGAGAAACTGAAATTAAAATACAGTACCATTGGCTCATGCCTGTAATCCTAGCACTCTTGGAGGCCAAGGTGGGGATCCTTTGAGGCCAGGAGCTCAAGACCAGCCTGAGCAAGAGGGAGACCCTGTCTCTACAAAAAATAGAAAAATTAGCCGGGAATGATGGTACATCCCTGTAGTCCCAGCTACTTGGGAGGATGAGGCCGGAGGATTGCTTGAGCCCAAGAGTTTGAGATTGCTATAAACTGGGCTGTCATGACACTCTATCCAGGGCAATACAGAGAGACTCTTGTCTCAGAATAATAATAACAACAACAATAATAATAATAATACCATTTACAATTACTAAAAAAAAAAGAGAGAGAGAAAGAATTACTTAGGTAAAAATCCAACAAAATATGCACCTGACTTGTATACTAAAAACTACAAAATGCTTATTAAATACATCAAAGAAGAGCTTAATAAAGGGAGAGATATTCCATGTTCATAGATTGGAAAGTTCATCATAGGGAAGTGTCAATTATTCCTGAAATGATGTACAATTTTAATATAATTCCCATCAAAATCCCAGCAAGGTTTTCTTTGTTTGTGTAGATATGGACAAGATTATTCTAAAATTTACATGAAAAGGTAAAGGAATGGAATAGCTAAAACAACTTTGAAAAGGCGAGTAAAGTGAAAGGAATTACGCTGAGTTCAAGATGTATTGTATAGTCATGGTAGCCAAGACTGTGTTTAACGTCAGGGGCTAGAGGCAAATATTAAAGACATCAAAAGAGAGACCCAGAAAAAGCCCTTAACAAGTATGACCAGCTGCTTTTTGATGAAAGTGCAAAAGCAGTCCCACAGAGTCAGGGCAGCCTTTTCAACAAGTGGTGCTGGGGCAATTCAATATCTACAGGCCAGAAAGGAAATCTTGATCTAACTCTTTTCTTCTTTTTTTTAGACACAGGGTCTCACTGTATTGCCTAGGCCAGAGGGTAGTGGTGCTCTTGTAGCTTACTACAGCCTCTAACTCCTAGGCTCAAGTGATCTTCCCACTTTAGCTTCTGGAATAGTTAGGACTACGGGCATGTGCCACCACACCTGGATAATTTTTAAACTTTTTATAGGGATGGGTCTTGCTATGTTGCCCAGCCTGGTACTGAACTCCTGGCCTCAAACAATTCTCTCACTTCAACCTCCCAAAATGTTGGGATTACTCACGTGAGCCACCATGCCCCACTTAAATCTTACACAAAAATTAACTCAAAACAGATCAAGGACTTAAACATGTACTATAAAATTAAAACTTTTAGAATAAAACGTAGGAGAAAATCTTCAGAACTTAGGCCCTGGTGAAGTGTTCATAGACACAATATCAAAGTATGATTCATATAAGAAAAAACAGTCAACAAATTGGACGTCATCAGAATTAAATGTATTTAGTCCGCGACAGACCCTGTGATGAGATAGGCTAGAGAATTTTGCAAAGCGTATATCTAACAGAACACTCATTTAGAATATATGAGGAACTCTCAAACCAAACAGTTAAACAAACAATACAGTTAGAAAATGGACCAAAGACATGAAACATTTTACTGAAAAGGATACAATGCAGATCGAAACCGTAATGAGACATCACTACACACCTATCAAATTGGTTCAACTAAAAGTTACTGACAATACTAAATGCTGGTGAGTATGCAGAGAAAATGGTTTTCTCAGACATTGCTGGTGGGAATGTAAAAAGATACAATTGCTCTGAAAAACAGTCTGGCAGTTTCTTAAAAAACTAAACATGCTCTTAACTTTACTACTTAGCGACTGCACCCCTGGGCATGGAAATACAACTTGTGTCCACCCAGAAGCTTTATTTATATAAACTAAAACTAGAAACAAGCAATGTCCTTCAGTAGGGGCAGGGTTAAACAAATGGTGCTACCTCCATACTGCAAAATACCACATAGCAATAAAAAGGAGCGTGCAACAACTTGCACAGATCTCAGGGATGTTGTGCTGAATGAAAAAAGGCCAATTTCTGAAAGTCACACACTATAGGATCCCTTGTAAGGAACAATCTCAAAATGACAAAATTACAGTGTTGGAAAACAGATTAGTGGGTGCCAGGTAGGGATGTTGCAGTGAAGGCAGGTAGGTGTGACTATAAATGGGCAGCTCAAGGTGACCTTTGCGGTGGCAGACAGTTCTGTGTCTTGATTACAGTGGCGGTTACACAAATCTGCACAGGTGACAAGAACTGTCTACATGCGATATAATAATCAGGCTACTCCCAGTCTCCTGGTTTTGATATTGCACTGTAGTTTCATAAAATGTAACTGTTGGGAGAAGCTGAGTGCACCCAGCGTTCGCTGAGTGAACTTTGACTATAAAAGCCAACAGCTGAAAATAACCAAAATGTCCATTTGCAGCAGACTGGATAAATAACTACGTTTCAATGAAACTATAGCAATCTATGCAGCCACTTAATTCATTTAGTAGATTAATATATTTAATGTATTTGGGCACATTCAAGTTCTGGCTCCCACGCCAATGTACCAGAGAGAATCCTTCTTATCTGGAGCTAGCTGCAAGAAACTGAAGCTCTCTACATCAGGAAAGAGTTTCTCCTGTATTTTTGAGCCTGCACCAAATGTGGTTGCTATGGAGGCAAATGGTCTCTTTTCATTTTGATGTCCTTCTTCCACAGATCCAGGGCAGTAACTGGCTACTGCCGCTGCTGCATGAGATGGTGCAGCAGCTGGGCATGGGGGGGGTGGTAGTGGTGTGTTCAAGTTCAATCATGTATTGGACACTAAGCCTAAGACTCTCAGTGGCCTGGGTCTGACCAGTATTCATGTCCAGCTTGGCCACTTCCTCACTGCAAGGTCCAAGCTGCTTCCTGAAGGGCTGTCGCTCAGCCACAGGTTCCTTCATTCCTGAACCCTGACCTAGCACTGACCTAGTTATTTGAAATGACCTTATTCATTGGTTTTCTGTCTGTCTGTTCCCTTGGACTGTCAGCTCTGTGAATAAGGTGACCTCATCTGTCTTACTCACCTCTCTGATCCCGACGTGTAAAAGTGGCTGAACAAATGCATGTTAGTGACCCTAGCAAAGGTCATAGCTGGCCTGAGGTTCTCCCCAGGGGTGCTTCTTAGAGATCTATAAAGTTCCTTGTACTCAAGTTGTTCCCATTCTGTCTTATTTTACTTATTTTTTGAGTTGAGGCCTCACTTTTGTCACTCGGGCTGGAGTGCAGTATCACAGCTCACTGTAACCTCCTGGGCTCAGGTGATCCTCCTGCCTAAGCCTCCCCAAGTGCTGGGATTATGGTGTTATTTTATTTAAAGACAAATCTGATTTTCTGACAGAGGTAACTGCTGACATTGGGGGGGAGGAAGGGCACCCACAGGCATCGGCACAGCTGCTTCAGTCACCCTCGGGAAGAGGGATATGACTCTCAGATGCTCAGTGACCTTCACTCAGAGATGATCATCACTCCATGGAGATCCCTTGCTGACAGGGAAGGCTGGGTCTGGTCACTGCTGGCTGGCAATTCTGGCCCAATGTCCTGCGAGTGGAAATCTCTAATGCCCCCTTCCTTCGCATTCCCATTGCATGACTGACTGGTCCTTGCCGCACCCTTAGTATCCCAGCGTCCTCCTGCCAGCCACGTGCCCCAAACAGTGGGAACAGCAGCAGCAGTGGGAGGGGGCGGCTGTGGAACCACAAGAAGGAGCAGGACAGTTCTGACCCCGCGAGCTGGCCAGAGCACCACTGGCACCTCAAAACCTTAGTACTTGTTCCACCTGTTCCTGAGGTCAAGCTGTGTATGACCCTTCTCTGCCCCGCTTCTGTCATCACTGGCAATGGCCTGGTAAGTCCAGTGACATGAGCAGGGCTGGGGAGGGCATCTTTTAGAACACCTTGCTGACCTTGCCCGAGGCCTTGTCCTGCCTTTGGAATTCAAGTCGGCTGCCCAACCCTGCATGGGGGTGTGCCTCTGGAAGCCCTCACCTGAGAGCCCCCATGCTCTATTCTGCCCAAGCCTGTGTCAAGATCCCCAGATTCCACCAGGGGCTTGTCTCCTCCCCACCCCTGTTAGTCCCCCTAAGAGGCTGAGAAGGCTACCTCGCCTTCAGCTGGAGGGACAAAGGTAGACTCTCAGTAGCAGCAGCGTGACACAGGTACCACCGGCATCCATGTCTTGATGGATGGGTCTGGAAAGACATTCACATCATGGCTTAGAGAGGGCCAGGCATGGAGAACGGCCTCCACAGGGTCCTGAGCGTTAGTCACTCGGCTGCTGGTCACACTCCTCCCCCTGCTGCGCCCCAGATGCCCCTCTCTGCAGTCTCTTGCACATTCTCCCTTTCTAATGAGAAAGGAGATGATTTCATGCCCTCTTACTCCTAGGAAGGACAGGTGCTTTGGTTTCAAAATGCTCAGCCAGTTGATTCTAGATGCTGCCAGCTGGCTCCTCTGCAGGGATGGACACCCCCTGGCCTGGTGAGGGTGCCTTCACCACCAGACTAGGGGTGGAGTTAAAATGCAGGTTGTATAGTCTTGACAACCGGGGAATGTATCTCTGGGTTTGTACAAATTCAAAGGCACTTGTTGGGAGTGTCACATTCTGAAAGGGATCTGCCATCGCCCAGATCCCCACACCATGGGGACATCACCAATGGGATGGTGGGATCGACCCACTGGCTCTCCTCTTGCTTTCCTGATTCCCTCTCTTCCTGGCAGGATTTCTCTTTGGCATCACCAGGGGTCTGTGTGGTGAAATAAGATTTTTACACCTAAATGTACTCTCCTGACGGTGTCCTGTTGTCTTGGACTGTTCAGGCTGCTGTGGTAGAATACCACACAAACAACAGAAATTAATTTCTCACAGTTCTGGTGGTTGGAAGGTCGATGAGTTGGCAGATTCAACATCTTGTGAGGCCTGACTCTTGGGTCACAAATGGTGGCTTCTCAATGTGTTCTCACGAAGCAGAGGGGAAGGGGCCATTCTAATGGGTATGTATTGGTATCTCATTGTGAATTTTGAAACTTTTTATTTTTTAAAATGATTGCAGATTCACAGGAAGTTGTAAAGTTATTACAGAGAGTGACAGTGTACCCTTCAACCAGTTTCCCCCGAAGATAATAAATAACTATAGTACAATATCAAAAGCAGGAGATTGACATTGGTACAATGTGTGTGTGGGTGTGAAGTTCTGTTTTTCCATGTACGTGTGTACTTGTATAACCCCCATCAGTCAAGACACAAACTGTCCACATCATAAAGATATCTCTCCTGCTGCCCCTACTTAGTTATAAAGCTGAGGCCACCACTAATCTGTTCTCCATCTCTATAGTTTTGTCATTTCAAGAATATTACACAAGTGGCATCATACAGTCTGAACTTTTGAGATCAGCTTTGTTCATTCAGCATAATGTTCTTGAGAACCATCCGAGTTGTTGTGTATTTCAATAGTTCATTTCTTTTTATTGATGAGCACTATTAAAGTTTGTTTAACCATTAATTGTTTCAGTATTTTTGACTTTTTAAAAATAGAGTTGCTATGAAGAATCATGTACAGACATTAGCAAAGACCTAAGTTTCCATTCTCTGGAATAAATGCTTAGGAGTTTAGCTTCTGGGGTTGTATTCTGAAGGTGTGTCTAATTTTTAAAGATAAGCCCTGCTGTATCATTTTACATTCTCACCAGCATTGTATGAGACATGCATTTTTTCCCACATCATAAATAAGTTATTGTAAGAGTAATAGTGTTTAGGGAAGTGGAGGGTGACAAAAGGGGCAGTAACAGGGGGTCTAACCTACTCTGAAGGTGAGCTCCTCCGAAGAAGTGCTGCCATAAATGAGAGCTGACTTCGCCTGAGACAGGTGCATAGGAGGGTGTGAGAGCCAGCTACACGCAGAATGGATTGGGGAGGAGGAGGCCAATGCAGTTTGGTTGGAGACTGGGTCACAGGAAACACAGGAATCCAGACAGGATCACTTGGCTTGAGAAAAAGTAGAATCAGTAAATATAGAACACAATATGTGATTGTTTATGAGGAATAAAACATATGACTCTTGAGTTACTGACTTGAGCAGATGGATGGTACTGTTGTTTCCTGAGACATGGATCTCTGCTTGGTTAGAGAAAGAGGAGCTTGGTTAGAGAAAAATCTTGAAAGACCATGCCAGCTGCTACTCAGCAACCACTTGGAGAACTAGAAAAATTGTTCAGAATATTGCATACCACCCTAATGATGTATCTTCTGCCTGTTTTTTGCCTGTTTCTCTTGTTATTACCAGCTGGATATAATGCTGTTAACTTTTAGGCTTATATTTATACTACAATTGATGTTGTCACTATTTTATTTTCACTCTTCTGATAGGGGTGTACCAATTGATATCTCATTAACAGTCATTAATTTGCTTTTCTCTACTGGCTAGTGATGTGGAATATCTTCCCATGTGCTTATTTTCTTGGGTGAAATATCCTTTCATGTCTTTGCCCATTTTCTAATTGGCTTGTTTTTTTTTTTTGGTTTTTATTTTACTGTTGAGTTTTGAGAGTTCTTTATTATAATAAATATGAATCCTTGGTCAGATATATGATTTGCAAATATTTTCTTACAGTTTTTAGCTTTTTTCATCCTCTTCATATGGTCTTTCACAGAACAAATGTTTTTAGTTTTGATGAAGCCAATTTTATTGATTTTTTGGTGCTTTTAGATCCCTAAAATCTCCTATATTTTTTTCTAAAACCTTCAGAAGTTTATATTTTACATTTCAGTCCATCCCTTTTGAATTAGTTTTTGTATAAGGCATAATCTTTGAGTTGGGGATCACTTTGGCCACGGATGTCCAATTGCCCAACTATAATTTCTTTTCTCCATTGAATCATTTTTGAACTTTTGTCAAAAATCAGTTGCCCATACTGATGTGGGGCTTTTCCTGGGTCTTCTAGTTGGTACTATTAATTTATATTTTTATCCCTCTGCCAGTAGCTCACAGTCTAGATTACTATAGCTATATAAGTCTTAAGATGAGGTAGAATTATTCTTCCCACTTTTGCTTTTTCAGAATTGCTATAGTTATTATAGTTCTTCACCTTTCATATGAATTTTATAATAATTTTGTCCATGTCTACAAATAAATCTCACATGTAAGGTCAATTGATTTTTTTTGAAAGAGGGATTAAGACAATTCAATGGGGGATAGAAGAATAGTCTTTGCAATAAATGGGGCTGAGGCAACTGGAAATCCACATGAAAATGAATGAATTTTGTTCCTTACCTAATGCCCTGAACAAAAATTAACTCACAGTGGATCATAGACTTAGTAAGAGCTAAAGTTATGAAACTCTTAGAAGAAAATACAGAAGTAAATATTTGTGATCGTGAGCTAGACAATGATTTCTTTAAGTCACCAAAAGCAATAAAGGGAGAATAGATAAGTTGGACTTGCTCAAAATTAAAATTTTTGTGCTTCAAAGGATACCATCAAGAAACTGAAGAGACACTCCTAGACTGGGAGAAGATATTTAGAAATCAGATATCTGATAAGGAATTTAAATCCGGAAAACATTAGGAACACTCACAGCTCAATGATAAGAAGATAAAAAGCTCAATTTAAAATGGGCAAAGAATTTCAGAAGCCATTTCATATATGGAATATCTAAGAAGTAAAATAAAAGATAAATAGATGCTCCATAGCATTAGTCTTCAGCCTAGTTAGAGAAACATAAGTAGAAGCCACAATGAGCCACCACTTTATAATACCTAGGATGTCCAAAATCAAAAAGACATGTGATTATAAGCATTGACAAAGATGTGAGGTTAGGTGCAGCCACACTGGAAAATTGTCTGGCGGTTCCTCAAAATGTTCAGGATTGAGTTTCCATCTGACCCAACAGTCTTCTTGGCATATACTCAAAACATATGTAAGCTGTATCTATGTATAAACTTGTACATGAATGTTCACACTGGTATTTTTCAAAATAGATAAGGGGTAGAAACAATCCAAATGTCCACCAACGGATGAATGGATAGACAATGTAGCATATCCTTACAATGGAATATTTTCAGCCAAAAAAGAAATGAAGCACTGTTACATATTACAAGAAGCCAGTCAAAAAAGACCATGTATTATATGCTTTAATTTATTTAAAAATTTCAGGAAAAGGCAAATTTGCAGAGACAGAAAGTAGATTAGTGATTGCCTAGGCTTGGAAGTGTGCAGGTTTGGAGGGAAATGGTAAGTGACTGCTAATGGGCAGGAGGTTTGCTTTTTTCATGAAAACATCAAAATTTGAACAGGATAATAGTTGCACAATTCTGTAAACATACTCAGAACCACTAACTCGTACACTTCGAATGGGTGACTACATGGTGTAGCATGCAAATTATATCTCAGTAAAGCTCTTAGAAAAAAAAATAGCAAGCCAATCTTCGGCCCTAGCTGAAGTCTATGAACCCCTAATATGGACCAATGACCTGACCTCACAGCCAGTGGGTTTAGGTGTCAACCCACATGAGTGCGCTTGTAGGTTAAGAGAACTCTAGTCAAAAGCAGAGAAGCCTGCACAGCCTAAGGGACCCATAAAGGGAATGGGCTGGCTAGGTTGGAAGGCACTAATGGGAAATGAGTGGATAATACTCCAGGAAACAGAAATTAATATAAGGTGCATTTTTACTTAGGGAAATGTAACAGCTTGTGCCAGGGAGAGAAGAGGTGATGGCTCCAGAATCTTCATAGCATCTGATGTGGTATTTTACTTCCTTCACAAACAAGAAAGACATTCCAAGGCTGTGCCTCTAGGGTATAGACTCACAGTTGCACAGTGCTTTTGATTCCTGACATTCTTTTTTTTAATTAATATTAAATCATAGCTGTGTACATTAATGCGATCATGGGGCACCATACATTGGTTTTATAAACAGTTTGACACATTTTCATCATACTGGTTAACATAGCCTTCCTGGCATTTTCTTAGTTATTGCATTAAGACAATTATATTCTATATTTACTAAGTTTCACATGTATCCTTGTAAGATGCACTGCAGGTGTAATCCTACCAATCACCCTCCCTCTGCCCATCCTCCCCCCTCCCTCCTCTCCCTCTTCCCCTTTCCCATATTCTTGATTGCCTTCTGTTGCCTGATTGCAATGGCTAAGACTTCCATTACTATGTTGAATAGCAGTGGAGACAATAGGCATCCTAGTCTAGTTCCAGATCTGAGTGGAAATGTTTTCAATTTTATTCCATTCAATATGATATTGGCTGTGGGTTTGCTGTAGATGGTCTCTATCAGTTTAAGAAATGACCAATCTAAGCCTATTTTCTTAAGTGTTCTGATCATGAAAGAATGCTGGATATTATCAAAAGCTTTTTCTGTATTAATTGAGAGAATCATATGGCCTTTGTTTTTTGTTTTGTTTATGTGATGTATTTATAGATTTATGTATGTCGAACCAACCTTGAGACCCTGGAATAAAACCAATTTGGTTATGGTGTATAATTTGTTTGATGTGTCGCTGAATTCTGTTTGGTAAGATCTTATTGAATATTTTTGCATCTATATTCATTAATGATATTGGTCCATAATTTTCTTTCATTGTTGAGTCTTTTCCTGGTTTGGGGGATCAGGGTGATACTGCTTTGTAGAATGTGTTGGAAAGTATTCCTTCTTTTTCTATGTTTTGGAAAAGGTTTTGTAATATAGATCCCTAACATTCTGCAGTGTCCTTGTCCGTGGTTTAGTTGCCTTGGGCTCAACTGGTTCTTTCCTAAGCCCGGGAATGGTGAGGAACTTCTCCTGTCAACTATATGGAGGCAGGATGTCAAGAGAGGGCAAATTGGCTGGAGGTAGATTTGGCAAAACAACCTTCCTGAGAGCAGATACACACATCGGGAGTTGTGACTGCCTTGACCTTGGCTAACATGTACCTCCTAGTGCCATTTATCTTCTTGTTTTTTAATAATCTCTGCTAAGAGCCACCAGGATTCTCTGTGGTCTCACTGAGATTCCAGTGTGTTTCTAGTTTTCATATAAGTTGGATTCTGATTCATTCAGAAGGTGTTGGCAAATTTAGATGCCAAATTTAGTGGTAATTGCCCTTGACAGGTTGAAAGGCAGTCCAAGTTAAAGGCTACTCAGGAAGATAGGCCACAAGGGACATACAGGGAAGGAGTGGGGAAGAGTGAGCTGTAGATAGCTGTGTTTCCAAGTCAAGGGTCAGGTAAATAAAAATTTCTGAAACTTCAAAAATAATTTCTGAAAATGTATGACACCTTCATGTAAAGACAATTCTGAATGGAAGATGGGCACAATTTTCTTATCCAAAATGCCCTATGTTGCCTCCAAATGAAATGTCAACCAAGTCCAGTTTCAGTGTGGGCCATTTAAAACTAGGGTCATGAATCTTGTTTCGACAGTGGCTACTCCTCATGTCCCTAAAATTTTAACTGTAGGACTGAGATGGCAGTGAAGCCTCGGGGTATTTGGGCTTGGCAGTCTCCAACCTACTTGTAAGAGCAGGTGTCATGGTTTTCTGCCTCTGGTCCTTCTGTGGCCATTTTGGGGACCTTGTCCCCTAAGGTGCCCTGGGATGGTGAAGGTGGAAGTGATGGTGACAACAGGAATAAACTAACACTAACATACATTTAGAATCTATTTTCCTGCCCATTTCCTATTTAAGCCTCTAAATAACCTGTTGTTATGTCACCAAAAAGAAAATAGGCAGAGAGTGGTGTGATCATCCCAAGACCACACAGCTAGGAGACAGCTTGTCCTCTCCAACTTGGGACCATGCTCAGTACCCACGATGCCAAGAGAGGACAGGCACTGGGCTAGGGTGGGAGAGGTGTGGATCAACCCACCTAGATGCCCTGGCATTGCTTAGTTTTTCTTATTTTATTTGAAAAGATGATATATATACACAGTGAAAAATTCAAATAGCATGAAGGTTATTCTCTCAACCTTGGCTCATCTCCTTTTGTTCTTTTCTCTAGAAGTGACCCCTGTACTGATTTCTTGTTCATCTTTGCAGAGATAGTCTGTATCCATGCTGGCAGTGTGTGTATACATCCACATATGTGTCTATACACACACACACACACACAGACACACACACACATACACACACATACAGGAGCATACTTATTTTGCTCTGTGTCCATATATGTAAGCTCATCTTATTTCATCTCATTCTTTTAAATGGTTGCAGGGCCCCCATGTGTGGACACAGCATCATTCATTTCCTCTTCTCCTTCTGATGGACATTTAGGTTGTTTCAAGTCTTGCATAATTAAAAAGACGCAATGTCTTTTTTTTTTATTCAATCCATTTGTCAAATTAAAGTAATAAACATAAAAGGCAAACAACATTAGAAAAACATGTCATAAAAGCCAGAGTTCCCTGCAGGGTCTCTGCTGCCATCCCCTCAGCCCTGACTTCCACTCCCAGGTAATCACTTACATTTCTGCCACTGTTTCCTCTTGTATTTCTCTTCATCTTTCTAAATACTAGGTTTGTGCTACTACTTTGATCAGTTTTGATGTTTTATGATTTACCTAGGAATCTTAAATCTCAGCCCTCACCCTGCTCAAAAACATCACCACAAATGCCATCCACCCCCATTTTTCGACAGAATTATATTACAATTTTTTTTTTTTTTTGTGGTTTTTGGCCAGGGCTGCGTTTGAACTCGCCACCTCCGGCATATGGGACCAGCGCCCTACTCCTTGAGCCACAGGCACCGTCCATATTACAATTTGTTAATGAAATCAATCTATAAAGTTCAGAATAACTATGTAAATTCATGCACAGCTGAGCCATGTAGTATACTATGATGACGTTTCCTTTCTTTTATGACTTTTCGCACATGGCAAACATTGGAGCAGATGCCCCCAAATCCACAGGGAGCTGCCTTGGTGTCAGGGCAGGCAAGTCAGCAGAGCAGAATCCCCGAAAGTGTCTGTGCCTATTTTCTGGGCAGCCCTTTCCATGTCACAGGGCAAGATCTCCAGAAGCTGCCCTCAGAGGGTACGTGACATGCCCAGTGTCGATATCTGCAGAGGAATGGTGGGAGGTGGGCATAGTCTGCTTGTGAGATGGGCCTCCAGGGTGAGCATGACCCACTAGAGTTACTCAGTGTCTAGGTGGAATGGCTGGACCTGGACATGCCCACCTCTGTCCTCCAGGGCTGTGGCCAGTCTGGAAGGGTGCGGTCCTAGGCAAGGCAACTCTGCAACTGAGGCAAACCCCAAAGGTACTGGAGGTCCTCCCTGCAACCATGGCATCAAGTCCTTCCATGACATGGTGGCACACCTGTGTCTATCATGGGAGTTGAGCAGTCAAGCATATAGCACTCACTCCTACGATAAGCCCAGCATTTGGTGACAGGCAGGCTGCAAAAAGAGTAGCATCTGACACATCCTAGTATCCCCTGAAGCACTGAGCATGTGTTGGGGGTTTTCTGCCATAGTCAGTACTAGTGACCACAAATGTGGAAGAAAAGACAAGCTCTGATTTCCCAGTGTTTATGGCCTGGTTATGAGGAGGGTACAAGAAACCACTAAGGAATAGGCTCCTGACTGCGTGGCCTTCCTGGGACTGCAGGCATTCAGGGATGCGGGAGCAGGGCTGGCAGGGGCCACAGACAGTGGGAAGGATGTGTCCTGGCATGGGATGAAGCCACAGGTGAAGAGAAAAGAAAGACATCAGTGGTAGAGACAGTGGCACTGTGGGTGGGAAAGGATGCAGGGAGTCCACATGGCCATGCCTGTGCTGGGGGCTTTGTGGGGCCACCAAGAGCTGGACACCACTGAGGTGGTGATGAAATGGGGCTGCCCAGGAGGCCGCACGGCCCCTATATTCATCAGAGATGCCCCCTGGAGACCTTCCCAGGGCCTTGTGTGGGTTTCCACCTGGTTTCTGTCATACCTCGCCTCTGGTCTCCAATTCTTGGGCAGTGGGCATTCTTGAAAAATGTTCCCTGAGATGAGAGAGACAAGGAAACCCATAGCTCCTTCAGGTGAATGGGATTTCTCTCCTGCCCTTCTCTTGGGGACTCCGTGGGGCTCCCTGAACCCACCCTGTCCACAGGCCAAATATGCTGGCGGCAGCTGAGTCTGGACCAAATTCAGCCTCATAATATAAGGGTTTGCTTAATGACTGCAGAATATTGTCTTATCTGAGGAGAAACAGGAAATTTTAAGAACACAGAGCCCCAAATTAACAGCTTAGAATTTTTGCCCATGCTGGCTGTGAGCTGACTTAAGCCATTAGAGGGAAGGAATTTTTGGCAAATCCTGAAGTACCTGCATAGGCAAAATGGGGACATGTTCAATTCATTTTAAAATAAGCACCTGGCAAGCCAACCATTTAGAAAACTAGGCTGTTTAATCAGAAGGTTTGTGGTTCCCAAATAAAGTATCTGAAAACGGTTCCACTTCATGACAAAATAAAACCTCTAAAGCTTAATGGTGAATTTAACAGAAACTGGGAATGGCCATGTTAAATTTTAATTTTCTTGGGAAGTTTGGCAGGACCTTATCACTAACCTCAAAGCCATGTCTTGCTTTGCCATGTTCTTGGTGCCCTTGGGTCTCACCTGCCCACTTAGCACAAACAGGCACTTCTATGATCAGGATTCACAGATCTTGACACTTGGCCTCTCTCCTCCATGGGCCAACATACAGTGACATAAAGATCCTGCATCTCTGGGGACACCAGTGATCCCCCTGCCTGTCATGTGGGCTCAGAAGGATGAGGCCATGGTGAAGGAAGGGGTATGTGCAGGCAGGAGGGTACCTGCTCTGTTGTCACTCACCTGAGTCAACCCTAGACCCTTGCCAGGGTGGCACAACCATGTCCTGCAGAAGTGGGGACAGAGCATGACTTTCACAGAGTCCGTGACTTTCCCAGAGCACTTTTTGCCCTGGAAATGCTTCATGTTGTGGAGAACATGCCTGCTGGTTGGGAGCTCTTTGCTTTCATACTGGGATATTGGTTTGCCATAGCCAGAGAGTGTGCTCCCTGGGCCATGCTGTTTCTTCTGAGCCCAGAAAGCCAGATATGTGGCAGCTACTCTGACAGCTGAAGGCCCTTCCCAGGGGCTTTGCTGCAGGAGCCAGAACTGTTCTGATGCCTTCAGGGAGCCACAGTCCTGTTGGAGGATAGGCCTGGTCTGTGCTCAGAACAGCTTCTCTGGTGACAGACTCAGGATGAGTGGAATGAAAGGAGCTTATTGAGGGGATTTCAGGAGTTGGACAAATTGACAGGAACCAAGCTTGGGAATTGGCAGGAAGAAAAATAGGAGGAAAGCCCAGGGATCTCAGAGAAGACACCTCAGAGGAGCCACCAACTGGTTCTTTCCTTGCTCAATAGCTTCACATTCCAAGGAGGGAGCAGCACCTACCTCATCAGCTTGGCTCTGGCTACTCGGTGCCTCTGGCTGCTTGGAAGGACAGTCCCTAAGAATGGTCACCTGTCACCCATATGGTACCTCTTGAGGGACAGATGATGCCCCAGAGGCCATGAGGGTGCTGTTAGGCAGAAGCAATGAGGATAGTGTGGGAAGCCAGAGCACAGATGGCCTCCCTCCTCCGCATGGTTCTGGCCTCTGGGCATGTAGCTCAGCTCAAAGGGGCTTTGCCAGGGGCAGTGCCAGTTGGTTCCAGAGTCCTAACGAGGCCCATGTCTTCACCTCCTGTGGACTGGGCTCTCTGTGAAGGAGAGGAGGAACTCTCCTGAGTTCCTTTGAGGGGAACCTGAACTCAGAACAATTTTTGTTGTACCCAGTTTCGTGCTCGTGGGATGTCCACATTAGATGGTCCAGGAGCTACAGGAATTAGGCCACTGGCTCTGTGGGACCCAGAGCCCAAGAACCCACAGGCTTCTCCCAGGAATGTCCTCCTGCTCTGGCTCCCTCCTGCTCCAGCTCTTCCCTCCTCACCCAGAGAGAACCAAGTGCAGATGCCAAGGCCCAGGGCTGCACCCATGCTCCTACAGCCCTGCTCCTACCCCCAGCTCAGCAGGAGTCCTCAACTAGGCCATTCTTCCTTCTTATGCAGGTATTTTTTAACTGTCATGCAACATGATAGTGAAGATGTCTTTTCTCTGTGATAAATGGGTGCATCTCAAAACTTCTCCCATTAACTTTTCAATTGTAACAATAATAATGGCAAGGCTTTGTGTAACACATGCCAAATTGACACATGCATTTTCTCTTTATTATAGGAGAGGAAGATATGGGGAAAATCTGGTCTGAGCCCCATGTACTTTTATTCCGTGTGGTAGCAATGGTGATGCCAGGTTCTGATATGACATAGCAGCGCATACTTTCTCTGAGGCTGGCTGCCTGGGGACTGAAGGATCATAGGTAAAAGTAGACAGCCTCTGGCAAGGCAAAGCTGCACAGGGGTCAGGGATACAGGGACCCAGCTCTGGAGCTCCCAGCTGCCTAGATTTGGAGCTGGCTCTGTCCCTTGCTAGCTGGCTGCCCTTGGGCAAATGGCTCTACCTCTTTTGGCATGTTTCCTTGTCTATAAAATGGGACCCCAGCTGTACTGACCACAGGGTCCTCATGGGAGTTCAATGGATTAACAAATGCAAAGAACACAGAGCATTGTCCATCATATGGCATATGTTCCATAAATGTCAACTACCTCTTGCATGACAGCTGCAATTTCAGAAATACAAGAGAGGGTAGAAAATGTGCAGATTTTAATTTCACATTATGGGGGTTGGGTAGAAGGTAGGTGGGCAATGGCAGGGAAAAGAGAGAGGAAAATGACAGGATCTCACCTTGGGCTTCTCAGTGCCAGTGACTACTTCCCAAGCAAAAGGGCAAAGTTGGCAAGGCCAGAACCCTGACCTCTTTCTTGCCAGCACCCCCTCCTCTCCGCAGCATGACTCCTCTGGCTGCACTGAAATTACTTGGGGAACTTTCAAAACTATTCTGACCTAATTTGTCTGGGTGGGTATCCTGGGCACTGGGATGGTGCTAGGATACACTGGGGCTGAGGACTTTGTCCTAGGGTGGGCTGGGCAGGTGATAAGGACACACACACTGTGGCCCTGCGACTCACACAAGCACAGGATTCTTGACAGTGACTGGTAAACAACACCATTGAAAAGCTCCCTTTGAAAGGGAGGAGAAACAGCTTCATCTTGTTTCCCTTGGCCCAGAGCATACTGTGAGCCTGGGGAGGCCCTCACTGCGAGGTTGAGCCCTTGGGAGGGAAGGTGGCTTTCCTCACAGCTCTGCACCTCACCCAACCAAACCTAAGTCGAATAAGGAGCATTTCTCTCCCTTCTGGGCACTCATGAAGTCTTCAGTGGTCTGGTCAGGGGAGTGTGGGGTTGGGTTGGCTCTGGGAAGAGCTGAGGCCCATCAGGGCCGGGTGCACAGGCTCAGGCTCCATACTGCCCATGCTGGCTACCCAGCCACATGGCCAGGGTACTCTTCTAGTGTGGCCTTCCCTCTGACCTCAACTCCAGCTGGGGTAGTCTCCCTGCCTGTGAACACCTGCATGTCAACAGGAATGGGTCTAGTAAAGGTTAGGGGATGTGGCTGGGTGCAACACTGGAGTTAAGTGTCAGTGTCATGTTTATAAGCCTTAGGGTTCACGAATACTCCGAAGGCCTTCTAAGTCATTCCATTGATACTTGAAGAAAACCACAAGCACATAAGGAACAAAATAATGTTTTTATTAAAAACTGTACCCATAGCACCTCTCTATCTTCCTACAAGTTGTTTGTTTTTCTTTTTCTTTCTTTCTTTTTTTTTTAATGAGATCTGGTTTTCTGCACAATTTTAGAAAATGTTGCAGGGAAAACTTCAGGACTGACCTCAGTGCTCCCTGAACCAGAAGGTGACCTTGGAAGGGGACGAGCCTTAGTGCCAGGCTCAGTTCATGAGCTTCTACACTGTCCTCACCTGTGAGACTGGATCCATGCTACAGGGATGCTGAATTAGAGAGCCACACTTAGACACGCAGATCGATTGCTCATTGGGAGAATAACTACATCGTGTACCAAGAACGCGTAAAAACTAAAAACCATGCTACGAACCATTATGCAAACACCATGCTTCAGCCCAGTCGTCATCAAGTACAAGTACAGCATCCAGCATCCATCATCCAAAGAACTGTACAGAACAAGCATCACCATCCCGGGGCTGTGGAAGTGCTTTACTCTGTGGCCCGTCTAGTCACCATCTCCCCAGGGCCCTATGTCGCATCTTCTTTTGCCATGGCATTGAATCAAGTGTGCTTAACAGCACGGAGGAGAGAAGCTGCAGGGAAGGCTGGGGAGGTAGGGCTTGGCCTGGAGTGTGCCGCTCAGATGGTGGATGTCTGTGCAGGAGGACCCCATGGCTCAGCTCTCTGAAGCCTGTGCCTTGCGCCCCAGGAGGGGCCATGCAGACCCATGCCCGGGGCTTGTATGGAGCGCAGCCCCTCCCGGCTGCTCTATGACACCTTCCTTGCAGGGCAAGAGCAGCTTATCAGTCGACATGAACTGAAATGACCTGTCCGAGAGTGTCAGCAGGGCCACAGTCACTGTGTTTCATGAGGTACCCAGATGGCAGGAGGCAGCCACGGCACATTCTACCTGGCCTTGGTTATAGACATTTTATTCATCCTTTTTTCAAAACTGAGATTAAAATCCAATATTCATTTTCCTATTCTGTGATTTTTTTGTCTTTCCTAAAATGAGAGGTTAGGAATTGACACTTCTCCATGCCCACGCCACTCTGGGAGCTGAAATCTAACCAGAAACACTCAAACTCTGTTCCTTTGGTATAGGTGGCTCTCAGAGACAGAGTCCCTCCTAGTGAGGGAGTCAAGCGCAGCCGCTCACAACAGTCCATCAGCAGCCACAGTGCCAGGGCAGCCTCGTACTGACCATTCCATACAAAGCAAAGTCTACTAGAGAGAATACAGAAAATGTGAGCCTGAAACAAGTGTCATGTGTTGTCACGAAAGCCAAGGAGGAAAAAAACATACCTCTAACCAAATCATCCTCAACTAAGACGTCTCAACACTTTGCCCGGCATTTAAAGCAACGTCCTTATGGCTTAAGGGAGTGAAGTGCATGGGAAGCGGTGTTTGTCCATGTCCTTCGTTTGCCACGTACCATCCAGGACATTCAAGCAGTCACACCGTGGTTTCCTGTCCTCTTCACCCTCTCTGGGGCCGGGAGGAAGGAGCTGGGCTCTGTCCACTGAACTGTGGCTGGTGATTTTCACACAGAAGTGGCTTTGGGAAAAGCATCTAGGATTTTTGGTTTAGAATATTCTCTCTTCCACTCAGAAAAAGAAGGAAAGAAGGAAGAGGGGAAAGAAGGAAGGAGAAAGGGAGCGAGGGGGAGTGGAGGGAGAAAGGAATCTTCCCGTACCCTCTAATTTTGGAAGGGCTGCAAAGGGCTTTTCATCCCACTCAAAACTCTCCTGGGGCAACACCCAGCACCTCTGAAAGCAGAGAATCAAGACAGTATCTGCACCAGCTGCCCCAGGGAGGTGTCCAAAGTAAAGAGCCAAGTATCTACATGTGGCCAAGAGACAGGCTCCCTGGTGGTCCCAGCCAGTCGCTGACCCAGCTGGTCCCCCACTGGCAGATCACCTTTGGGGACTACAGCTGACTCTTTCCTCCATACATTGGGGGATGGTGACAGTGGTCTCAAGTCTTGAGTGTGTCATACTCCTGGTGGTGAGATGGGGGGCATGGGGCCCTCATGGAGCTCTGGTGCACATGTCTGACTGGTGCCAGCCACACTGCCATTACATCCAGCCCTGGACCTGGGGCTAGGAGGCTACAGCTCAGCCATCTGTGGCCGAACAATGCAGGGTTGGGGGCACAGCCACATCTCGGCTCCAAGTTTTCCAAAGGACTTGAAACTATTTTCACTTAGCCAAAAAAGATTAAAGAAACCAATGACAATGAAGAAAAATATTTTCCAGAAAACCCATTAAGGCTAAAAACTGGCCTTGGGTGGGGGTGGGCAGCACCAGCTGTCAAGAAGCAGTGGGTGGCTGGCGGGGACAAGAGGGCAAATGGAAGGACTAGCCGGTGTGCACAGAGACATCTGCTGTGCACGAGGTCAGCTGGGACCTTGTTTTCTCAGAGCTGTTTTACTTTATTTGGAGACACTGTTGCTTTTCATCTTTCCCATGTACAAAGCTGAACAATTAATAAAAAGGCACCTGGAGACAGCAAAGATGCATTCATTTCATGTGACATATCTTAAAAAAAGATAAAAAGATTTAAAAAATACTCTGGTTAACAACGCACACTTCCTACATAACACGCGATTCTGAAAGCGCCGTTCTCTTCTTGCTTTGTGAAGTCAGCTGTGTGCTGTGTGTCCACAGGAGAGGACTGGCTCACCAGGGGTGGTGGCTGCCAGTCTCCGGGGAGGCTGTTCTTGCACTGTCAGGTTTAAAGGGTGAAAGGAAGGAAGAAAAATCCAGGATATTTCACCACTGGGATGACATAGATCACAGCAGCTGGGCCTCACAGGGTCAGAAGGCGCCCCCTCAGCAAGGCTGCCCGGCTGGCAGGAGGCACAGTGTTGACGCCTCACCTGGACACTGCTGAGTGAGAACATTTCAGAAACTGATGGAGCTAAGTCAACAAGCCTGGGCAAGAACATTTGCTCTCCACACCCCAGAAGATGTCCCTAGCTAGAGAATGGGAGCCGCTGGTTCTCCGGAAGAGGAGGTAGAAAGAGAAGGGATGGCCGGGGGGTAGCTCTGAGATCTCACTGACCCTCCACTCTCGCCCCTCCCAGGCTTCCTAGCTGGTCTTTAAGATGGAGAAACCCAGGGCTGGGCAGGTCGGAGATCCTCCCAGGCCCCAGTGGTGCCAAGCCATTGCACCAGAGAAATACATCTTCTCTTAAAAAGAAAAGAAAAAGAAAGAAACCTGCTTCCTGCAGTGATGTTACAAAAAGCCATTAAAAAAACCTTTCTAATTGAAATCTAGTGTTCACAAGTAGGTAAAACCATCACTTATCAGAATTTTTTTTTTTTTTAAACAAAAACTTCAGCTCAGTTATTGGAGTTGATTGTCTTAACAAAAATAGACTCCGGAGTGTTCCCATCTGATCTACCCTGATGGAGGCATGGCTCACACGAAGGAGGAGAAGCCTGTGAGTGGAGTCCGTGTGCCGGGGGCTGTGGGGGTGTAGACACCACCGGTGCTCTGCGTGGTGACCACCGTGTGCAGGTGCGGCCCCGCCTCAGCCCCTGCCACTGCCTCGTACCTGTGTGGCATTGGGGCACGGCCTCCCTGGGGCCGGCGCTTCCATGAGTTGTAGTAGGTGGGGTCGCTCATGTAGTGGTTGACAAAGGAGTGCTTGGGCAGAGCGTCCTCGTAGTCCGAGTCTGTGGCCTGTGGGGAGAGGGCAATGTAAGCCTAGGAAGGCACCAGGTAGCAAATGGGGTGCTGGAGGTGGCAGTGCCACTGTGGTGGGCACGTGCCAACTCTCTCCTGCTGTTTCAGCACCTCCCCAGCATTGGGGCTTCCATGCTTGCAAGGACAGCTACACCTTCTGTATGGTCCCTGCAACAGAGCTCCCAGGAGCAGTCCACCAGGCCCCCAGGGGATGCTCTGGCGGCCCTCACAGTGCAGAAAACAACAGCCAGCCAATAGGAGTGGAAGGGAACAGAGTCTTCAGCTTGCCTGAGATCAAGACCAGGGCTGCGGCTACAGACCAAAGAGAAAGGGTTCCCAGTGTGGAAGAGAAGAGATGAGTGCAGCTTCTATGTCCTCCCTAGAAAATGACTGTGTAACATCCCATCCATGGAGACATGGAAGAGAAAGGAAGCCATCTAGATGTGCCAGAATGTCTAATACATCTGTCTCATCCCTCAACACGTGGCCATGGAAAAGTGGCAATGGGTATGCCATTGGCGTTTGAAGATCAGTCCCTTTGAGGGTTTTTATTTTCCTTTTATAAAATAAATCAGTAGCTTCCCTAAGAACATTGAGCTCACATATTTTCTATGTTCGTTTTCTTAAAAAAACAGTCTTTTTTTTTTATTTTTGTCTTTCGTGTTGATTTAAATCACTGGAAGGATTGCTAAGGGAGAAAATGGATGCTGAAAGGGAGTTTTTTCAAAGAGAGTGAAGGGTTCCCAGTTTCTCTGACAAGTGCCACATCCTCCCAGACAGGCTGAAACACCCTGGGAACCCCCACCTGAGGGTCCTGGGAGCTTCCTGGGTGAATGTGTGGGGAGCTACCTGGTGGGGACAGAACCCAGAGAGCTGGTCCAGCTCTGGGGCAAGACCAATGCTAAGATGCTTCCCAGAGCCCTGAAAATACAGGGGCTCCTCACTGCCTCTGTGGGGATGGTACAGAGGGCCATGGACACATTAGATAGGTCAAAAATGGGTCTATAAACATGGAGGCCAGCCTTTGGAGTTCGAGGAGGGAACAGGACACTGTGGTGGGTACAGCCTACCCATTTCAAGGAACCTGCAGGGAGGGCAGGACCTGGCTTGGAGATCAGTGGCATCTTGCTGGGAGCTGCTGGTGCAAGGTGCAGGCATCTTATACATCTTGGGGGTGGAGGGGAGGAAGGCTGTGGCCCCTGTCACAATGCCTCTTTCAGAATGGAAATACTCTTGAAGGAAGAAGGCAAAACCAGTTCCCCCAGGGTGTGCAAGCAGCATCCTCTTGGCTGGAGTGGGGAAGGGAGGAGAATGTTGCCTACATCCGTTTACTTTACAGAATCCACCCTGAGACTCAGGAAACTGAGCGAGTCCCTCAGTGCCACGAATGTTCTGGCTGTTGCTCTCGGTGATCTGGTAGTTGGAAAACGAATCACCCAATCAGCACCCAGCTGGGAAGCTTTGTCCATGAACTACCATTGTCCTGCACCAGAGGAGACAGCATCTGTCATAGAAGCCTGGAAGAGCAGTCCTCCTCTAGGCTGTGCAGAAACCCCTCGGTACGTAGGGGGGAGCCAGAGACTCCTGGGATTTTCAGACACACACTGAAAATCTAGCACTAACTGGAGTATTTATATGAAAGTAACAGCAAGTCACAGATTGGGGACTTTTCAGAACATGACTGTAAACTGTTTGTATTATGACACAGTGAGCTGTCAGCTGCTGAATACACCTGGGGGCCCTCTGCCTCTTACTCCATCTCACTCACAGACATGCAGAACTTAGAACAGGCGTCCTCAAACCTTTTAAACAGGGGGCCAATTCACCGTCCCTCAGACTATTGGAGAGCCGGACTATAGTTTAAAAGAAAAAACTATGAACAAATTCCTATGTACACTGCACATATGTTATTTTGAAGTAAAAAAACAAAACGGGAACAAATACAAGCACACTGCCTCATGTGGCCCACAGGCTGCAGTTTGAGGACCCCTGAGAGCGTCTTCTTCCGACACATGCCCAGAGGCAAGAGCCAGCTTCTCCAGAATCCATGATGTAGCTCTTTACTAGTGACAGCTGGTCACAGACCAGATTCATGCACTTGCCCTATCTTTGCAATTGCCCAGGATTCTACGACACAGGTATTATTATTACTTTCTCCTGAAGGAGGAGGCAAGGCCCAGTGAGAGAGGCCTGGTGGGAGCTGGTGCCTAGTGCCTGACCTGCCCAGGAACTGACTCCCCACAGTGGGCATCTCCTCTGCATGAGCTGAGCAGGTCCACACCCTGATTCCTAATTCCCAAATGCACAATGCTCTGAAAACCAAGAGCTTTTTTTTGTAGCTTATTTGGTGGTGAAGCCTGACTTGACTTGAGCCAATTTAGCTGCTAACCTTGAGCTGAACTGACGTAGGCTATTTAGTATGATTGTTTTCATGGTTTGCCGAAGAAATGCTAAGGTGTTTAACCTCAGGGTGCTAGACCCACCCTACTGGGGATGTTACATAATATACAACATATTCCCACACTTGAGGCTACATTCTTAATATATCTGGTATTGAGAGTTTCATTTAAGAGAGCAAGGATCTGTATTTGTGGCTGTTGTTTAAGATTTATTCTTCATCTGTTTTCTACAGGCCTAGAGGTAGATTATAAGGTAAAGCTCTGTGTAAACTAGGGCAGGAAGAAAAGAGAACAAAAATCTTCTGAAAGTCAAAGGAGTCTGTTATCAGCCACTGAATTGAGTTTGTTACTTCTTGAGGCACTGACTTTGAATCCAAATCTGAAGGTAAAGAAAAGGAGCACATATTGAGATACATTGGAGGTAGCACTTTTCTCATAAGAAATTCACAGAATAGCTAGGAATGAATGACAGCAATTTAGTTCTAGGTTTGCAAACCAGGGTTAGGATTCATTATCGTCTAAAGGTCAAATATAAGGTTGGAGACTTTCACCCTCTTCAGACTGTATCCTCAGGTGTTCTGGGACCTCCTTGTTCGACTTCCCTACCATGAGGGACACTCATGTGGAAGAACATGAGAGGCAGTGACTCAATTCACTTTCTGAAAATGTGTCTGAAAGAACCGAGACCCCCAAATGCAAGTGACCTTTTCAGGGTCATAGTGGCTGGGGCCAGACCCAGCGTTAGTTTCTTACTCAAAGGCAGTAGAAATAAAGCCTTCCCAGTAACAGATAAGGGACAGCTTCAACCTCAGTCCTACAAAAGGTAGAGAAATACTGTTTATAGGGATGAGTCTTATAGTGAGTCACTCTACGTGGTGAAAAATCATCAAATTCAGTGGGAACATGCATTTTTTATTCTATTTCCGTAACCCTATTTCAGTAACTGTCTAACATCCATCAGGGACCCTTAGGGTATCTCTCTGCCCTATATTTTGCCTGGCTCCTCGCCCTGCAGCTGTTCGACTATAGAGAAGTGAGGTTTATGAATAGGTAGGGGTAGGCACCATCTGGAAGGGACTACTAACTTTTTGCAGGAGTCTGAGTTTCCAAGAGCATGTTTGGAACTGTTTAGAGAATAAATGTACCCTATGTCTCACACCCATATATATTCATGTGATTAGCAAAATACTGTTTCATTCAAAACTTTTTAGTAGTTATATACCATGTGTTCCTCAAAGATCTAAAAGTCTTACCATAACAAGAGAAGGGCCTATGACAAATCTGGGTGCTGGGGTCCTGGCAGGAGACACAAATTAGGAGTGGTTGTCCAACTTAGTGTTTGTGTCTGGGCCTTGGCCCCTTTGAAGGAAGCAACCTTTCCACGTGGGCTGAATGGCTCACCTCTTAGAAAATGGCAATTGGCTAATGGCTAATGCAACTTAAGCTCAGCCAATCAACGTTTTGCCCTGTGATTTTTCACATTGCACCTGGAAAGGAAGAGTCCTTTTGTGGGCAATAAAGCTGAGAGGCTGTGAGCCTGAGGAGCCCCTGCTCATAAACCCAGTCAAGTGATTCTAAAAGCCCATTTGAGAGAACAAATCATTGCACAAAAAGCAGCAGAAACAAAAGACTGAGAGAGACTTCTTTTGCTTATTGTTCTTCACTTAGGGAGGAGAAGTGACAATGAACCCAGGGTCACATGAAAAATCAGTGTCAGGCTAAGTTAGAGCTCAAAGCCAGGCTTCCTGGATCCTGCTCAGACCTTGCCATTGCCTGCTAGAGAAGGCGCAGTATTAAAATGACATTCTTCCTCCTGCTGCCTGCTCTGTTTATAATTTACATGTTGCTATTATTTTTTAATGAGGATGTATTTTAGTAAGTTAGAATTATTGACGAAAAGAAAATGCTTCAGGGTCTTCTTTTTTTTTTTGGGGGGGGTAAGTTTCCTGTGTGATGTGAAGTAGCGATGTGTGTTGGTTTCCCAGGAAACCAGAGAGAATAGAATGTGATTGGATGCAGCATCAGACCAACTGTGAGAGTTTCTAAAGGTGCACAGATGCCTGAGAAGCAGCTCATAGAGATAATCCCAACACTTTGGGTATTATATTGGCAAGATGAAAGACTCAAATATTATTAAGGAATTAATTAGGTATGAGGGGTTGGGTCTAGGTTGGTTGGAGCAGGAGAGATTTTGAAAACTGTTTCTTTGGATTTCAAAAACAATTTTTAACATGTGATATGAACAATAATCCCGATATCATTCATAAGCAGCTATGTGATAAAATGGTTAAAAAGCTTCTTATTTCTAACCAGAGAAACAGAAAGAACCCCAGCACATGCCGTGTGACCCTTTGGCATCGTTCTGAGCAGCTCTGATCAGGCAGGCTCCTGTGTTCCTGTCACCCAATTTGCAGAATTTTGACTTTATCAGTATTTCTGAAAATGGTTTAAAAAATACCCTGGAGAAAGAAAGGATGGCATCATTATTTTCTTAGTGAAATATGAGCTTCTCAGGAAAGTTCTTCTAGTAGAGACTGTGTAGGGTTTGTGACTTCTTATGCCCTGGGTTCTGGAGAAGACGGTGTGTGCTAGTCCATGATTAAACATATCTATGCTGTATCGAACCACTAGTTTGAACCCAGGGCAAAGAATACATGTTATTCTTTATCCCTAAGGTCTCAGTTTAAAATGTACTTACATCTATAAGCTTCCTTTAGCAGGAAGGACAAACATTTCAAACCTGCATTCAAATCTGAGTCCCTAAATAAACAGCCTATTTGAAAACTGGTGTTACAGATTTGGGGTTTATTCTACTGCTGAGCAATCCTAAGTCTATTCCCTGTGACCCTTGCTTTTTCCTCTCAGCCCCTTATCTACTTGATTTTCCTCTCAGGCCCTTATCTACTTGGTTCTCTTGATTCCAAATTTACAGAAACAGAAGTTTGGAATCAAGAGAACCAAGCCAGAAGCCCACATTTCTTACTAGTTATCTCTGAATAGAAGAATGATTAGTCATAAAGGCAAAAGATACTTCTGGAATGGCAGTGTGATGAGCTCAGCAGACCTTTTCCCAGTGGAACAATGATTTAACTGGTAAAAATAAAAACAACCATCTAAACTCTTTGGAAATGGTTCTAAGGGCATATAGCAAACACAGAAAGATTTATACATGAAAATTGACTAAATCTCACTTAGAATAATGAGCGTCTGTGGCATCTAAGCCACGATCTACTCTCTCTGCTCCACCCCAGCTTAGTGTGACAGAAACTCCATGTGGGCCGATGGCTAAAAAGACAGAGCTCCCGGTGTAGGAATTTGGTTTAATTTGGGGAGGAAAGCTGCCAGCATCTCATACCCAGCTTCCTTTCCTTTTCCCAATTCTAGGCAGGTATGAACAGAGAACTGGGGCTGCCTTCTCTCACCCAGCCTTTACTTAGAAGCTGGAGTCTACACCAGGTGTGGCAGGTTGAGAATACTGGGCCCAACTACCCTACCCCAGCTCATTCATAGGGAAGAAGTTCTACACTGGGAAGAACAAGCCCAAAAGATCCAGGAGTAACATCTCAACCCAGTGCCCCACTTACGTAGCAGGTATGTGACTATGGATGAAGAGGACTACTGTCCCAACCTCCAGCTTTGATGCAGTGACACAGAGATCCTGCACTGGGGGAAAGACAGTCCATTAGAACTGAGAGCTCCCCAGATCTGCCTAAGGAGAACGACTTGATTTGAAACAAGGCATGCCTAAGGACATTGTTGGAAAGATTGGAGAGATTCTCAGGGGTGAGAAATTAAGAGGAACACTGTAGTTCAAAGATAGTAACAAGTAAAGCAATACACCAGTTAGAAGTTTAAAAAGGGATAACTAAGCCACAGGAAGAAATGAAGAGGGCTAGAAATAGTCGATAAGAAGGTTACAATGACAAAATCTCTAAATCTCTTTAAATCTCGCTTCCTCCCCGTTCTTTTCCCAATTTCTATAAAAGGCATATTATTACATAAAGTAATAGTTATAAAATTTTTTTTAGTTTTCGATATATACAGACATAATGTGTCTTGCATAAAAAGAGGGGTGGAAAAACAGCTATATATGAGTATAGTTTCTATATGTCACTGAAATTCAGTATAAATCTGAAGTACATACTGGCCCTAGAGCAAGTCCCTACAAAAGCCCTTAAATTTATATAGTGAAAGCAAAAATGAGGAAATTAAAATGGTACACTAGAAAAGTCCATTTAACAAAAAATAAGATAATAAGAGAAAAATAGGAAAATAAAGAGATGAGACATATAGAATACAAAATGTCAAAACTGTAGATGTAATTCTACCTTAGCAGTAATTACTAAAGAATTAGTGAATGGATGAGCAAGGCATGGTGGCTCACATCTGTAATCCTACCACTTTGGGAGGCTAAAGCAGGAGGATCAATTGAGGTCAGGAGTTCAAGACGAGTCTGAGCAAGAGCGAGATCCCACCTCTATAAAACAAAGAAAAATTAGCCAGGCGTGGTGGTGGTGCCTGTAGTCCCAGCTGCTCAGGAGGCTGAGGCAAGAGAATCGCTTGAGCCGAGTAGTTTGTGCTCTAGCCTGGGCATAAGAGATAAAGATAGAAAGTGGACTAGTGGTTGCCAGGGTTGAGGGGCAGAAGCAAATGAGAGGTGACTGGCAATGGGGCTTTCTTTTTAAAGTGATGAAAGTGTTCCAAAATTGATTGTGGAGATGGTTGCAAAACCGTGTGAATATACTAAAAACCACGGAATTGTATGCTAACAATGGGAGAATTATATGCTATGTGAATTATGACTCAATAAAGCATTTTTTTTAAAAAAGAGATCCTGAACAGAGTGGGTCTGGGTGGGATGTAAGCATGAAGGCAGGCCTTTCTAAACCCCTTTGTGGCACGTGGCCTGCCTTCCTCTAGACCAGCGGTTCTCAACCTGTGGGTCGTGACCCATAGGATCTGTATTAAAGGGCTGCGGCATTAGGAAGGTTGAGAACCACTGCTCTAGATCCATTTACCTTTCAAGAAACCAAATGGGCAAACATGCTGGTAAAATACATGTTTATTTCATATGAGTGGAGACATTCTAGACTGAACATGTATTTCAAAATAAAAAAAGCTATTGTGGTTTGGATAAGGTTTGTGTGACCCCACTAAGTCTCATGTGGAATCTAATGAAAGGCATTTGGGCTCTGGGGACTGATCCTTCACAAATGGCCTAATGCCCTCCATCTTCACAGTAATGAGCGAGTTCTCACTCTATTAGTCCCTGAGAGAGCTGGTTGTTAAAAGGAGCCTGGCACCGCCATCTCTTCTCTCATGTCCTCTCTTTTCCGGTGTAAACTGCACACACTGGTTCCTATTTGCTTTCTTTCATGAGTAGGAGCGACCTAAAACCCTTGGCAGAAGCAGATGCTGGGCCATGCTTCTTATATAGTCTGCTGAACTGCGAGCCAGATAAGCCTTTTTTTCTTTATAAATTATCCCTCTGCTGGTACTCCTTTATAGAAATACAAACAAAGACAAGAGCAAAAAGGAACTGATGAAATACACAAATTGATTACTTGATAGAAGTGGTTCAAACTCCTGTGCTAAGTGAAAGAAGCCAGTCACAAAAGACAATATATTGTATGATTTATTAAGATGAAATGTCCATAATAGGCAAATCTATAGAGGCAAAAAGCAGATTAGTGTTTTCCAAGAGCCACAGTTGGCTGGGTCGGGGGTTGTGAATGGTTTTGGAGGACTGGAGTGTGACTGCTAATTGGTACAGGGTATCTTTTTGGCGTGATAAAAATGTCCTAAAATTGGCCATGGTGATAGTTGTGTAACTGTGAATATACTCAAATCCATCAAATTATATACTTCCAATAGGTGAATCCTATGATATGTGAAGTATATCTCAATTCAGTTGTTTAAGACAGCAGTTCAAAGTGAACTTTACCTTCTAAACTGGTAATGATCTAAGTCCGTTAGATCTCTCTATTGGGATTCTATGAATATTTAGAGCCTGCAAATCTCCCAAATTCACAAGATTTAAAGATAGGATGAAGCAAGATTGTATAGTAAAGAACTCTCTAGAAAATAAAGGCTATGCTTTATCCACCTGAGAATCAAGGGAGCACACAATGGCCCAAGCATGGAGATAACTAAGAGATCCTAGGTGGAGGGGCCCATACGAGGCTTCAGGGGAGTCCTAAGTGAAATTCTACACATAAGTGGAGGGAGAGTTATGACTCAAAGGCAATGGGAATGCCAAGGCACACTTATGGGAACCCTGAAGTTGCCCCATCCTCCCAGCACAGGGCTTGCCAGGCAGAAGTGGGACTCTCAAGTCCTCACTTCCTTAGCCATGTAGCCTGTGGCACAGTGACCTACTTCTAAGGAGCAGATCTTGTGGGGAGATGGAACTTGGAGCCAGATGTTCAGGTCTGCCTCTCAAGAGAAGCTCACTGTGTGCGTCTCAGGAAGGCAAAGAACTCTTAGCTTTGGCTTTCTTATCTATTTATATTAGGATCCTAACAACCTCCATGCAGAATTCTGTTTAGTGTGGACTCCCTGTTCCCCTGCTTCTGCCCTCCTCATCTCCCTAACTCTTCCCACCTGTGTGTGTGTCTAAGTATGTATGTATACATGTGTGCATGTGTGTGTAAAATTATGTCTGTAGGTGTGCATGTGAGTATATATACATGTGTGTTTGTATGTATATACATTACATATGTATGTGACATGTATGCATGTGCATGATATGTGCCTGTGTATATGTATGTATATTTATGTGGATGTGTATATATGTGTGTGGTGTTTGCATGTGTGTATTTAGGTGTGTGCATTTATGTATGTATGTGTGTGCATGGGTATATTTATGTTCTTTATGTATGAATGTGTGTGCATGGGTATATTTTGTATGTATTTAGGTATGTATGTGGGGGGTGTACATGTGTGTATTCTGTGTAGGTATTTAGGTATGTATGTGGGGGGTGTACATGTGTGTATTCTGTGTAGGTATTTAGGTATGTATGTGGGGGTGTATGTGTGCATTTAGATATGCATGTATATATATGTGTATATATTTGTGTGTGCATGTGCGTGTATTTGTGCATGTGTGTATATTCCTAGCTCAATGCCTAGGTACATTTAAAAATCCTTTGCAAATACCTAAATATACCACACACGTGAGAGGAGAAAAGGACCAAATGCGTCCCATTAACCCATTTTGAGAAAGCTTTTAAAACAAATAGTTCAATATAGCATGGTAAGTCATAGCCAGAGCAATCAGGCAAAAGAAGGAAATAAGGGCATCAAAATCAGGAAAGAGGAGGTCAAACTGTCCCTGTTTGCTGATGATATAATCTTGTATCTAGAAAACCCTAAAGACTCCACCAAAAGTTTCCTGGAATTGATAAATTCAGCAAAGTCTCAGGTTACAAAATCAATGTACAAAAATCAGTTTCTATATACTAATATAGAAATTTCTATATACTAATAACAGTCAAGAAGAGGGTCAAATCAAGAACTCAATACCATTTGCAATAGCTACAAAGAAAATAAAATACCTGAAAATATACTTAACCAAGGAGGTGAAAGACCTTTACAAGGAGAACTACAAAACACTAATAAAAGAAATCGTAGATGACACAGACAAATGGGAAAACAACCCCTGCTCGTGAATTGGTAGTCATTATTAAAATATCCTTATTGCCCAAAGTAATTATGGATTTAACACAATCCCCATCAAAATACCAGAATCATGTTTCACGGATCTAGAAAACATATCCTAACTTCATCTGGAACCAAAAAAGAACCCAAATATCTAAAGCAATCTGAAGTAAAAAGAACAAATCTGGAGGCAGCTCATTACTTGACTTCAATTATACTGTAACACAAGGCTATAGTAACCAAAACAGCATGGTACTGACATAAAAGTAGAGACATAGATCAATGGAACAGAATAGAGAACTCAGAAATAAAACTACCTATAACCAACTGATTTTTGACTAAGCAAAAAATAACATACACTGGGGAAAGGAAGCCCTATTTAATAAGTGGTGCTGGGAAATTGCATAGCCACATGCAGAACAATGAAACAGGATCCCTGTTTAGTCAATACACAAAATTCATTCAGGTTGGATTAAAGACTTAAATGTAAGGTGTGGAACCATAAAAATTCCAGAAGAAAATGTAGGAAAAACTACATCAGCCTAGGCAAAGAATTTATGACTAAGACTCCAAAGATGAATAGAGCAACAACAAAAATAAATTATTGGGACTTCCTTAAATTAAAAAACCTGCACAGCAAGGAAATAATCAACAAAGTGATTAGACAACCTATAGAATGGGAAAAAATATTTGCAAACTATATATCTAACAAAGGACTGACATTCAGAATCTACAAAAGAACTCAAACAAATCAGCAGGAAAAACAACAAACAACCCCATCAAAATGTGGCAGAAGTCATGAACGTAAGTTTTTTTTTTAACAAATATAAATAAATGGCCAACAAACAATATATGAACAAATATTCACCTTAACTAATCATTAGGGAAATGTAAATTAAAACTATGAGACGCCTCCTTACCCTATCAGAATGCCATTATTAAAAAAGTCAAAAAACAAGAGATGCTGGTGTTGATATATACTATTGGTGGGACTGCAATTCAGTATAAACTCTATAGAAAACAGAATGGAGATTTATTAAAGAAATAAATCAATGTAAAGCAACCATGTGATCTAGCAATCCCACTGCTGGGTATCTACACAAGGAAATAAAGTCATCTTACCAAAAAGACACCCAAACTTGAATGTTTATCACAGCACAATTCACAATCAAAAAGATGTGGAATCAATCTAAGTGCCCTTCAGTTCATGAGTAGATAAAGAAAATGTTATATATATGAGGTGGACAATTAAGTTCATGAACTCATCCTAGAAAAAGTGCTACATACCTCATTTTTGCTATCACTACAGTCCCCTTTGAAGTACTGTCCTCGGGAAGCTATGCACCGATGCCAGTGCCTAGTCCACCCTTCAAAGCATTTTTTCTAGGATGAGTTCATGAACTTAATTGTCCCATATCCATGTTGACAGCTTTGATGGCCATTCCAGAAAAGGAATTTCAAAATTGCTTTGAAGGGTAGACTAGGCACTGGTGTTGCTGTGTGCTTCCTACGGGGAGTACTTTAAGGTGATTGTAGCGATATTCAGTAATGAGGCATATAGCAGTTTCCCTAGGATGAGTTTGTGAACTTAATTGTTCAAACTCATATATATATATACCATGGAATACTACTCAGCCATAACAAGTAATGAAATAATGTCATTTGCAGCAATGTGGAGCTAAGTAAAGTATCTCATGAATGGAAACCCAAACACCATATGTTCTCACTGATAAGTGGGAGCTAATAGATAGGTACACATGGGCGCAAAGAGATAAAAGAAGTGGAAAGGGTGAGATAAAAGGGTGGGATAAAAACTTACCACTTGGGTACAATGAACACTATTCTCGTGATGGACACACGGAAAGCCCTGACTCAAGCATTATACAAGATATCTATGTAATAAAACACTTGTATTCCCTTAATTAATATTTTGAAATTTAAAAAACAAAAACAAACCCCAAATAGTTCAGAATTCATGAATTCTGCCTGCTGTAAGACTAATCATCAATCATGCCTTCTTCCCCAAGTCAAGCTGCAGACTAAGGGGTTAAGCTAAGCCCAGAGGCATGAAGGTCTGGGTGGGTTTGGGCTTCCATTCCTATCTGCTGGGTGACCTCAGTGTCTGAACTGAATGAGCACAATTATCCTGCGTCATAGGGCTGGTGTGGGCACCAAATGTGCAGATGTTTACCCTGGGCCTGGTCCATAGTAAGTGGTCAGTACATCAAAGCAGTGAGTGCTCAGCACACATAAACCATGAACAGCAGAGCCAACGCAACACCAGCCAGCCACCCACTTTTTGCACGATGTCCGTGTTCACCAAAGAGCAGTGGGGCAGGCATTGAGAACAGATCTGAAGTAGGTGCCCATGAGTGGTGGCTCTCTTTGCTGACACAGATCATCCTGCTTGGAGGCTGTCCTGCTCCCTTTCCCCACATGTTGCTTTTGGTACTTGCAGCTGGAACAGGGGTACCACTTCCTTATCACAAACAGGTTTTTATTTGACAGCCCTTCAACTGTAGACAATTGTGCCTTTCTGAACATCCACAAGCTGCTTGCTATTTTTGCCACCCCCATGATGGTGGCACTGACAGTAAGCCCCTCTGTAAACAGAACACACCAAGCAAAGTGGGGCTGAGGCCTCACACACCCTCCTGCTGTCCCTCCTCACTGGGAGTTCAGACATAACTCACAATGGAAGAGAGCCATTTCATTGAGTCCCGGGGCTCAATAAAGCCTGAATTCAGGTTAAAATGAAGGTGAGACTTATTTTAGATTAAATATTGATTTAGAGAACAAATGTCAGGAGGTGGGGGAGGCCTACCCAGATAGCATGTGGCTTGGAGATTTCATCCCCCTGGCTTGGCCTGTCTGAAACAAAAGCTTGGGGCTGGTGAGGCAATCTCTGCAATTGCTGCCTCACCATGTTTGCACATAAGTGTAACATACTGAGATGGTACCCTGGTAGGGAAAGGGCCTTTCCTGGGAGTGTCGAGCTCCTTCGTGAAGCCCTCTATGGCTGCCTGCCCAGTAAAATTTCCCTCAGGTGGCATCAAGGCCTCACTTGTGAGACATATTTCAGTTCAGAACCACTAAATGCCCAGACACAGGCCCAGGGTTCTCAGGCCTGGCTGGAGGCTGACATCTTTGAAGGGTCCATGTCTGAGCTCCCCTATCCTGGTGAGTGACTTGGTACCATGGTGTATAAATCCTTCTTTAGCACCCAGAGAAGAGCAGGGATCTCCTGGAGCAAGGTGTCTGGCGGGGAAGCAAACCCAGGGTGAGTAAATGCTCCCATTTTCTTTTTCTTTTTTCTTTTGAGACAGAGTCTTACTCTGTCACCCTCGGTAGAGTGCTGTGGCGTCACAGCTCACAGCAACCTCCAACTCTTGGGCTTGAGTGATTCTCTTGCCTCAGCCTCCCAAGTAGCTAGGACTGTAGGTGCCTGCCCAACGCCTGGCTATTTTATGTTGCAGTTGCCACTGCTGTTTTAGCTGGCCAGGGCTGGGTTCAAACCCACCACCCTAGGTATATGGGGCTGGCACCCTACCCACTGAGCCACAGGCATCGCCCATAGATGCTCCCATTTTCCATTAGTCTTGCAGGCTCAGGAGACCACCAGTCTTTATGGTAACCTCTATGTCTATCCCTGAAAGTAGAGAGGAGAGAAGGAGTCTTCCAGGGTGGAAGTCTACTTTGCTCTGCCTGGCTGGTGCTCTTGTTCTGCACGGCTGGTGCCATCTGTAAGAGGTGGTGCAGCACCAGTCACCTCCAAGACTAAGTGAGGTGAAGCAATGCAAGTGTCTAGCCTGCAGGGTACCCACTCAGCACCTGGAGTCTGCTCTCCAGGGTGCCAGCCTTGCCTGTCTTTACACTAGCCCTGGGATTTAAAAATGGGAACCTGCTCCTCCATACACCAGGCTTGGGGCACCTGTCCTCAAGGCTGGGTGAGGTCTGACAGGCCCAAAGTGAGCTGAGCATCTGGAATTGGGCTCACTCATTCTTTTAACATCTCTGAAGGAGAGCTATTTGTTACTTGCTCTGCCTAAGTCATGGGGCTGCTGTGAGACTCAAATAAGATGTTTGAGGAGGAAGAAGGCTCACTATGAAGTAGGGAATGGTGGTTACTGGGAAACAAAGTGCAGGCACTGACCTCAGATTCTGAGGCATCCGCTGTCTTCTCCTCGAGGTTCACGCTCTCAGTCAGCACAGCACCATTGTACTTGTTGCAGATGTCCTCATCTGAGTAGTGCAGACCGCCAGGGCTCGGCCGGGGAGGGGACCTAGGATAAGGACCATTGTCCACGTTACACTTGGGCAAAAGATACCCTCCCTAGAGGCCTCCTAACTGGTCATCTGGCCTTTATCACATCAGGATAAGGGGAAATGCACAGATTTTAATGCCATTTTGGCAACTGATAGAAAAAGTTACGTATAAGCACTAAGTACCAGCCATCTGGTGATCCAACATCCTTCACCTATCAGGGGCCTGACCATGAGGGGCTGGGGTGCACTGGGCAGTGACCTCGTCTGCACCTGGAGAGGCCAGCAAGAAACTCAAGCACAAAGAACACCAAGAGGTCAGAACCAACACGAATCGTGGGGTGGGGCTTGACATTTGCAGTGTAGGCAGCAGGAGGGGAGTGCATTGGACAGAAATGAAGGAGAAGCCATGGAGACAGAGTCTAATCTATCCACAAGAGGGAATTAGGGAGGCTTGCTCCAGGCCTAGCCTCCTGCTCTGGCAGGGTCCCAGGACCCTGTGCTGGGGTGAGGTGGGAGGAGGAACTGCTACAGCATACTTTTTTTTTTTTTTTGAGACCAAGTCTCAGTCTGTTGCCCTTGATAGAGTGCCATGGTGTCATCATAGCTCACAGCAACTTTAAACTACTGGGATGAAGAGATCTTTTTTTTTTTTTAATTAAATCATAGCTGTGTACATTAATGCGATCATGGGGCACCATACACTGGTTTTATAGACCGTTTGACACATTTTCATCATACTGGTTAACATAGCCTTCCTGGCATTTTCTTAGTTATTGTGTTAAGACATTTATATTCTACATTTACTAACTTTCACATGTACCCTTGTAAGATGCCTCAGCCTCCTGAATATCTGGGACTACAGGCACCTGCCACCATGCCCAGCTAGTTTTTTTCTGTTTTTAGTAGAAACGAGGTTTCACTTTTGCTTGGGGTGGTCTAGAACACCCATGCTTAACCAATCCACCTGCCTCAGCTTCCCAGAGTGCTAGGATTACATGTGTGAGCCACTGTGCCTGGCCTTTTCTTTGTGGTGTGCAGAATTCTAAGGTGGCCTATCACTGGTTCCCCATCACGCTCTCCCTGGAGTAGGGTGGGACCTGTGATATCTTCTGACCGGCAGTATATGGTGGGGGCTGTCATTGCTTTGATCATGTTGTTATGCAGAAAGGGGGAGGGGCTGCTGCTCCCAAAGCTCTTGTGACTTATGTGATGTTATATGAGACCCCCCTGTCCCCGTCTTGGCTGACTAGAGAGCAACAGTATGTTGGGAATAGTCCCCAGAGAGGGCCCCATTATAAGGGACTGTGAGTAGCCTCCAGCTGACAGCCAGGAAGAAGCTGAGGCCCTCAGTCACATTGCCACAGGAAACATATCCTGCCAGCAGCCTGAGGATCCTGGAGAGGATTCTTGCTCAGTGGAGCCTCGAGATGAGAGTGCAGCCCCACCAAGTCCTGGATTACAGCCCTGGGAGACCTCGAGCAGAGGCCAGATTCCTGACCCATGTTGCTTTAAGTTGCTAAACACATGATAATTTGTCATGAAGCCACAGAAAATATACTCTTTAGCCCCAACTTCTTGGTGACTATCATATAGCTGAATAGAAGCCCAGATTCTATTTTTCACATAAAAGAAAATTATAACTTGGGGAAAAAAATCCAAACACAAAAGGGCATAATTTTTAAATAAGGCAAGACAGAGTGTTTCTCACTGCCCCTTAGGAGGTGCAGGGTCTGCTACAGGGTGATTGGCCTTGCCTGTATGTTCACGAAGTCCAGGACTACCTGGCAGCCCCAGTGGAGCTCTCCCTCATGCTGTGAGTGCAGAGCCCAGGGGTGGCAGCAGATGCAGTGTCTTTTCAACCCCCAATGGGGAAAGTCACTCTCAGACATCAAACAAGGAGAAGCCCCTGGCCAGGAACTCAGGTGCTGGGCAGAGAGAGATTCCACTGGGAAGACCACTGGGGTAAAGGTCTGCAAACAGGCATGGCTTCCCTTGGTGTCTGCTCTGCTGTTTCTTCACAGGGAAGGCCCAATGAAGGCCTAAGGGCCTTTTTACCCCCTCCACCTCAGAGATAGTTTATTTTGGGAAAGAGTCAGTTTCTCATCTAACCATTTGGATAAATCTTTTTATCTAAGAAGCTAAAGTGGTGCCTTCCCCACATAAAAATTGTAACCACAGCATATGTACTAGAGAGATAACTTGGTCACATCCTTATGTTAAAGACATTTTGGAGATAATGCTAGGGGCCTAATTTCCACATGACCTTGCCTAGATTGTGGGTCTCAGCCCCCCTTGGAGCTCCTGAGAAACACTCAGATTCCCTTCTCTAGCAGAAAATCTTTTCCTTCAATCACAATTGGGGTCTTATTGCTAGGAATGAAAAAAAAAAAAAAAACCTGAAGGAAAGGGTCAATTTTCCTTTCTGTCTTAATTTTATTTTGTCCTTGGCTCAGCAGGTTCAGGATGGTTTTCACCTGACCCTTTTGGGAAGCTGAGGACCTTGACTGAAACGGGTACATGGCTGAACAAACCAAAGCAAAGGACCCCCTTTTTCCATGGGAAATGTGCGACCCACAGAGCAGCTAAACTGAGAACTTGGGGCTGGCATTGGACCCTCCAGAGGTTGTGATCTGTGTTCCCAGCAGCCAGCTAAGTGAGAAGATAGCAGTCTGTTCTGGATGTGGGTCAGCATATTTAGAAATCTGACCTAAAAGTCTTACAGACAGCCACATACAAATGTTTGAGGGTGAAAGGCTGGGTTGCCCATTGGGCCATGCCTACCTTCCCAGATCCAGGGGTCCCTCAGACTCACAAGACAACACCAGCTCAGGAGATGGGCCCAGCAAGCCCCAGAGAGGGAAGGGGCCACATAGGCTGGCTTGTAGCTGGCTACCCTGTCCTGCCCACCCACCTCACAGTCCCCTGAAGTGGCCCCAACACTTCTTACCTGGGGGAAGCTCATGATTCCACTGCCAAGAGCTCTTCTGTAGAAAGGGCTTTCTTGGGTTGTGCCAAATCCTACGAAACCTGTACCATTGATCACAGTGTTGTCTCCCAGAGCCCCACAGTTCCTGGCTGTGGTGATATAAGACGCCTGTATTTTCCCTGTTAGAACCCCCCTTGGGGAAGTCTCTTTGTGTTCTAAGACTTTTCAACCTCACCATGAAATGATTTTTCTTTTTTTGTCTGGGAAGCAGATAAACTTATATTAGCCTGTCTATTCCTGGGCAATGTGCTTAAAAGCTATGAGTGTCTCTTCTCAAGACAGAAGAGATACTTGTAGGAGGGAGCATATAATATTTTAAAATTCTCTGTAACAAATTCCTCTTGGTCTTGAAATTATGTGTGGTTGGTTTTCATGTTTCTTTTACACAACAGGAAACACTTGAGTCTTAAATTTACTAAATGTAGAATATAAATGTTTTAACACAATAACTAAGAAAATGCCGTGAAGCCTATGTTAACCAGTTTGATGAAAATATTTCAAATTGTATATAAAACCAGCACATTGTACCCCATGATTGCACTAATGTACACAGCTATGATTTAATAAAAAAGAAGGAAAATTGAGATGAAAGATATGACCAGAGGTCACCATTGGCTTCTACCTCCTGCCCTCAGGACAGCAACACGGGTGGTGGCAGCCTGCTCTGCCTTGGGCTGGCCACCTGGTGGTGCTGGCAGAGGGCCAGCCACATGTAGACAAGCGCCCTCGGTGACCTGCCTCCCTAAAAAATGAGGGGCCTCAACACCATCCAAATGATTTGAGATTCCTAAACTCAGGTGGCGGATAGGACCAGCATAGGCAATGTCTGGGCATTGTTGGCCACTGCACGCCTGATAGACAATCAAGGGAAACAGAAAGCTTTTAGTCTGTGTTTTGATAGTTATTTCCACATCCTTAGAATTAAAAATATCTGAGGCAGATATGGATGAGGAAGAGGTACCTCTAATGCTGGTGGACCCCAACAGCCCCCCTGAGCTGTCTGTTGTTCAGGTAAAGCATCCCCAGGTGTTTTGGTTTTTCCTTCCAGACTCCCAAGACCCCTTACCAATCCTGGCCCTTGTCCCTGGTCAAGGGTACTCAACCAGAAGAGGATACTCTACAAATCAAAAGGAAAATCAAGGTTATCTTCTCTTTTTTAAGAAGGCTTACTTCCTGCTAAAATTAGGGAAAGGGCAAAAAGGTAAAGGCTTTGGTGGTAGAAGTCATTCTTATGCGCATTACATCCCCATATGAAATGGCAATCTGTGTCACTACCAGAATATTTTGGAGTACATAAGATGCTGAGAACAACTATAACCCTCCCGTGTGAGAAACCAGATCAGGCCTGCCACAGCCCAGTGTGACATCCTTGTGAACCAAGAATTTCCCAGTCCACCCCATCTAGCCAGTGGCTGTAGGAGGCCAATTTGGCGGCAGTAAGGTGTCCCAGGGCATTGTCCACACACCTGAGGTCCACCCTCTTTTTATATAGTCAACCAGTCTGCCAATCCTGCGGCCCTGGTGAGTTTGGAATGATGCCTGTTGGTAACCTCCTGTGTGCAGTGGAGGTACCAGTGGGCCTTGGGGTGGACACCACACGCTGTGGTTGTAGCCAGTGCCGCCCTACCTGGTCCCATTCTTCTTGGAGAAGGTGCTCTTGACGTGGAGGTGACGACTGCTGAGCTCCAAGGCAGCAAATCCTCCATTATCCAGGGTCACAGACTCCTCCATGTTGGAGATACTCTTACCTAAAGCCCAGTCAGGGATGGAGCATAGAAGCTTTATTAGTGTGCCCACTGTGGCAACGCAAACCACAGCTGGCAGGGGGCAGGGCTCCTGACTCTGGCTACATGTGAGACCCATGTCAACTCATGAGCTATGCTGTAGAGAAAAGTCATACACAGGCTACAGTGTTGGCCCAAAGTGACATTAGCATTTCAGTGTTCAATTTGCCTGATGCCAAAATACTAGTATTCTTGCCAGTATTTTATGAAAATGTATTCAGAGTGCATAAGCTTTTTGAAAGTTGGGAAAATTAAATATTTAATACATTTCAAAATAAAAAATTCACAATCATGTAACAAAATAGAACGTAAAAAGTAAATTTATGGGAGTGTGATGGCTAAAGAAAGGGTGCAGGGTTTCCTTCCGAAGTGATAAAAATGTCCTAAAATTGACTGTGGTAGTCATTGTACATACCTATGAATTAACCACTGAATTTCACACTTTAAGAAAAGGATAAATTTACAAATACAGTACATATCAAAGCATATTCTGAAATGTATTAGCAGAACAAATGAATAAAAATAAAATTATGAAAAATCAAACAACATAAATAAATTTCCAGTGGTTGCCATCTGATCTGCTGGCAAAGCCTGAGTTTTCACTGCCTTGGCCTGGTCTGTGCCCCACCTGGCATTAACCCCGATCCTCAGCCCCTCCCAACACCAGCCCATACTGAGTGTGCTATCTGGGGACCTTCCCACCTGCCGTCCCTTCCACCTTGAAGCCCCTTCCTGGGGACTTCCCTACCTGGGGACCTTTCCACCTGCTGTCCCTTCCACCTTGAAGCCCCTTCGTTCAGGTTGTAACCCCTTCCCTTAAATTACAGCTCTAATGCTTGAGCCAGAGGGACCCTCCTCAGCTGCCCAGAGCCATCCCTCTCTCTTGCGTAAGTGGGTTGACATTTCTAAACCCTAAGGGGTTCCTCTCCCATAGAGTCTGGCACCCTTTCCATGTGCCTGCAGAGGGAACTTGGGCTGAGAGGAGGGGGAAGGTGAACCAGCATCAGAATAGAATTCAGACAAGGGTGGGAGGCAGAGGAGACAGGTGGGAGGGTGTGGAGTGATGCTGTGGTAGCAAAGATTTATGTTTTGCATGTCTCCTGGGCAGAAAGGGAACATTCTGGTAGGCAAGTATTTTTCTTTCCTAGGCTTCAATTATGATGTTAAATTAATACTCCAGGGTAAGGCTGAGTATCGGAAGCTGCAGGTCAGATATGTCTTTTCAAGTCTGTTTTCCAGATAGAGAAGGAGAGTGAAAAGTGGAGAGATTTTCCATGTGCCAGACACTGGATTCTGTAATAGCATTAACTCAGTAAAATGACATGCCATTCATACATTGTCAATCCCACAGGGATAAAATCTGATTTACTAACACTTGTTAGAAGTGAATTTATACAGAAAAAAATAAATCCTTTCTTTGAGGGATGAATTGCTTAGCATTTCAAAAGCAAATGGCAAGGGGCCTTAGGTGCCTGGTTTCATTAACCCTATCAGCATGAGGACAGTGGGACTGAGGGCCAGATCAGGAATCTGCTTGGCCACCTCTCATCCAGAGGGCTGATGTGGTATCCTTTTAGGAACATCTCTCCAGGGACCCACTTCTCTAAGAAGGGACCACAGATGAGATGGTGGGAAACCTCATAATGAGGAAACCAGGCTCAGAAAGAGGTTCCAGTCTGCCAGAGTGGTGATATTGGAGGACTGTACACATTCTAGGGCTCTGCTGCTATTTTGCGAATGCTGTGTGGGATAAAAACAGTTTACCACCTAGAGTTTAGTTATATTCTGGTTAGGCAAGGGAGTGTCTTGCTGGCAATTATGAGAATTTTTTAAAAACTGAGGATAATAAAATGCACAAAGTGTAGTAATGTTAAGTGTCTGGGTGATTTTTTTTTGCTATAGTGTAACCACCAACTGCATCAAGGCATAGAGAGCATTTTCAGCACCTGTAAATGCCTTTGTGTCTTTCTTGTTTATGCTTAACTACAATTTTGCCTTCTGGAAACATACATTCGTTTGGGTTGTTTCTGACCTTCTTACAGAGGAGTCCCTCTGTGTGTGTTCTCTGCAGCTGGCTTTCCCCATCTGCTTGTCCCTTTTCCTAGTGTTGGCAACTTACTTAGCAACAATTGTTTATTGATGAATATCTACCCCACTCCTAGTATGGGGCTTATGCTGGAAATCCCACAGTGACTTGGCCCTTGGAAGGCTCAGAGCTGGCTGAGGACACAGGCAATGTACAAACTCAAGAACAAGAGAGGCTGGGCCTCTAAGAGCCACACGAACTATCTGAGATGTGGCCTGGTTCATGATGCTAAATAGTACAGTATTTCATTGGCTTAACACTTTATACTTTCTAATCATATTAACAAAATATAATCATATCTGGACAAAGGTTCAGAGGAAGGAACCGAGGCTCAGGGAGGCTGAATGGCTCCAGTGACTTCTCCAGGACACCTGGCTAATCCAGGGCACGTAGGGCTGGCACCTGGGTCCCCAGGGTCTTGGGCTCTTGCCTTGCTATACTGCCTCCAAGGACAATCTGTTGCATCTATTTGTCAGCTACAGGCAAATGAAATGGAAAGTAGATGCTGGCATGGCAGATCCAGGAGAGAAAGAAAATGTCAACATTCCAGCTCATGCCCAAGGTACTTTGGGAGACGGGGAACAAGGGCAGACCCGGCACCTGTGCTGCAGCTCTTGTACTTCTTGTTCTGTCCATGCAGGACCACAGCAAATACCACCAGCAGGAGGACAATCAGGCTGGACAGGGCCATCACCAGGAGGAACCACCACTCTTCGTAGAACGGTGCTTCCACTTGAGCTGAGGGAAAGACACAAACACAAAGTGGGGTATGTGGGGAGGAAGGGCGTGATAGGCGAGCCACCCTCAGGCCCAGGGCCGCTTTGGGAATGGTGTGGCAGTGATGATCTGTGATGTTCCACTTCTCTACGGAGCCAGGCCCAGGGCTCTTCTATCCCCTCCCACCCCCCTGGGGACTTCTGTATCTTGGGCCTTGTCCTTACCTTGCCCACCAAAGCCACCCTCCTTGCTTATTTTCAATTAATTTCAGCTGCTTAAAAATGCTATCTGGGTGAACGAAAGGAAGGAACACAGGTGTGCTGACAGTGCCGCGCCCCAACCTTCTCCCCCTCACTTTGCCTGTGCCACTGTCCCTACCTTCCACTGTTCGCCTCTTCCCATCTCACTCAAATCTGAGAGATCTTCTCAAGATAGAAATAAGCCAGGCCCCTCCCCCAAACTTCACTTCAGTGGCTCTGGGTACAGTCTGAACCCACAAAGCCCCCAGGAGCTGGTCCTGCCCATGCCGAGTGCTGGGTCCTACCCATACCTGGTAGGAACCTCCCATTGCCAGTGCCCGCTGAGGGTGTGTTTGCCTCCCTATCAGTGGGCCCCTCCACATCACCAGCCCCCGGAGGCAGAGGCTATGCTTTATTTATTTTGTGCCTCTAGCAACTCTGGGCTCAACTACTGGCCCTATCTTTAGATATATTTTTGAGAAATGAATAGAAAAGGTTTCATTTAAAAGCTGCTGAGAAGAAGGATACTCTTTTTCTTTATGTTCCTTTCTGTTTACTAGGAACAGAAAAATGGGAAATTATTTCTCAGTGGGTGCTGGATGGTGCTGGGGTCCCACTCAGTGCCTTCCACAGGCCTCTCTGCAGGGAGGCTGGTTCTGAGGCCTTGGCAGCCTGGAAATATAAAGCTTCTTGCAGGCAAAGCCCATGGCTGCCTCCCTGCTGCCAAAACCCACAGAAACACAGCTACCTTCCATTAAGTATCTCACTGGAGAGTGAAGAATGTGTGCACACTGGGAATAAAAGGGAGAAATTGGCTTTGGATAATGTGACACCACAGGCTTGCTTGGGTGATGACAGTATTTTAAATCCAAAAGAGGTAAACGAGTTTCCAGGCTAAACATTAAGTGTTCCACATAACAAGTCCAGCCAATCCCAAACCAATCACCCGCACATTGGGCTGGCTCTAGCGTCTGGCAGGAAGAAAAGGCCGAGGCAGTTCTGTGGGCTCCTCACACCAGGGCAGGCCCCTCATGCTGCTCAGTCTAGGTCCTGATGTGACGCCAGCAGGTAATGACCCGCTGGCTTCTCTAAGGATGGAAGAGACGATGGTGGCAGCTGGCAACCAAGCCTGGCTCTGGATGCAGTGGAATTTCAGAGAAGGGTTCTGCTGAAATGCACTGGGAGGGAGGATGAGGGAGCGTGACCTGTGGAAGGAGCAGCCCATGCCATCAGCAGTGTGAATGTGCAATTAAAAGCTATGTGCATTTGGAAGTGCTTTATACCAAATTTCCATATATGAAACACATAAGGCAGGTCTTAAATTACTAAACTGGGATGAGGGGTGCTGAGGGTTCCTTATTCTATTCTCTCTGGTTTGGGGTATGTTTAAAATTTTCATAATAAAATTTAAGGAAATGAGCAATTTTTCATTTTTCTACATCTTACTCATTAAAAAATGGAGCGGTCCCCTGGACCTCTTCCTCGTAGCCCCTCTCTCTGAGCACCCTGGAATCCCAATGTGCTGTTAGACTGGGGTGCAGGGCACTGGGCCCCAAGCTTGCCCACAGACCCTGTCTTTCCTTCACATACAGCAAACAGAAGATGAGGCTGTTTTCAATGTCAACAAATGCAGTCAGTAGCTTTAGAGAATTTAAATGCAGGGTAATGAATTTTTTTGTGTACTAGGGAAGAGGAATAATGAAGCCAACTCTTTCTTAGCCTAGTCTCTCACAGCTTGTGCCTCCCCGACTGGTGTGGCAGAGAGTCTGCCTTCACCCACCCCCGCCCTTTCTCCCTTATTCCCCTCGCCCTGCACCTGGCGTTTCTGTGAGCGGCTGCAGAACCCTCTGTTCAGCCACCTCATGTCACTGTCCTGCAGCCCACTCCTCACTCATACCTCAGCACCCTGGCTGGCAGCCTGTACACATGTGGAAATCACTGCGGACCCAGAGTTAGAAAACCCATGCCTGGGGCCACTGAATTCACCATCTGGGTGGGGGCCTGGGGAAGGTATTCTTAACAATCCCCCCGTGACCCTGAAGTGCAGCCAGAGTCAGAACCCAGCCCTCACAGGCACGTGAGGGTGGCAAGGGGGGAGGACACAGCAAATGATAGCCTTGCCTCCCTCCGCCACCTGCTTCTTACTTCCCTTTAGTGACCAGGTGACCAGGACTTTGTGCTGCTACTCTCAGTCTCCTCTCTGGCTCCCTCCTCTGTGGTCATGTCCCATGTATCTTTCCAATCCCCAGGAGAGGCCCCCCACCTCATGTCACAGCTTTGCCACATCACTGGTGACCACAGATACCTCTGTCATCCCCTTAACATGCTTGCTCCAGGAAGGAGGCCTTGCCATGCCTCCTCTACCATGCTACCCACAGTAGACTGGGGGCGGGGTCTGGAGCCTCCCAGCAGCCTCCTAGGAATGAACGAGAGAAGAAAGGCCCAGCCCAAGAGACAACTGGGTGCCTACCCACACTCCATTTGCAGGGACAGTGACTCTACCAGCTCACTCCATACCCCAAAGAGCGACAGTCTTGGGCCCTCTATATTCTGTGTCTCTCAGAGAGGCCCCAATGGCACATGACCTCTCTCGGGTTATACAGTGTTAACACACCCCCCACCTACCCTGTGGCCACTGGGCTGTGTTTGTGCTTCCAAAATGACCCACTGTTCCCAGAAAGGACATGTCAGCCAATGCAGGGGCCCAGGGCTCTGCTTCATTTGGAAATACCTTTATCCCAGAGAGGACACTGCTTAACCCAAACTGACCACTCTGACTCTTGCATAACTCTCTGATTTTTAAAAAATATGAGAAAACAAATTATGAATTACTTCAGCACAGTGTAGTAGAGAAATCTTATCAATAATGTAGCTGTCAGTGCAGGTGGCAGCTCCAGGGCCTGGGGTCCTGACAGAGGACAACTGGTCTCATAGACTTACAAGCAGAGAGATGCCTAAGAGGCCAGCAGCACTGGGGAGGTCCCCAGGACCCACACCATCTTTCTAGAATAAGTTGGAGGGTCTTGAGGGCACATGCGTGTCCTCTTTTTCCATCCCTGGCTCCATCGCATCCTCCCTTCTCCTGAGACTCCCAGATGTTGTCCGTACCTGACACTGCCATGGAGGGGCTGCTGGGCTCCCCGTAGCCCACTTCATTCACAGCCACGACTCGGAACTCATAAGTCACTCCCTGCCGGAGCTTATCCAGGCTGAGGGTGTAGGACGTAGCACTCCGTGGAATGTCCTTCACAAACATGTCCCACAGGCCTTCATCTGCAGAGGGTTGAGGAGATGAGAGCAGAGGTTAGGGGTGCTTTCCCAGCCACACAGGTGCCCATACCTCATGGGTCAGCTTGCAGCAGGCCTGGCCGAGGGCATCAGGGTGTCAATCTAAGTGTTAGAGGCTGGTGAAGGTTGCACAGGAGGAAAGGAGGGAGATGTGTCTCTCCTTTAGTGACAGATGAAGCAGCCCGCTAAGGAGGAGCATTTCTTGGGCATTCTCCATGGCTTCGGGGCCTTTCCCACAGGTTTCTGATTGGTTCTAATTGTTGGATTTCTAACTCTCTCTGGCTGGCTGTGTTCCCTGCACACCCCATTACTGACACCTGTGATTGCCTCCCACTGTGGCCACCCCAATGGTCACCAGCTGGTCACTAGCTGATTTCTGTTTACACCAAGCATGGTTCTGAGGTCTCTGGAATGTCCAGGGTGTCCCATCTGTACCCTAATTGGAAACAACAACCAGCCAATGGGTCAAAGTGGAAATTTTAAACAATAGAGTCTTTGACCAGCTGGCTACCAGCTCTGCAGGGCTGCTCAGGTCCCCACGCTGCGCCAGGTGGTGGTCCTGGTGTACTGAGCACAGATTCACATCATCTATGTGGTCCCATGTTCTTGCTTACAGTGAAAATACTTGGATGGCGGCCCTAGACTCATAGGATCTGCACATGCTCCTTGAAAGCCCCTGCCAGGGACCCTTCCCTCACCCTGGGGATCTGCTACTGGGTTTCCGACTTATAGACACCCTCAAAAATCACAAAAAATGCCACCCTCGAGTTTGAGCATCCCTTGGAGTGGCTTCAGTACTGGTCCTGCCTGACATCGTTACTTTTTACCTCTATGCTCAGGTGCCACCAAATACTAGTATAATTTTTTTAAAAATATATTGAATTTCAAACAGATAATTGTATACCCATGTTTATAGCAGCATTAATTCACAATAGCCAAAGGTAGAAATAACCCAAGTGCTTATCAACCAGTAAGTTGATAAGCTAATTGTGGTATATCCATACAATGGGATATCTAACTTAGAAAGGAAGAGACTTCTGACACAGGCTGCAACGTGGATGAAGCTTGAGGACACTATGCCCAGTGTAATAAGTTAGACACAAAAGGACACATCCTATGTGATTCCACTTACACGAGGTTCCTGGAGTTGTCAGATATATTGAGATAGAAAGTAGAACAGAGACTGGCCACAGTGGCTCATGCCTGTAATCCTAGCACTTTGGGAGGTTAAGAGTTCAAGACCAACCTGGCTTATTGTACCCTCAATGAATCCCCAACAATAAAAAATTAAAAAAAAAAAAAAAAAAAAAAGAGTTCAAGACCAGCCTGAGCAAGAGCAAGACCCCATCTCTAAAAAATAGCTGGGCATTGTAGAGGGTGCCTGTAGTCCCAGCTACTTGGGAGGCTGAGGCAAGAGGGTCACTTGAGCCTAAGAGTTTGAGATTGCTGTGAGCTATGAGGCCACAACACTCTACAAAGGGTGACAAAGCAAGACTCTGTTACAAAAAAAAAAAAAAAAGAAAGAACAAAGAAAAGAAAAAAAGAAAGTAGAACAGAGGCTGCCCAGGGCTGTGGGAGTGGAAGTAGAGAGTTAGTGTTTTATGGGGACAGGTTTTCAATTTTGCAATTGGAAAAGATTTTTGGAAATGGATGGTGGTGATGGTTGCATAACAATGTAAATGTGCTTAATGCCACTTAAAAATGGTTAAAATGGTACATTTGAGATTATGCTTATTTTACTACAGGAAAAAATATATTAAAATTATTTAAACTCTTACTTGTAGGAAATCATCAAAAAAATTGGAATTCAAGCCAGAAAATCTTACGTAGAGAGGAAGGAAGAAGCAAATAGGTTTGTTTCTGAGGCATCTACTCATAGTGCAAGAGAAGTGATCAGTGAAATCTGCCATCAAAGAAATCACCGACAGCAGAGCACTATGGCGAAAAGGAGAGTCTAGAATTAGATAGCCTGATGTAAAGCCTGGACCTACCATTAACTGTGTGACCTCAGGCAGAGTACTTAACCTCTCTGTGCCTTGTCTTTAGAATGGTGATAACAAACTCATCATCATAGGTTTGTTTCAAGGATTTTAAGTTAATGTTTATAAAGTGCTTTGAATATTTCCTCACATACAGTAAACACTACATAAGCATTTGCAAAATAAAATATAAATTCAATCTCTAAGGAGGTTATCTGGTTTACAAAGTGGGCTCAGAGCCCAAAATGTTCATTTGAAGTAGCAATCCTCCATGAATTATATTTTCTTTTATAGGCACAAGTATGTGATCTTTTAACCACAGGAGACCTGGCGAGAAAAATCCATTTGAATATGCATGGCCATGTGCTGACAGCCTCATGGGCACTGAGGGTGATCTGGAAACCAACTTTATCACACACCTTGAAACCCCAGATATGCTCAGATGGATTAGCCCTACAGTAAACAGGAAGAAAATTGCTATTGTATCAGTCTATATTTGCAGAGGATTTAGAGTTTGCACCAACTAAGTCCTCCTAGTCATAGGTTAATGAGGAATAAATGTGAATGAGATTTTAAATGCACAAATCTCTGGAGAGGCAGAAAAGTAGTATGATGATTGTCTATTATATTTCTAAATGTTCACATTTGTAGTCTCATTTCTCACCAAGATACTCATGACCATGTGTAGTGTCAAAATGATAACCTGTGGCTTGCCTAAGACTCCTCCCACCCAAGTCCCACATCCCCATAAAGATACTGAAGTTTATGTACAGAGTGATTTCTGTATGTGATTTGTGTTGTTCTATGTGAGATTTGAATGTGAACAGTTGGGGACTTACACATTTACTCTGCACAGTCCTCTCCCTTGATCCGGGGGACCCTGTTAAGCCTCTCCTCCCTTACCCCCCATATTTATTCACAGATACTTCAGTGCCCATTCTTTGGTCAGGCCCTGTTCTACCCTTCAGGAAATCAGCTGAGATTTTTGTTCTCAATGAACTATGAACCAGAGATAGAGGAAAATCATTAAGGTAATTTCACTCTCTCAGACTCATTTTTTTTAGCCCAATCTGACCCTATTTCATTTTCCAGGAAGGGATGTTTGCTTCTACCAACAGGCTTCCAAAGCCCATCATCACATTTCCCTATAGTTTGGCCCATTTCAATCTTATATTTTTTAAGAGCTCAATATATACCCGTTCGCATTATCCATTTATCCATCCATCCATTAATCCAACCACTCATCCTTCCCTCCATCCATCCATTCACCCACCTATCCACCCATTATTTGACACGCCCTCCATCCATCCCTCCATCCCTCCATCCCTCCATTCCTCCACCTATCCATCATTTTACCCCCTCACCCATCTTTGTAGCCTTTCTCAGGGCCTAGCACAAGCCTTCAGTAACAATAACCACCACCATTTTATTTAGTGTTTGCTATGAGCAAGACACTGTTTTAAGGACTTCAAATGTTGAATAAATTGTTTACCCTCTTAAAAAGATAGATAATTTTATGCTGTCAAAGAGACTAAAGTACAGACTCTTACAAACTGGGTGTTGCTTACAGCCATTGAAATTAAGGGACTGAGACTATAAAATATCTTTTCAGATTGTTCTGAGAAGATCTAAACACCTTTGGAGTAGGTTCTCTGAATGTCTTTTGCATTATTGTTTTTGTAATACTTTCCTACTACTGAGGAAAAAAATGATGGCCTCTTCTTCCACTAACACCTAAAGGCCACATTTTATTTTAAGTGCTCTGTCATAGCTCCAGGAATTGCGTGCATTTTTCATAAAAACATTTAAAAATATTGATACAGAATTTCAACACAGAACGATTTATTTAGCAATCCATTTATACTCAAAAATGTTGGGAGAAATGTCACACCAAGAGAACTTCTTTCTGAATTAACTGAAGAAAATGTTCCCACTTTTATTCTGCTTAATTCTGCCTCTCAAAAATTAGCATGTTTTACACTCCAGTTATAACTCACTGGGCTACTTATTCATACTAATATTTACACCATAATCTCAAGTGAGAAAGAAAAAATTTGGCAGCCATTAAAGCGTCCACTCTGTTTCTCAACTGTGGATTCTTTTTCTCATTTGTATTATGTTGTTAAATATCTCAATAAATCAGTGATGGAGAAAAGTATCTCTACAAATTAGAGGGAAAATAACATTATGGAACTATTAGCAATAATGAGATTTGTGCAACCGATTCTCTAGGCACCAGGTTATCCCCAGTGCCCGAGTTTCCATCTCCATCTATCCTTGAGAAGACAGCAGGGCCTGTTAGGTTCTAACAGGCAATTCTGGCACACAGTTCAGCCCATTCACAATTATCCAGGTGAGTCTCACTATGCTGGGATGTTCTGAAGATCCCAGCCTGGCTTTCCTCCCCCATCGAGCAGTGCCATCATCATGGGAGAACCTAGGACTGGCTAAAAGACAACAGTCACAGCTCTTTCAAAGCCACATCCATGAATGAATGAGCCCTACATGGTTGATCTAGGCACAGTTCCCCTCCCCATGGCCAGGGCTCTACCCTTCCTGGGGGTAGTGTTGCCTCTGGTTTAGACTCCCCTTGTGATGTCTGGGGAAGGGGTGGGTCCCTGTAGTGGAGTGACTGACTTCGCACCTGTCTGCTGGGCCCACGCTTTCCTCCCTGGCCACCTGCAAGAACACCTGCCAGGACTCTTATTACAGAAACACTGTTGGAAAAACCACTGAGGAAGCAGAGAGACCACTAAGAAAGAAACTTTGCAAAATATTCCTAAATAAGCCACACTGTCATCACAAACCTAAAATCCTGTCAACCTCAGAAAATGAGCAAGAATTAACATGTGCAAGGTCAGCTCCCCATCTGGGTAGTACTTTAGAGAACATAAACCACTTGTCTTTGTTTCCTTTATTGTGTTATTTGGCTACTTAAACAAGGGAAGTTGCTAATATCGAAGATCCCTGAAACAAGAAATCTTCTCCAGGATAAACAGGTTTTGCTATCCCAGACCATACTTGTTTCTAGCTGGCAGAATGAATCAGTCATTATCCTTCTGGGCCAACATCTCCCCCTCCCAGACGGTGGGAGGCACATCTGTTCCCAGACAATGTCCTAATAAACCTGGAAACATGATCGCCTCTTCTCTGAATTGAGATGGAGCCCAGTGCAGCATGTCCGAGGATGCAGCGCTCAATTTATCCCTCCAATGCCCAGAACAGAGCTGTGTGCCGCAGGTATTAGGGCAGACATCATGCCAGTACAAAAGTTTGATTTCATGGACAATTAAACAGGGTCTCCATGCCGCATGGAGCTGTCATTCACTGCTTGAGCTTTCTGATTCCACCAACTCACAACCAACCACTCGACTGTCAGCTAGCAGCTCAGAGCAAATGGAAGCTTGTCAATTGTTTGCCTTTTAAATACTGCTATTTCTCTCTGTTTAAACGGTCAAAACTAGGTATGAAATTAAACTGAAGCAGGTGGGGCTTAAAAATGAGGCTAAATACATCTGATAAAAAAAAATTACCTTCTATTTGATCCTCATTCAAGGCAGGAAATAAAATGGGAGGCATGTTCACATGTGAAAGATGGCCTGTGATGGAGACCGCCCCAGGAAAGGATCAGATGCGGGGCTGACAAGCTGTCAACAAATGTGGTTATGAGAAAGACAAGACACGAAGAGAGGGCCAGCAGCACCAGCCAGAGTGCAGCTGTAGCCCTCTTGCTGAATTTGCTGACTTGGGAACTTCTGAGGATGTTAAACCAGGCCACATGAAGCGGTGGGAATTGTATTTGTTCCCGTTTTGTTTTTTACTTCAAAATAAGATATGTGCAGTGTGCATAGGAATTTGTTCATTTTTTTTTTTTTTAAAAAAACTATAGTCCAGCCCTCCAATGGTCTAAGGGACAGTGAATTGGCTCCCTGTTTAAAAAGTTTGAGGATGCCTGATGTTAAACCTTCAGAGAAATACCGATTTTCTTCTTTGATCAGTTGAAAACTTCCATCACCAAAGACTGAAAGGAACAAAATGAATGGCGAGGTAACTGGGAAGCTCCCAGGAGGACTGAAGAGTGGACAGCCTCTGGTAGGGTGCAGGGAGGGGTCCCCCTTTCAGGGATGGGTTGAGGTATCAGCCTCCACCTCACTGCTCTTATCTCTGGACTAAATACATTATTTGTGGAAAAAGCAATTCAATGTCTGCTTGCATTGGATACATTCTAAATATGTATTTCATGGCTGCTTTGGAGACGAAAATATATTTATAGTTCCTTTAGTGCCATTCCAGTCTATTGTATAAATATGTAAATTAGGCTTCACGATCAACACAGTAAAATTCCTCGGAATAATTTGTGTAAATAAATCATCTGCATGTGCCCACTGCATAGTTCCTACTGCCTTCCAGGGAGCTTTGCAACCCCGATCCGATTCGGAGGAAACTTGTATCCAGAGGAATGAATGTGCTGGTGTGGTAGTGCTGGAGGAATCTGATGGCAATGTCCTTGGACCCGCACTCTCTGACCTCCCTCTTCAGGGATAAGAGGGGAATCTTGTGTCCTAGTGTGGTGCTAATTTCATTAGTTGCTGTTCAGTTCTTTGTCTCCACATTAGAGAAGAGGGAGAGGCTGCAATGCTATCTGCCCAGGCTGCCCTGGCCCACGGGCCATTCTCTGCAGCTACCACAAAGATGATGAGCTTCTTGTTTCCCAAGAGCAAGGCAGAGATCTGGCAGGATGGAGAGACATTAGGCCAAGCTGACTGCCTGGCCCATGGGCTGCCCAGCACAAAGTGCCCTGTCTTCCTTCTAACATCCAGACACCCAGGGGTGAGGGCTCCCAATTTGGCCCCTCCTAATATAAAACAGGGCCCGCTAGGCCTTCAGTAAACCACTCCCTTGCTTGGAAAATGTCTTGCCAGAGAGCTTCAGTGGGGAAAATGAGATGATACAGCATTTAATGTTTTGTGTAATGAGGCCTGTAATGGATGACAGCTGAGATCCAAAGCCCTCAGGTGTCGGCAAGGTGTTTAAATATTGACAATCCATAAAGCTTTTCACTTGAGTGTGAGATGCTACTGGCCTTAGTCACAGGGGGAGGGGGCTCTTTCTCAACATTCTGCTGAAGACCAGGGGCCAGCAACCTGCTCTGGATCAGTTAATGATACAAAAGGGGGAATTGCTGGCATTCTGCTTTCCAATGTCAAGTAGCAAAGTGGAAGTGAAAGCAAAATCTTCAGCACTTGTTGAAAAAGAAGGCACCTTCCTGGTCAGTTTTTGGTCATGTCTTAGTTCCCCACACAGTAAAATGCTGGTTCTACCCTGCTCAGCTCACGTTCCAGCTGATTTCAGAAGGCTCCTCCACATTGGGCAAGTCCTCCGGGGTTTGAGGCTCAATATGCCAGCCCAACAGCCTGCAGACTAGTTCTCATTCTTGCTGCCTTCCAGACTCCCTGATGTCCACGTCTAACTGATAGGCCTCCCATTTCCTCCGTTATGGTGGACGGATAAATTAAACGGCTCCCTGGGTGAGCCTGAGCACCAATGTTTTATCGTTTTGTTGAAAATGCCAAGAAGTGCTGACTAGTGTTAGGACGTTGAGCCAAGGCACCGGGCTGGTTGGGGATGTTATGCCCTCACAGGCTGCTCTCTGACATGAGAATGCTCTTTTTAAAGACAAACTGGTGCGCTTGAATGAACAGGCTGGGGAGATCATTCATGGCTTTTTAAAAATTACTATTTTAAAAGATTCTTTTTACTTTGAGGTATTTGTGAGTCCCATGCAGTGGTAAGAAATGACACAGAGTGAGCCTGTGTGCCCTCTATTCGGTTTCCCTCAATGACAACATCGTGCACGCCTGACCTGCAGCATCACCTCTAGGACACCTGCAGGAACTCAGTCAAGACACAGGACATTTCCCCCCTTTGATGGCCACAGGTCCACTGGGCAGGAGACAGGCGTTCAGGTAGGAGGAAAGTAAGTAGCAAGACTCTTCTGTGATTTTCTAGTGCACGTTTCCTAACTTGTTCTGGGTGCCTGTGGCAATCTGTTGATTCTTAAGGACATCCTCTCAGAATGGTTTTAGATGGATAAAGTAAAATTACAAAGGAAACCAATTCTGTTATTGATGCTTACAATGACCCCAAGACAGTTGGAGGTTCCTAGCAACTTCTGTCTCTTGGTAATGTCAGAAGTGTGGGTTATAGTTGTTTTTCTTTGTGCTGCTTGTTTAGCAAGATGGTTCTTTGGACAATGTGTGGACAGTTTGGGTTTAAGTGACCTGTGACCACCATTATCCCAGGGCAACTAAGAAGTCTATGCTTCTGTATGAACTCATTAGACAACAAGGTCTAACAGAGAGTGTACAGAGAGTCATAATTTCAAAGTAACGACAAGTATAAACAATACAGGGAAATGTCTGCATTAGTGGAGACATCATATAAAAGGATTCGTGATTTCTATTGCTGTCACTGGTCCTACTATTACTTATGTGGTTTCTCACCTACTATTATGGGCTGAATTTCTTCCCTGCCCCCCCCACTACACATTCATATTAGGTATCCCTAATACCTCAGAATGACCTCATTTGGAAACAGGGCCACTACAGATGTAATTAGTTATAAAGATGCCCTGGAGTACGGTGAGCCCCTATTCCAATGTGAATGGTGTCCTTATCAAAAGGGAGAAATTTAGACACAGAATTAACATGCAAAGAGATCACTATACGAAGATAAGGACATGTCTATAAGCCAAGGGACACCGACAATTACCAGTAACCCCCAGAAGCCAGGATAATGGCCTGAAACAGACTCTCCCGCACAGCCTCAGGAGGAACCAGCCCTGTTGACACTGTAATCTTGGACTTCCAGCCTCCAGAACTGAGAGACATAAAATTTCTGTTGTTTAGGCCACCTAGTCTGTGGTGCTTTATTGCAGCAACCCTAGCAAACAAATACACCTACATTCATAATTCAAAGAAATGTTAAATTTCTGTTAGAGGTTAGTGAAAATAAAAATGTGTTTTTTTCCCCTCCAAGTTCATGGATCTTCTGAATTCTGTCCTTGAACCCCTCGGTGGACTGGAAGAGTTAACAAAGTAACCTTTGTAATAAATGCTTTCCCTAGATTTGGAGAGAAAAAAGCTTAAGTTGTTTCCTTACATCAGGGCAGCTGTGCTCGGTACTGGCCTCTGCAACACCTTTGTTTGGGCCCAGACTTCACTAGGACCCTTCCTGCACAGTTTTTGCAATCTCTGACAGGGCTCTGAAACAAATGTCATCAGCAGAGAGCCAGTCAGCTATTCTGGAGGCCATCTGCTTTCCAGAGGTATGGGAGGGTCTGGTGCCCACAGAAGGCCCCTGCCGGACTCAAATCTTTCTCCAATTTGGGACCCTCTGTTTCCAGAACAGGACAAATTCTTTGCTCAACAGATACTGTCAGGATCCCCCAGGCTAGCAATCCTGAATTTTTGAGTTTTTGAGTCAAATAAATGTTTGTGTTACCTTTAAGTAGAATTTTGTTTTGTCTTATGTACTAGGTTTCTCCTTAGAAGTTTCTAGAAGGCACTTTAACTAGTAATCTTTCAAAAGCAATTTGGCAGAGGAGGGAACAAATGTCTCTGACACAGTGATGGATGTAACTTTTGGGATCATTCCTCTTGGTCTAATAGCCTCTTTAAATATTAGACTAAAAGGATCCCTAGCTCTGCAGTCCATCTGACAGGTGGGGTTGGACGGTTCACTTCCTGAATGCATCCCTGGCACATCACATATTTTCATGCTCAGATGTTCATGATTAACTGTGTGTCCGGCTGAAGGTCACCGTGAAGCTGCTCAGTGTTCTCTAGGTCTGGTGATACCCTCTAGCTCAAAGCAGTAATATCCAACAACCCATCAGAAATTCATTTTCCAATAATGTCCGTCCTTAGTTATTAAAGTTGAATGGAAGGAAGAAAATTCTTCGGGTAAATAGGGTTGGAAATGAATCTTAGACCTCATTTTCATGAACTTTAAAGATGAAGCAAATGGTGCTCCCATTTCACTATTAATAAGAATGTCCACATTATCGGAGACAAGCATGACTCTTCCTATCCTGAGTGCAAACATTTAGAACCCTGAGATGACTTCACTCTCAGATCTGATGAGTTGAAAATGTCTTTACGTGTCCCTAAGTTCTCATCCACCTAGCTCTGAGAATGACAATTACCATCCTCCTGAGTGCCATGTGGCTAAACATCACCAATTGAATGCCCTTAGGGTTAGTGGCACAGCTGTGACTGTGAACCTGAAAGGAGGAGAGAGACGTGAGCACTTCTGTCAACACAACCTCCAGCTTTGTGGCAGCTTGTTGAGAAGATGCTGAAAGAGAGAGGCTCTGGCACGAGACTTAGAAATGTCAGTGAGATACCATATCTCGGTCCCGAATGAGACAGAAAACCAGCAGGCCCTGCTTAGCACAGAGTCAAAAGTCCCAACCACCCTGAGCAAAGATGAGCTGTGGTGACAGAACAGATTAAGACCAGTCCAAACCAAGATGGCAAGGAAATTAGCCACTGTTTGACCTGGCGGATCATTACACTCCTGCTGTCAGAGAGTAGCTAACGGAAACTCTCACGGATGCCATGATAGTTCTGGGTGGGACTTTGTAAAGTAAAGGAATGGAGGGGCTCTCAGTTTTAGGAAGTTATTGTCCCTTTCCAAGAAATAACATGAATATTCCTGCCCTGCTTAGCCTATGATTAAGTCAGTAAATTAAAAAATCTCCCTTAGCAGGGAGAATTCGCCTCTACTCTGTGGTGTAGATCTTCTGTATTTCCTAAATAAAACTTGCTTTTGCTTTATTTTGTCAGCTTGCTCTTGAATTCTTTCTCTTGCAAAGCCAGGACCCATTTGGAGTCTGAGTGGGAACTACTTCCTTCTAACACCGACTCTCCTACCTGAGGGCCTGGCCTCTATGACGTAGCCCGTGGTGGGTGTGTTGCCAGCACGTCCCTCAGCCCACTGCAGGGTCAGTTCAGAGGCAGACTTGGTGACCTGGACATCTCTAGGGGAACCTGGGGACCCTGTGGGATAAAGAAGAGAAGAGAGGGTAGACGTGTGGCTTATGCCATAGTGTGAGACGTCATGGGGTAGGGCCACATCTATTGATGTCCCTGGGTCTCTCAGCAGGTTACTTAACCCTGCTCAATCATAGATTTTCATCTTAAAAATGGTGAGGCTCTCAGATGACTAGAATGGGGTGCCGGATGCCCAGCACCATGCCAGGACCCAGAAGGGCCCTGAATACCACCCTACTGCCCACACCCTCAGAGGGTGGGAACAAAGGCCAGAAACATTGGCTGAGTAGGAAAGCACATAGTTCTTCTTCAAGACATGGAAACTTTAAAATTTTGTTTATTTTCAAAATAAACTTACTTTCTCTTACATTTTTTTCCAGAAAATAAACCAAAACTTTACAGGCTTAGGGCCTAGAATTTGCTGATCTGTATGTAGCAAGTGCACCTGCATTAAGTTCATGTTCAAACATGATTTTGAAGACTCCCATATCATCCAAACATCCCCTAGTTTACCCCAGCTCTAAGTCACCAATACTGCTTTGCTGACAGTGTGGACAGATTCCCAGCTCAGGGAAGCAGCATGAGAGGCTGAAGTCACCACTGACGCTGGGCCTCTGCCTTGGAGTTCCACTTACCCTCAGTAGGTCCTGCCGTGACGTTGGCCTGGAGTTCAGGCCCATAGGTGATGGTCCTCGCTTGGACACGGAAGAAGTAGGTCACTCCCTTTGTTAGGTCCCGCACCTTGAGCCAGCGCTGCCAGTTCCCTCTCACTTCCACAGTCACTACCTTGCTCACTCCTGCAGCCGTCAGAAGCAAAGGGAAGAGAGGAACTTGGCTCAGGGAAGCTGCTGAGCGCTGTCTGTCCTGCTGTGATAACAAGGGAATGGGCCCTACAGTTTGCTGGGGAAGTATTTCTTATAATTAGAAGGAGTTTACATGGTGATAATAGCCAATTTTCAGCACAGATAAGTGTAATTAGAGCTAAACTTGATAAGTGGTGCTGACAAAGAAAAGAACTGAAGCTTACAGCAGGGAGCGGGGAGACAGCCCCCATCTCACTACTGACATCGGGAAGGAGGACAGGACACCCAGCCAATGGGTATGGCAGCAGGAGCACGACCCCACCTGTCTCCTGGACGGGCTTGCCTCTGAGCTGTATGAAGTCCTGTGTCACCAGGATGGTGACTTCCAGCTTCCTGACACAGTCACAGGGAGAGGAGTGTATGAAAGAGATGCAGGATGACTTAGTTAGATCCCAGGAGGGGCTGCAGCATGACTCGGTTGGCCAGTCTGTGGCCAATGGTCTCCAAACAACAACCTATCTGTGGACCCTGAGGCAAGGATGAAGGAAAATGTTCTTTGCATACACATGTGAGCCAGTGAATAACGTAAAAGTCTTGCTGGTTGTATTAAGTATAAATAAATAATTGAGACTTAACATTTTTTGGGGGAAGACATATGCTGAAAATTATGCAAATACTGCATTTTCCAGAAGGAAAAATGGAGTTCTTTGATTAAATAAGTTTGACATATGATGATTTTTTAAAAACCGTTAAGTAAAAACAAAACAAAAAAAATCCCGTTAAGTAGGTTCTCAACTTCTCAGAGGTCTCAACAGGTTAAAACCTATCAGGCATCTCTTGGGGGAGAATAGAAAGGGGTGGCACTCCCCAGGCAGAATTCATTTCCACAGCGCATGCTTGAGAATCTCTGTGTTCCTGTCCCGGCCCCCACCCCCTCACCACCATCCAGCCCCACCATTCTACACCTCAGAGCAGGGGCTCCCACATAGCACCTGGGACACCGCCCACCCTCGATGCAGAAGAACAGTGGTGGGCTTGTCGGCACCTTGAGTGCCACACTGGCCTGACTTTAAGACAGAACAATGCCTTTTTACCACGAAATGGACCCATCTTTAAAAGCTATCCAAGCCAATTTCTCTAATCCTAACAACCTGCTAGCTGGTTCACTGTTTTCATATTGTGCCTTTGATAAAACATTTATTTAGCTAAATTATTTTCTTCCAATTTATTTCAGAGCAATCTTGGCTACTTTTTAGTGACCCTCCAAATCTCAGTTTTTCTATTGAGAAATGGGGTGTTTCTGACTGTCACAGGCAAATGAACTGGGTCCTGGCTAATGTAAAGTCATGCTGGGGAGCAGCAACTCCTTTTTTTTGTTGTTGTTAAAAATACCTTCATCCTCCTGGAGCAAAAACAAACCTGTGTACAGAGTCTCTAAATTCTGTCCCAGTAGGAGCCAGAGCTAGTCTGGCCTTCCCCCTAGCTTGTGTGTGTCAGATTTTTATTTATTTAATCAACTTTTAAACCATGCCCTGTACTACAAAGCTTCAGGGTGCAATCCCATAGACTATTACAGTTTAAAACATTTTTAAAACAAAAATAGTTCTGCCATAAAATCAGATTCCCAAGAACATGGCTCAGTGCTTGGGTGGCTTGGTGCTCTGGATATCACAGTGCCCAGGGGTCTTCCAGAGGTACTCCATTAGTGACCAGGGGGCTGACCAGGATGGCCCTGGGCTCTGCCTCAGCACTCTTTTCCATGGAGTGACCACAGGGACACTGGCACCACTTAACTGCTGTGCTCTCTACTCCCCTTGGCTCAGATGACTGGAGCAGGGCCAGGAGAGAGCAGGTGTCTGCTCCTAGTGGGAAGATGTGACAGCAGGTCTGAAGGTCCACCAACAGAGTCATTAACAGGTGAGATCACTGTTTGTTTTTAGCCATTGTATGCTTATGTTAGCAGCACTGTACAAACAATTTGGTAGGGATTCATAACCTTGGTATATCAGGGTCCCACAGCTGTGTTCATGTCAATGTCTAGTGGTATCTTACTGAGTTGTGTTCATTATTGTTGTTGCACATTTTTGTGTGCCATGTTAACAATAGGCGGCGCCTGTGGCTCAGTCGGTAGGGTGCCGGCCCCATGTACCGAGGGTGGCAGGTTCAAACCCAGCCCCGGCCAAACTGCAACCAAAAAAAAAAAAAATAGCCGGGCGTTGTGGCGGGCGCCTGTAGTCCCAGCTACTTGGGAGGCTGAGGCAAGAGAATCGCTTAAGCCCAGGCGTTGGAGGTTGCTGTGAGCTGGGTGAGGCCACGGCACTCTACCGAGGGCCATAAAGTGAGACTCTGTCTCTACAAAAAAAAAAAAAAAAAAAAAAAAAACAATAGCTCTGATGGCCATTCTAGAAAAAGATTACAAAATTGCTCTGAAGGATGGACTAGGCACTGGCATCAGTACACAGCTTCCCAAGGGGAGTACTTCAAAGGTGGCTGTAGTGAGATTCAGCAATGAGGTATGTAGCACTTTTTTCTAGGATGAATTTGAGAACTTAATTGTCAGACCTTGTATCATATCTTAGGCAACCTTCACTGGAGAACCACCATTACCACAGAGAATGAATGTAATTCTAGTCCCAAATAAAGATGCTTGATGCTTTCACTACATTTGCCACCATATCTCTGGGAAATGTACAGACTCCGAGACGCACTTTAAAATACTGAAAATCATTTGGAGATCCTGTTACTGCTTTTGTGGTTCGCTGTCAGAAATCCTGGATCCAACTGTGAAGGGGCCTCCACTTAAAGGCATATCTGTCCCCTGGGGGGGAGCCTCTGGTCTCTAGCACAGTGGCTGGAGCAACCCCCCAATGGGAGAAGACAGATAGCAGTGTAGCTTCTCTAGGTAAGACGAGGACCTGGCGGCTATAGGGAGAGGACTTTCCAGGTATGGAGATATGCAGTTTCACAGGCTGGATGAGCCGGCCAGGATGCCAGATGATTTGGTTTCCACGAGGCAGAAGAAACCATCTTGCTTCTTCCCAATCATTGCCATCTGTTTGACCACCCTTCCCTTAGCTACAAGTTGCATCTTGCCCAGGTCTCACAGCATTTTCCCATATTCAGCTGAGAGCCCACCTCCGCCCTTTGCCAACCGGCAGGTCTAAATGCTCAGAAATGCCTATCAGCTTTGAGTGGTCACAAGAGAAGAGCTTCCTGTGCCATGTTTCCACTAAGAGCTAATTCTCTCTGAAATTTGCAGTCAGCCCGTAGGGAGAAAGACTGCAAGGAATCAGGGATCTGGAATTAATCCTAGTTTTTACTGCCCTGTGTAACGCTGGGCAAGGCCCTCGGTACAGTCCTCAGTCTTTTCGTCTGCTCCAAGACTAATAGCACCTAGCTGGCAGGACTGCCTTAAGGGGCGAGGAGAGGATCCCAAGAGCCCAGCAAATGGTAAGAACCCTGACTCTGGTTGTTATATAAGAACACACTCAACCACTGGTGCTTTGCACCCTACATAGATTCTTGCCTGCTGTACTCTTGTGGACTTCTGTGTCTCAAACCATTCCAGGTTTAACACCACCATCACTGAACTTGTTTGCAATCCTGCTGGACTGTCCTTTGGCCAGGCTGGCTTGGCTGACCGGGGCTGGGCTCGGGCATGTGTCTGTGGTCACATGTGTCTGTGAGGTGTGCACATAGACATGTGTCTGTGAGACCTCAGGTGGCCTCCCTGATGAATGCTGGCAGTTGATTGGCTATCAACCTGCAGTCCAGCTCAGGTGGTATCCCCGTGATGACTGGGTTCCAAGAGCAGCTAGAGGACCAGGGTATGTCCTCTGTGTGCCCAAGGGCAGCCTTTGCCTTGGATCAGCGACTTGAAGGCTGCACAGGAATCAGGGAGTTTCAGATGTCCCCTTGCCTGCAGTGAGTCAAAACTTGGGGGTCTGGAAGGTTGGTTCTCCTTGAGCACACAGGGAGACCTATTTGTTTGTTCGTGCTGAGATTCTGGCCCTTTTCTCAGTCTGAGGAGCAAAGGAGGGAGCCACAAAACAAGATAGCTTTTTCTCTTTTTGCTGTAATTTCAGAGCACAAAGCACTCATTGCAAAGCAGGAAAATACAGGCTTGAAGAATCAGCCCTCCCAAGAGACAAAAGAGGCAATGCTAGTGATGAACGGTCTTACGTGATTTTACCTATGAAAAGAGGTGAAAATGGCCAAGACTGAAGTGACTCCACCTGTTGTCACCTAGGGAGGTGACAAGCCTGCACTTGGCTGTGCAGCCAGTGATTTCTGTCTGGAATATGAGATGCTTTAATGAATCCTCCCCCATCTCTGAAATTCACCTTCACATGTAATTTCAGAAACACAAGTGCTCCAGACATTTTCTCCCCATCACATAGCAGTTTAGACCTTGGCTCTCGAAACAGAACACCTGGGTTCCAATCCCATTGTTCTTCATCTCAAAATGCAGGCCTTGGGCAAATGTCTTAAGGGCTGCATGCCCAATTTCATTGTCTGCAAAATGAGAATAAAAGTAGCAGCTACAGTGGAGAGCTGTGATGAGGATTTAGAGATGATGAATGTCAGTGCTTAGCATAGTGCCTGATTCACAGTGAGTGCTCGATTGTAAACATGGCCCATTGTTATTACACCTGGTGGGACCGTGGATAAAGGGAGCACACAGAAAGCCTGCATGAGCTGAACATGCTGAACAAGATTGTCTAAATCCCCAATGTTGTGAAAATTATCATAAAAATGCACAAGGAACTGCAACCCTGGCAACTCAAGACAAGTTAGATATGTAGAGCCATCTCCCAGGGAGACTAGGCTGGGGGAAGGTTTTGTAGCAACCCAGTAGCAATTCAAAGAGAATGGAAGTGCAGAGAAAAGGAGATCACAAAGCACACAGAGTCCCTCATGCGGCATTTCCGACTGGGTAATGATCCACAGAATGTTCTTGCCTGGAGAGCAAGTACTTCTCATAAGACTAAGTGCTGCCACCCAGGAGAGGCCCAGAGTTGGATGCTGTGGAGTTTCTAGAGACATTCTTCAAACCCATTAACACAGAAGGACTGGGTAGGAGAAAAGTCACTTATTTGAGGAAGAGTGGAAAAACTCAAGCTGTCTTTGATTAGGAAGGACTCACAGGTCAATCAGAACCATAAGTTTTTATCAATCATTTCTCATTTGAATGGCTTTAGTTGGTTAATATCCTTGAAAAGGCATTTATAACATGGGCTTGTGGAACCCATGTGTGTACCTATGTGCATCAGGGAAAGAGAGGGAATACTGGTGGGCAAATGGAAGGTCTCTGAAAATTCTCTACTATTTCTTTCTGGTGAATGATCAACAACAATGGGCAGTCTCCTACTGGGGGTCTGCTGTTGGCACCTCAAAGGTAGCCATGTCCAGGCCACTGGGTGTCTAAACAGGTGCTCAGTTCTGAAAAGAGTATGAGACAACACAGGCCACATCTTACGCTCTCGAGGAAGCCACACCAGGTCAGCGTCATTCTGGTGCTCTCTTTGCCATCTTAAAAGCCATGTCCATATATGTAGATCATTATAAAACTTTTGAGATAGACTGTGATGGTCTATTATTTCACTTCCAAGAAACACAAGTCAGTAGCGTCCTTTCTGATTTTCTCGTGCAAGCTTCAACTTGCTGGGGTTATTTGTATTGCCGGGAGGGCTTTGTTTCTGTCCTTGTGGATTTTATGTTTTCCAATTTTTGTGTATCTCAAAACTTTCATAATGTATCACCTCTACTGTTATTTACCAACTTACATTGATTATCTAAGATACATTTTCTTTTTCTTTCTCACATTTTCGCATCTCTGATTTGAAATGAAGCTCAGAATTGATGATACAAAAGTATTGGGCCATAGTTTATTAGAGGAAGCTCTTCTTTCTTCATAAACTAAGGATGAATCTTACAGTCAATGGCATCTCAGAGTCAATGACATAAAATCTAGTGCTTAAATTTTCTTCTTCAAATCAACTCCCTGTTTTATCTAAATGTGGTTACTTTAAAAGGAAATTTTTATCACTGCTTTAAATCGAGAGCCAGTATTATTTGATGTGCTGGGTTGCATTTTTCCCCTCATAGACATTAAATAATCTATAATTTTTACAGTTTGTGGATATCATGGGGAAAGAAACCTGTCCTGGACCATGGGGCAGAGATAGCCAGACTTGTTTTTAGCCCACACTGGGGAGAGAAGGAAATTCCCATGAACTTCCTGTAGACACATCAGTGTCTAGGTGGTAAGAGAGATGGGTACAGAAGCAGTTAAAATAATGCCAAAGATGGGTGACACTAGGATGGAGCAGGCATGGGGATGACAGCAGCCATGAGCAAGATGGAGCAAAGCCCCAGCTCCTCATTGCCTCCCTGGGAATCCGTGGGGGATATCCTGTGGGCTCCACCTTCAAAACACATCCCTAATCTGGCCATTTCTCACCACTTCTCACTCCTCAAGCTCCCTTGCCCAGCCTGACCAGACTCTTCCTTTGAGTGTCTGTGGGATCCCTGCAGCCCTCTCCCCACAAAGCTATCTACATTTCATCTTTTGTTTTCATCTGCCATTCGTTTTCAAGCCTTTGTCATCTCTTCTCTCAAATTCCTTTGTGTGGAAACCTTTGCTCTGCTCTTCTCTGGAGGGTCTGTTTCTGGTTGATCTAGCAAGTGCTGAGGTGATCAATGACCTTCTTTTTAATCAGTGGCATTTAGGCTGTGGTATTTAGTCTGCAGGATCCTGACCTTGGGGTCTTGGTCAGATTCTCTCCCTCCCTTTTCATTCCTCAGTGAAGTTCACCTGAGTGAAGTTCACCTGCTCCTGCCCCGCTCACGGTTCCCTTGCTTATTAACCCCTGGCCATCTCAGGGTCTTTGCATCCACTGAGCCTTCTGTGGGTAGGTCTTCCCTTAGGCTTGGGTCCCTGTCATCCAGGTCTCTTCCCTGGGCCTCTCCTGTTGCCCCCTACTCATTACTTCAGAGCATTAATCAAGACCAGATTTTCATGTGCTGGTGTAAATGTCAATGTGTTTCCTCTCTCCACTGGAACATAAATTCACTGGATTCAGGAAAGCAAGGATCTTGGTAAACAAGTCAGTCAAATCCTTGCTTTCCTGGATCTGTGGAGGCCAATAAGCAGAATAGCACTCAGTACAAATGCTCATTGAGTAATGAAAGAATGGAAGGTGGCCCCAGAGCACAGAGACCACCAGCACTCCTCCTGGGATGTCGATAGCACCTGGGGGGCCAACATTGCCAGAGGCAGTTCCACAGGGAACTCAGGGTAGTCTCCATCAGGGGCTACTGGGAGGACAAAGGACAAACATTACAGGAGGACAGGAGAGAAATGCCACAGTTGTCTCTGAGATCAGGTCAAGGGAAGTACATAGAGTGGTTCTGTAGTGACCTCTGTGTACTGGACTCGGAGCACAGAAGTCTGGTCTTGGCTCACAAGGCCTTCATTCCCCATCCCCTAGCTCGTACCTTGGACAGGTGCAAAGGGCTCATATACCACCCGGTAGCCCTGCAGGATGCCGTTTGCTGCCGCCGGCTCACCCCAGGAGACATTGAGCGTGGTGGAGGTTATTTCTGAGAATGCCAAAAAGCTGGGGGCCCCAGGAGCTGGAAGAAGAGAACACAAAGTGGCTTCCATGGAGGCTCCTTTATAGACCATATACGCATGTGTCTACGCCTCCATATAGAATGAAAATGTTATTAGATGGTATTTTCAACTCAGTGAAAGTCTAAATGCCATAACATGAAAAGATTTATTGATCACCCCAGAACTTCCTGGGATCAGTCAGAAATGCAGACCCTCCCGAGAAGAGCCGGGAAAATGACAGTGTTTAAACACAAAGGAGCTTGAGAGAGGAAATGACAAATGACAAAGGCATAAAAATGAATAATAGATGAAAATAGAAAATGAAATGCAGATAACTCCATTTTCTAGTGACTGCTGGAGAATTCTGGAGGCTCTTGTCCTTCTCTGGGTGGGGGTTGAAACCTTCTTCACCTTCCTCCCCTCTCCCACAGGGCCTGGAAGTCTCCAAGGGCACCCCAGCCTCCTCCATCTGAAACCTTTTGTGACACTTAGCCAGCCCAGAGTGTCTCTTCTTGATCTGGTGAGAGGCAGGAGGCTGACCGAGCCACCTTGGGCAGACCCAGAAGGCTGAGCGTGTGGCCTGATCATGGCTCCTCTCTGCCCCCATGCCCCTCACTGCTCAGAACTGCCTGTGGGTTGGTACTTGCCCTTCCCCCTCTCTGCTCTCCCTTCAGGCTCTGGGCCCTGCAGCCTGTGATCTGCCAAGCCCACAGTGCTTCAGAGTGGCCCCAACCTCTGCCCCCTGGTCTGCTCACATCCTTCCAGCTTAGATTCCAAAACCTGTCCCCTTCAGGCACTGGATGAAGCCAAAAGGAAGCCACCTTTGCAGCCTGGTCATAGTCATTCCTGGGTGTGAGATGCTGAGGAGCCCTGAGCCCCATGAGGTCAGTTGGCTGGGTATGAGTTGGTATCAGCATGTCTGGAACCCTATGCCTTTGACCCACAGCTCCCAAACCTCACTCTCTCAGACATCCAGAATCTCACAAAGGGCTTCTGAGAGCATCCCAGGATCTAAGGCCAAAATGCTATTTCTTGAGAAACCTGGGGGGCTTCATAACACTCTCCAGGAGATCTGGCATCACGAGATCCACTGGAAGAGTGGTCTGATCAAAACACATACTATGCCCCGTGCGCAGAGATGAGGCCATGACAGCATAGCCCCTAGCCATGCAGCCCCCGTCTGTGCTCTTGGAATTGGCCTGTGGCATGTGTCTGCTGAGCTATTTCCAGGGTATTTGAGGGGAACATACAGCATTGTGCCTGGCTTCAGTACACAAGGAGCTCACCCCAGGGATTGGGATGCACTGATGAGGAACCCTGGTGAGAGTCCCTTAGGAACTGGAATTGACCCTAGAGATTATGCAGGAGGCCTGAGCTATAGCTGCAAAGCTCTTCTTCCCCTCTACCCTCCTCGAGGGCTCTGGAGAAAGTCATGCATTGCTCCAACCTACTGCCTAACCCTGATTCAGTACCATCATGGACCAGGCTGAAGCCAGGCACAGGGTAGCCAAACGAATCAATCCCAGGCCTGCTTCTCCTAAAGCTCCAGCCACACAGTGTGGCGTGTGTTATGGCACAGGTGGAGGCAGAGCCTTTGGACACAGTGTGAAAGGTTTCATCCTGCCAGGTTGCTAGGAACCCCTGGGGAAGGGACACGGGCACTGCTCCCAAAACACACATCCAGCAAGCCCTGAGAAAAGGAAACCCACTGCCCTCCTACCAGCCTGATGGGTGCGCCCCTGCCTGGGGTCACTTTTGGGCCCATCTCCAGCAGCGTTGAAGGCGGATATGCTGACAAGATACTTGGTGTGGCTGGTCAGGTTCTTCAGCCTCACCATGGGCTCCGGGAGGAATAGGACCTTCATCTTCTCAGTTTCGTTCTGGTTGTCTGCCTCCCAGTAGTAAATCTGTTAGAGAGAGTGAGAGGGTGGGGGTGGATCCCGGGGAAGCCTTGCAGGAACATCAGGCCCTGAGGCTGGGGCTGAGTCAGGGTCAAGCCACAGTGGGGTGGGGAAGCAGAAGGCACCTTCCTTCAGGAAATCAGGGAGTCCCTGAAGCTCCATGGGTGCACAGAGATCCCCAGCTGCTGAGACTGGTTGGGAGCTGATGATAAGCATTTCTTCTAGGGCAGTGGTTCTCAACCTGTGGGTCTTGACCCCTTTGTAACAATGAAAATACATCCTGCATATCAGATATTTACATTACAATTCATAACAGTAGCAAAATTACAGTTATGAAGTAGCAATGAAAATAATTTTATGGTTTGGGGTCACCACAACATGAGGAACTGTATTAAAGGGTCACAGCATTAGGAGGCATTAGGAAGGTTGAGGACCACTAACCTAGGGTGTGAGCATCACCTCATTAAACAAAGCACTACTCAGGATGGGGTGTGAGGACAGAGGGGTGCTTCCCTTCAGCTACCAGGGCATGCATTTTTTCTTGCAGGACTGGCTTTGTGGGTGCCATGATTTGCAGCTTCTACCCTTCCCCCAAGCTTCTGGAGAGGAGGGAAGCCACCCAGTGTCTACTTGTGGAGAGAATAAGCTCCTAACTCCTGTCCTGTGTTCCCACATTTTGTTCAGAGCTGACATGTAAGTTTCCCAATTGATGTGGCAAAACACTTCGGAAGTTAAAACAACCAAAAATGACAGGAAGGATAGTTGTGCTGAGCTCAGAACTGAAGGGCAAGCTCTGAAATTCTCCTGGGTACCATTTTGTCCCCTCCAGGTTTTATGGGCTGGTAGTTGAACTTGAGGCCCAAGAATAAAGGCTTAAAAAGGTTGCCAGAATTTCTTCCCCAGACAGCTGGCTGAGAACCACTGCCCCCAGCCAGTGCCAGCCAGGCTGCCCAAAGACAACACCAAACAGAAGATTCTCCTTGGTTCCTTGGTCCTAAGCTTGGGCCAGACCACCAGAGCAGCTTGCCCACATGCAACAGCAGCCCGGAGCCTGTGCTCCTGCCCCAAGCACTCATAGGTCTTGCTCATATTGGAGAAGGCCCTGACAGATGGGCATTGCGTGTGTCCATCTGCTAGTACAGTTGAGCTCCCATTCACCAAACTGACCATCTAAGAGCCTCCGCTCACCTCGCCCTTGCTAACTTGAGATCAATATCCAAATTCAATGTCTTTATCATTAAGGAAATTAATATTGTATATATTTTTGTATATACATAAATAGCACCTTGCCTCCAAGCTCATGAGACTTTCCATTACCTCATTAATCACTGTAACAGCCCTGCCATGGAGCAAGGTATTAATTTTCATAAGACACCTGCAAAAATCATTTTTAAATGGACATTTAATTGGTTCAATAGTTGTCAGGGCAGGGTAACCCACAGAATCTGATGATTGATCAACTTGGGCACCAGGAGACCAGACAAGGAAATTAATTCTAGAGAAGAAGGAGTTTTCATGGAGCAAAACTAGGATGTTCTCGTCAGGTCAGTGTTAGCTGAGGTCCAGGCCCCGAGATGTCTATGCAGGTGAGATCCTAAGATGGGATACAGCAAGGAACTTCCCTCACCCTGTGTAATTACTCTTCACTGGACAATCTTACATATATGGCCTGATGCCTTTCTAGAGCATATAGCTAATCTGGACATTTAAATATTTTAACAAGTAAACATTTTAGGGTGGTGGTTCTCAACCCGGCGTTTCCAGGAACCATGGTACCTAGAAACTTGTTAGAAAAGTAATTCTTGAACCCTACCCTAGACCTAATGAATTGAGGGACTCACTCAATGTCCAGTTGTGACCCTGGGGCAGGGCTAAGATGGAGAACCTGTTCTCTTCAGGACACACCACTTTCTTTCACTGTCAGCGATGGTACTAGAGGCTTCAGAGTGGGAAGACAGGTTCCCCAGCCAGGCCAGGGATGCTGGAGGAGGGAAAGGCCTTTGGACAAGCACCTTTGGGAGCTAAGGCCCCCTGACCTGGGTTGTTTTGTGATGGGCACGAACAACCTTCACAGTGAATTAATCCCTGGGCAACTCACCCCATAAGCAGCTGTTACCACAGTCTGAGAGGCTGGGGGCCTGGCTCTCTCAGCTGAGTATCTGGTGTGAGTCTGCCACCAAGGGGATGAGCAGGACAAAGTGAGCAAGGGCAGCAGGCTGGAGTGGGGCCAGGAGTCCAGCCGAAGCCCCCAGGGCCCTGGGGTTGAGGCTGTTATGCTGGGTATGCAAGTGAACTGGAAGAAAGCGCTGAGCCATGTGAGAGCCTTGCCTTATATCCCTGAATGTTCCCATTCTGGCTCTCTGGGGGAGGTGGGTCCCACGTGACCTCCAGCTGGCTGGCCGAGAGCGGGTTCACCTGGATGTTCTGTGGGGCCATCGCTGGGGCTGAGGAAAGAATAGCACATGAGAGTGACTGAGACATCCGCTCCACTTAGAAGCCAGCTGGGACCCTCCCCCATATGACCAATGGGCCTGAGCAAGAGACAGATCTGCCCTGGGCTCTTGCCCCAGCTTGGTCACAGCCATATCCCAAGATCCATGGCTCTGTATCCCTGTAAAAGCTCTCAGCCCTTTTATGCCAGGGAAAACTACAAACCCTTCCCAAAAGAATGTTCTTACGTGAATAAAATAAAATATGTACAATTGTAAAGAAAATGATATATATGAGATGCTGTTAGCAGAGTATTTGAAATCAAAGGTATGAGGTAGAAATCCAAGTGCTTCCTAGCTAATACACGACAGAGGCTTAGAAGGTGGGCTGATATCACACCTGGTGTTCTAGGGTACACCCATGGGCTGTCAGCCAGGGAGTCACAATAAGGCTTGACTGCTCTGGTCTGTCTCCAACATTTCTTTCTTACTTTCTTTCTTTTTTTTTTGAGACAGAATCTCAAGTTGTCACCTTGGGTAGAGTGCTGTGGCATCACAGCTCACAGCAACCTCAGACTCTTGGGCTTAAGTGATTCGCTTGCCTCAGTCTCCCAAGTAGCTGGGACTACGCGCCAGCCACAATACCCAGCTATTTTTTTGTTGTCATTGTTGTTTTAGCAGGCCTGGGCCAGGTTCGAACCAGCCATCCTTGGTGTATGTGGCCAGCGCCCTACCCACTGAGCTACATGCGCCGCCTGTCACCAACATTTCTGATTGAGAGAAATGCTATCTTTCAGATAGAGGTTTGAGAAAATAAAGACAGCTGTGTTCCCATCACACGTTCAGGCATCCCTGTTCTAGATGAAGTCTGTCAGGAGACACAGAGCTGCCCCTCCAAGAGGGACAAAAATACTCAGATTTCTGAGAACATCACTCCATGTGGCTCTCTGAGGCCAGCTCTGGCTGTAAATTCCGAGGACCAAGTGTTGGCATCCTGTTCCTTGACTCCTAACTGGTAGGAGTTGTTCTGGGGTGTTGTGTCTGGTCAGCAGGACCACGCTGTGTGTGCAAAAGCCAGAAGGTGACTGATGAGGACAGAGTGGCTGCACCTTACTATGCAAGAGCAGCACAAGTCCCTGTTAGGGACTTGAGAACAATGTAAAGTGCATGCCGGCATCTATAACATCTCATCCTCTCTACTTCTGCCAGCTTTACATACTATATTTGAATTATTCCGTGCTGGCACTTTCTCATGATGGTTTTTTCTCTGCCACCTGGGAGCCATTCCCTTCTCCCACCTGGGCACTCTCAGCTGAGTGGGCCACACTGGCCCCTGGGAAGTTTCACAGTGTTGTGTGAGGGGCCTGGCTCTGGGAGAAAGAGGCCAGTCAGGCCCTCCTTGCCTCGGTGGCCTCAATCTGTGGCTCAGGGAGACTGCCTTGGGATTCAAGTCTATTTTCAAGCCATTAATGGAGATGATAAAACAGTCACTGTCCAAGGAGATGGCCTGGCACCTTATTTCCCAAGAGGCCTGCTTGGGAGGGAATGACCTCACAAACCACCCCTTCCCTGTGTCTTCCTCCCCACTTTCTGTCTCCCCACCAATGTAGAATAAAATAGTAATTAACACCCACTCAGCCTGACACGAACTATTTATTTTGTTCTAACTGTGTGGTTTCCATATTATCACTGCCCACCCTGCCGTTAATGGAAATGTTAATAACCCACACCAGGTTGTTGTGACAGATGCTCAGCCTCATTATCAGAAATTCTTATTTACCGCTCCATTAAACAACAGAATCACACAAAAAAACAATTCAATCAAAACTAACTGGAGGAATTTTAACAGCCACATTAATAATCCAAAACATAAATAAAGTTAATGTCTTTTGCATGTTTGCCATCGGCAACTCTATTGCAAAATTACTGTTGTACAATTAAAATGTGAAAGGCAAAATTGAGCATGGCCATTACCCTGGTAGTGGGTGAGAGACCACCTTCCCTGCACCTCCCCAGTGTTTTCTTTTCAAAGATGGGCCCGACCCAGCGCCCATGACAGCTCGAGGTTCTGACATCCATCTGCAGGAACCAGTAGAATCCATGCGCTCCAGGCAACCCTCCAGAAATAAGGGCCCACATGCCCCTTTCTGGGGGGGGGATGTGAGCTGGACAAAAGTGCCTGGTCCTGCCTTGGGCAGCTGCAGTGCCGTGCCCAAGCTGAGATGCTTCAATGTGCCGACGGGCAATACTGCAGCATAGCACTTTTGTGTCATAAAAATACTGCAGGCAACAAAGAATTTTTGGTTGATGACACAAGCAGGGAAGACAGAAGCTTACGTAAACACCAAGCGAAGCAGATCACTTCCAAGTTTTTGGCTCCCAAAAGCTCTGGCATCTCCACCCTGATAAGAGAACTTGCTGTCTGGGGAAGCTCTCCTGTTCCCTGTCCCTAACTCAATTTTCATTCTTTGTAAAGTATGTGTTGTCTGGGAGCTGAGGGAGCTCCTGAGAGTCCTTGTCTTTCTGCTTTTCTACCTTAACATTTGTGACTTAAGGATAACACAAATATCAGCTTAGAATGTTTTATTAAAATGCATGAAATTGTTTTTAAAAAGCATTTTAGTCCAGGGATCTCTGGCACTTGCTGAGACCTAGAATGCCTACAAACACTGGAGTTTTTCCCAGGTGCCTCCCATGAGACTGATAAGGCCACCGCAGAGCTGGGCAGCTCACTGTCCTTGGTGTGATCCTTCCTGCACCTTCACCTGCACCAGGGAGCTGGCACGGCCTTGGAGTGAGAGTTTGTTGAGGCAGAAACAGAGAAGTTACAGGGACTTCTAGAGGCACCCAGTGCTGCACTTGACGGCCATAGGGGACTTCAGAGATTTCTTGAGTTTTCTGGAATCCTGGCTGATTACTAAGGCTGACGGATTACTCTGGGGAGCTGTGGGTTGAGCCAGGCTGCTGTGTGGCCCTCTCTGGCCCTGCTGCCTCTGCTGGGAAAGTGGGGGCTGGATACTGTGCCTCTATCTGCCTCACCTGACCCCTACCCTACCCTGGGCTCACTGTCCCCAAGGTGGCCAGCAAGCTGCAGCTGATTATACCACATAGCCAGTAGAACACAGTGCCTGCCCCTGACTCAGCTTTACTTTGTGTGAGTGGGCAGCACTGACTCATTGCCTCCAACTCTGCATCTGGTGAGCCTGTGGCATGCTTCTGGGCCCTGCCTGGTGGCCACAGGCTGTAGTCCCTCCCATCTCAGGGTTTAAGAACCTCTGCTACAAGGTGAGCTCTCTGGACAGGTCTCAGTGTGCTCAAAGCACAAAGAAAAAGAACAAAAGTTCTTTTTTTGATAGTGCAGTAGAGGCTTGAGAGAGCAAAGGGAAGTTTTCAGAGCTGCAGGAATTAGTAACTCGGCAGCGATAATGATGTTCATTCATTCTGTCTTTCATTTACTCCTTCAAAATACGCACTGCCCCCTGGTGGGAGGGTTGTCCAGCTGATGTGGGGACAATGGCACAGCCACATGCCTTGCAGTTTCCCCTCCTGAGAAAGGACTGCATCCTGGTGTGACCACGTGACTCACTTTGGTGAATGACACAGGAGCAGAAGCAGTATGTGGGAAGAAGCAACACTTCTTGGTGTGGCCATGCCAGGGTGGGGAACCTGTGGCTTTAAGGAAACCTGTGGCTTTCCTGGTCTTTAAGTCTGACCTTTTGACTGAATGTAAATTTTATAGAACAAATCCTTTTATTAAAAGGGGCGTAGCAGAGAAAGATGAAGCTTTTCTTGCCTCCTTTGGTGCTTAAAAAAGAACCATCTTGAAATAGGAAGGCCACAGGTTCCGCACCCTTGGATAGCACCGCAAGTCTGCAGAGGAAATCGAAGGTCAGTTCTTGGCCTTTTGATTGGCAGTTGTGTTGGTGAGAATAACAGAATTCTAGAACAGTGCATAGGTTCATTTGCATGGCTGATTATAGATGCCTTAAGAAAACAGATAAGGATGAGTTGATGAGAGCTCTGGAGTTCTGGCGGAAGGTCTGGACGTGTATGGAGCGAGGTGGCGCTACGGGAGAGGGCCTGAGAGCAGTACAGGTGTAGCAGTGGCCGTTCTGCCTTCCACAGCCTCAGAGGTAGGCATGAGTCTGATTCCCTGGGACATAGCAGCTGCAATACTAAAACACTGAAAAGTTTTCAAGATTGTGTTTTAGAAACAATTGTTTCAATAGGAAAATGTTGTTGATGCCAGATAGTTTCAGACTTAGAACAAACCTATTTTTCTTTTAGATATGTCCATTTTAAAGGTTAGCTCTGAGCCCTTAATACAACTAGACAAAGGTAGCCTTTGATTTTACCCAGTAATGATCTTTGTTTTCCCATCAGAAGCAAACATTGCCTACACTTTACCAGCTCAATCACTGTTATCACCCACTGTTATAATAAGTGAATTAAAGGCCAAACAAACCAGCTCTGCTGCTTGTGACTGTTTTTGTTTCCTTGCCTGTAGAGTGAGTTCCCCATCACGACGACATCCAGGGCCTGACAGATCATGATTTTATAATAACCAATAGTGCTATGGGTAAGGCCATTTGTACTCTTTAATAAATCAATTGCATTGTATGCAGTTTGTATTCACAAAACTCAAGCTTCTGGGGAAATATTTTATTCTCATTTTAGAAAACTGAGGATTACAGGGTTTGAGTCCCATGCCCCAGAATGGGCTGGACTTGAGCTGGGATCTTCCCTCCCTCAGGTCCAAGCTGGTGGCCAGGGCAGGTGTTGGAAAGCTTCTTTAATAAAAGCCCAGAGAGTAAGATCTTGAAGTTTTGAGTGACACAGGGGCTCTGTGGCAACTACTCAGCTCTTTCTATGGCAAAAGCATCCTCCAGCATTACGTAAACCCATGGATGTGGCTGAAGTCCAATACAACCTTATTTATAAAAACAGGCAATGGGTTGGCTGGCCCCTGGGCCACGTTTGCAGGATTGAGGCAAGGCTATGGAGTATAGGGATATGAGGGAGGGCCTGACTGCTGAGTTGGTTTTCCCTGGAAATGGGATTCAAGGGGCCTAGCCCAGGTGTGCTAGGCCATCACCCTTGTTCTCATGATTTAGCCCCACAACTGTCAGGTGGGAAATGGGGACAACCAGGCAGGCTCTGGCCACCGTGGGACCCCTGGAGGGTCAAGTGAGAGTCATCTGTGGTTGTGCTTAGGCTAATGCAGAAGGTAAACTTCTGAGACAACCTGCAGAGGCAGGTGACCTGACCTGCTGCCCAGGGGGGAAGCAAGACTGGAAAGAGTGCACAAGTGGGCTTAACTGGCAGAGTGCCCATGTTTTGGGCAGTTCTGATTCTGATTCCAGGTGGCCTTACTTCCTGAGACAATAGCTGCCTCAGATGGAGTGTTCACACCTGTGTGTCCTGGTATAACTGGTCAGCTGGGTATTCCTGGAGAAGCCTTGGGAAGCACTTTCTCACGTGGAAAATGAAAACCTTGCATTTGCCTGGATGAGGCCACTGTCTGTTATCTATGACAGAGGAGATGTCCTTCAACTCTTCTGCTCCTCTCACCTCCAAATCCCACAATCTATTGCACCAGATGCCTTGGTGTGCGCCACGCCATGAAAGAAAGGTCAGAGCAACACTATTAGAAGGATCTGTATGCAAACGAGGCTAGGAGGAATTAGGCCAGGCCAGTAATAATCACAGGACAAGCAAGTTAAGGGTTTTGTCTAAATGGAAAGTGTGCGCTTGGCTTGGCACTTGTGCACTTGGAGAAGCTGCAGAATAGAATTTCACGGCCTCCCACAAGACAGGCCCAGCTGGAGCATCATTTTCCTCCTGGCAGGGGAACATTTTCAAAGCATTTGGAACAAGAACACAGGACCACCAACTTGGGTCCTGGTCAGCCAGGCCACAATGAAGGCTGAGCTGCCTCCTCTCCACTCTGACCCTGGGGGGAAGAGGAGGCTAAGTCTGCGTGTCCACCTGTACAATTCTTTCTATGGCCTGTGAGGCTATTCCTATTATTTGTTTAATAAGAAGAAAAATTAAATAGCATGTGCTGACAAGAAGTGGGGCTGGAACTCAAGCCCAGACTGTCCTGTTCCAGTGCATGACTGTCCTAGCTGCAGCCTCAGCATCTCTGCTCTTATCTTAAAGAGTTGGGGGAGGGAGGAAGAGAGGTAGCCCTTGTTAGCCAAGAGGCTAACACAGGAGGAAGAACCAGGTGCCTGTGCAGAGGAAACAGGACCGGCCACAGTCAGTGAGGCTGGACTGGGGGTGAGTGCGTGAATGTTCTTCACACTAGCCTATCCACTTCTGCACAGGTTTGAATTTTCCTAATTAGCAGTTAACAAAAACAAACAACAAGCAATGGTTCTTCCAGGGTGAGCTTGGGCAGGAAGGAGTGGAAGAGCAAGGCCAGAGTGCTGGGGAGAGACCTGGGCTGCCCAATGCTGCAGCCAAAGCTCTCTCAATCCCGGGGACTGGTGTGAACCCCAAGGGCTACAGGGAGCCCAAACTCTACTGACACAAAAAGCCCAGGAGTAGCTATCTGCCTGGCCACACACATGGAGACCCTGTTTCCCTCCTCTGTGTGGATGGTCCGCTTTCTACTCATCTTATAGAATCCACCTCCAGCCCTCTCCACCCTGCACTGAGCTCTGCCACAGGCAGGACAGCCCCAGCCAGGCAGTCCTCCTTCTACCTGGGCAAGCTCCTTGAGGACAGGGCCCAGGCCTCAGATGCCCCCAGTGATTTGCGGTCTCCATAGACTGCCAACATGGCAAAGCAAAGGATTTTCCACAGAATCTGGCCCAGAACTGAAATTCAGATTGTGTGGTATTTAGGATCCTTTCCAAAAAAAGCATTAGGCATTAGAATATTCTCCATAACCTTTCTAGATTTATGGAATGAAGTTATTAATAATATCACGTATCCACCAACATTTCCTGGGCACTCATGTCTGCCAGGAAAGAGGACAACCCAGGCTGAGGGAAGCACATATAAAAAGCTTGAGAAGGACATCAACCTGGGGGCCAGAGTGACTCTACTTGTGACCACAGTATGGCAGGCCTAGGCAGGACCTGAGAGTCCCATGGGCCAGTCTCAAGATCAGTTTTGATTTTTCCCCTCTAGACAATGGGGATCTACTGAGGGCTAGAAATAGGAAAGTGTGAGGCTCAATGAGTTTGCATTTGAGAAAGATCACCCATCAAAGTGTAGAAGACAGGGTGGAGGCAGTGAACCTGGAGGTTCCTTCCGTAAGAGCCCTACCCCCAAACCCTGCTGCTAGAGGAGTATGGGGTCACAGCCCACCCCTACGGGGATGACACCTCCCCTCTGACCAGCATTAATGAAGCCAGTGTCAGGGCCACTGTCTTTCCAAGGGTTGTATCTGTCTCTGCACGCAACAGCTTAGTTCTGGGAATACCTTGGATTTTTTGTGCATCTGGTCCCGTCACCCCATATTCCACTGTGCTTTAAGAGTGCTTCTCAGCAGACTGACTTATCTATAGTCTAGTTCCCCATGAAAGCCTCACCAAGATGGTCTTCTGGGATAACGAATGTTGGAGAGAGCCTGCAGGGAGCTGCCAAGGGCCCCTGCAGCACAGGGGTGGGGGTGGGGTATGTACACTTTCTGCCTTGGGCTGGATGCAATGGCCCTGGACGATGCCCCATGGCAGGGAGCACTTGCATACCAGAAAATCTCCAGTCTAAACCCCTTGACAATGGCTTCATAGACACGTTTATGCATTATTATGGGAGAAAAAAACATAAGCTGCAGCACCCAAGGGTGGGAAGGAGAGCAAGGAGCCCTTAACCTCTTCAGACCCATGATAACAGGGTTGACCTCTTATCTCTCTGAGGGCCAGAGAATTATCTATGCAATGGAGACAGCAGTTCCCACCGAGGGGACTGTGACAGTTTGTGCCTGGCCCATGGTAGGCGCTCAGCAGATTCATTCAATCGTCTACAATGGCTTAGTCAGCAGTTCTCAACCTGTGGGTCGCGACCCACAGGAACTGTATTAAAGGGTTTCGGCATTAGGAAGGTTGAGAACCACTGGCTTAGATGGACCTTCAGGCAGCACTGCCTACTGACATCAGCCAGGGAGGTAATAGGTACTGCCTGCGGTTTGTGCGACGTCGTCACCGTGTGTCCCATTAATAGTTACCTGGGGATGCTGATGATGAGAAATCTAGCCCTACGAAGTGCAGGGTAATGGCGTTAATTACCTTGTAAACAAGTGCCATTTACTCTTCATTATAAACACATGTTTTCAAAGTAGCACAGCTCTGAATCCTTTTCATTTCCCTTAAATAGGCCCTAGGACTGGCTTTATTTATCACCAGGGGGAGCTAAAACAGCCAGAAGCATTGTTATTTTTCTCTCATTCCAACCAACAGTAATTAAAATGTTGGAGTACTTAGAAGAAAGGTAGAACCCACATTCTACAATCAATTTTTGTTCCTAAACAGCAAACCAATAATTTTAAGACATGTTTCTGTCTTCTAAGCTGCAGATACACTGTAGGAACCCAAATACTGCTGAAAGCCAGTGAATGGTCATAAATATGGAGTTTGTGTGTGTGTTTCCTCTTTTTTGGTGAAAGTTGTAAAGCCAAAGCCTATGGTTCTGGATATTCGCTGCTGACCTGATTCGGTAGCCAGTCCCCACTGGACATAGGGACAAGGCAAGCCCTGGCTTCCTTTTCCAGGAAACCAATAAAGTTGCTCTTTTGGTTGGCCTAATAGTTAATGTGCCTGAGTAACTAGGTGAGCCTCAGCCTTGGGCTTTGACCAGCAGAATTCACAGCAACAACTGCAATAACACTGCTGGGAATGACTCCATAATCAACATGCAGGATTGAGAAACACTGCCAATCCACCACAAGAGGCAGGAGAGACAGGTCAGTGTCTGGAGAGGGAGTCTGAATAGAAGGGTGAATCAAGAATTTCTAAATCAGGTTATAATTTAATACCCTTTCCATCAAAATCTCAGTAGAATTTGCTTTCTTGAGAACTCACCAAAATGATTGTAAAGTTCATAGAATGGTTGAGGAATTTTGGAAAACAAAAATGATTAAGACAAGCTCTACTAAATATAAACAATATGCAATAAGATGATATACAGTCTAAAGGAAAGGTTTGGTGGTGCCAGGGCATTAGTAAAGGTATCTACAGAACTAAAGAAAGTCGTCTGACTTGACTATAAGAATTTAAAACATGAGTATGATGTATCACAAGAATCAATCAATAGATAGTACTAGTAAGGCGGAAACTTTTCTGCAAACTTTTCTGCAAATAATCTACTTAGAATCTGACTTTATACAGATACTCAAATTCCAGCTGGATTAAAGAGTTTAATGGAAAATATGAAACCATTAAAATTATAAAAAAAGTTTGGGTGAATATTTGCCCAGATTCTAATCTAGAAGCTTGACCATGCCACAACGTAAACACAATAAAATTAAAGACAAAGAATACAAAGGAAAAACTACTCACCATAGCACAATCAAACATGGTATACCTAATATATAAGGAACTCAAAAATCAACTCAAAACACTAAGATATGTTAAAAGAAAACAGAGACCAGGCTTGAGAAGCTTCTGAGCCAACAAAATCAGTTAATCCATGGATGCAACCTCAACCTTACTAAATTTGTGAACATAAATGAATTTCAACTTGGGCTATTTCTTGTTAATGCCTATATGAAAGACAAAAAAAGCCTAAAGCTCTGTCAATTAGAAGCTGCCAACTAACTTACAGACATGCAGGTGGGGACTTTGCAGCAAGATGAGGCAATAGCATAACTGTAACCAGTCAAGCATTTATTTTCTTTGCCTGGCTGCACATTCACACTTTAAAAACTTTCCCCTATGTTCCCTTAGAATCCAAACCACCTTTGGTTTGGTGCTGCCCAATTCATGAATTATTGTTAGCTCAAATAAGTTCTTTATCAATTCTTCATAAATTTAAAGACAAAAACCCAAAAATGTATAAAATTTATTAAATTCTTTATGATTGTGTCTCAGTTTACCTTTTAACAGACCCCCCCCATGAGAAAAAGAACCATGAACAATCACAGGCATTTAATCACAGACTAGTCATTTACAAATCCCATATATTAAACCAATAATGAGATGCATTTTTGCCTAACACATCAGGAAAGATTTAGAAGTGGAAGGAGAGAAAATACACCCCAGACTCATATCTGGTCACTGCTGTAGGGTATCAATGATTGAAGTTTTACAAAAGTGAAAAATGTTTATATCATTGAACAAGAAATTGGCTTCTACGATTTTATCCTAAGGAAAGTATCAGATGAGTTGTAAAAGATTTGTAATAATGTTAGAGTAGCTTTACCTGTAATAGCAAGGTGCTGGATTCAGTACTCTCTGCAAATGTATTCAGTGATATAAAATTATAGTAAAAACCTCATAGGTTGTTTATAAAGTTTTCCATCACCAGTCCCAGCCCCTGCCCTCCTTTACCAGGTGCCTCCTGTCTCACCCAGGGGAGGCATCACCTGGCCTTGCTCCACATGCCTTATGGAGCAGCAGTACCACAGGTCCTTATTCACCCCTTACATAGACACAGTGCACTAGATGCACACACAATCACAGCTGCAAACAGTGTAAAATGGGGCTCAAACCCCACCTAGAACCAGATTATGACTCCCAAACCCTCTTACCTAGAAATGCCAGAGGCCCCACTACTTCTAGTCCTCAGGAGGAGGTGACGGATACCAGGGGTGGCCAGATCTGAGGCAAAGGCCAAGATCTGGAAAGAGCCTGTGGAGGAAAAAGCTGTGCCCTGTGCTGCCTGTTGGTGCCAACGAGATTCTGATGCACCTCCTAAGCCAGCTGAGCAGAGAGAACAGCACTGTGAGAGCGCCTACTTGTAATCAGTCTTGCTATATGTTCCTCATCACCATGTCTTCCACGTCAGGAGCCTAAACCCCAATTTCACAGTGCTCTGGTAACAACCTTCCTACCCTCCAAAATGAGAGAACTCAGCTGGAGTCTACTGGTTCCAGGGATTGAGAACTTCTCCCCTGAATAGTGAATGTCTATGACAGAAGTGGGCAGAATGGAGTCTGGAGGTTGGCTGGGTCTGGCCAGAAGAGTAGGGTGGGTGAATAAGGAGGAGGGGCAGATTCTGTGGGGTGGGCAGGGCCCTCTCTGTGTGGAGGAGGTGGTGCTGGCTCAGGGGGGTGAAGGGAACCACAAGGCTACAGGATTCAAGACTCGTGTAGAGACAGAGCTTTCCCTGTTTTATTGAGGGCTCTGTCCTTAGGTAGCTGCCACTGTGGCTTTGCTGCCACCAACTCAGGCTAGAGGGAACCCCTGGAGATAAAAGTGCAGGGGCATCATGGTGGCCGCTGTGGCTATGGAAAGTGCCCGCTGCAAGGAACTAGGCCTCCTCAGCTCCAGTTTCCAGGAACAGGGCTGGGGGCCACATGTGTTTGCCTCCATGACCCCTTCTTTCTTCCCCCACTGTCCCAGCTACATACTTTGGCATGGGTCAGTTTTCGGTCAGTATGGATTAAGAAGTAAATGGAAAGTCATGGGCTTCATTTGGAGTTGGTCAGCCCTGCTTTGCTCTGTTTTGTTTTGAAGTCCTTGGGTGTCAGAGTTCTGGGCTATTTTCAGAGCCCTCCTATCTCTGTGAAAAGACAAGGATGAAGGGTTTATAGGGCGTATAAGGCACATGGACAGGACACCTCCCTTTAGAATCCTTCCTGTGCTCCCTAGGCCCTGGAGTGGTGCCATCCCCTGAGCTCAATGCCCTGTTTGACTGAGGACACTTGCTGGAATGTTGGTCCTCTGTGCTTCTGGGCACCGATGCCTATGGTCTGGGCATTCTCTTTCTTCCTTCCTTTCTTCCCACAGTTGTTTTCTTCCCTCCCTGTCTCCGGGATGTGTGCTGTATTCTAGGTATATGCTGAGGTGATAAGGATGACTCACAGGAGTCCCTGCCCCTGTGGAGCTCAGAGGGAACAGACCTGACCTCAGTGAGAGGTGCAAAGAGCTGTGTGTGCAGTGAGTTCTGGATTATAGGACTGAACATCTAGTTCTACCTAGGGAAAGAATGTAGCTACTCCTCTGAGGGCTGGTCTGAAAGCTGGGCTGCCTGGGGGCATGTGTGTGTGTGGAGGGCAACTGGGAATTTTCTCAGGGTAGGAGGGGAGGTCGGTGGTTCCAAGTGGACCCAGCTTGCTATGTGGAGTAGTGTATGTCCCTGAGGAAGTAGTGGCCTTGGGGGTCCGACACGCCTGGCCCTGGGTTGGAGCAAGAGTGCAGGCTTCTCCCAAAGGCAGAGCCCCATCGTGAGCAGTAAGGGTCTTAAAGACTGAGACAGGGGGTCCCTTACACCCCTACAGAACCCAGAACACTGTGGAGCCCAGAGATAGGTCTGCAGCAATTGCCAGGAATCATCTGAACAGTAGTCCTGCTGAGGAGCCCACGGGTCCCGCCTGCATCTCTGCCCTGCAGTGGGTCTGGCCACATAGGGAGGCTTGGCCACCAGCTCTGCCGCAGGAAGCTGCAGCCAGCACCCCCTTCCCTTCTCCAGACAGCCACATTTGGCTCTTCTATGGGGATCCTCCCCTTGTCCACATGGTTCAGGCAGAGATGACACCAAACCCTGACTTCGGGCACCTCAGACCATTAACCATAGCAAGTGGTTGGGGGCTGATGTGCGACTAAAGACAGGCTGAAGAGAGCTAGCAGTTTCCATGCCTGACTCCACAGAAAGACAGAAGCTCTGCAGCCTGGAGATGTGGGGAGCACTTGGTGAGGAGCTGCCCCTAAGAGCTGGCTGTGTGGAGAGAGGAACACAGAGGCAGCACACGGCAGCCTGTGGGGTCACGGATCCCGCCGGACCTGAAGCTGTCTCCAGCCTCCTTGGTTTTCAGTTATAGGAGTCAATAAATAATTCACTCACCCTTATTATGAAACTAATCTAGGACCTTCACATGAAAGCTATAACCCAGTTACAACCTAAGAATAGGGAGAAGGGGGAAAGGGAGGGGAGGGAGGGGGGAGGTAGGTGGAGGGATGGGGATTAATGGGATTACACCTGCGGTGCATCTTACAAGGGTATATGTGAATCTTAGTAAATGTGGAATGTAAAGGTCTTAGCAAAATAACTAAGAAAATACCAGGAAGGCTATGTTAACTAGTGTGATGAAAATGTGTCAAACGGTCTATGAACCAAGTGTATGGTGCCCCATGATCATACTAATGTACACAGCTATGATTTAATAAAAAAAAATAATAATAATTCTTCCAGCTTAAGCTTGTTTGGATTGGTTTTTTTTTTAATTACGAAATCATAGGTGTGTACATTAATGCAATCATGGGCCACAATACACTGGTTTTTATATACCATTTGACATATTTTCATCACACTGGTTAACATAGCCTTCCTGGCATTTTCTTAGTTACTGTGTTAAGACATTTATATTCTACATTTACTAAGTTTCACATGGACCCTTGTAAGATGCACCTCCTGCTGACTGGAGTCCTTACTTACGTATTATTTTTACCAATTTGTAAATACCTAGGTTTGAGAATCAATCTCAATAAAAAAAAGAAAAACTAAAAATTATCTTCTCTGAGGTTAAAAAGATTTAAATAATACATGTGTGGGCTAGAGCAGGCCCAGAGATAATCCACTCTAAACAGGTCATCATTTTGTTGATGAGGCCAGACAATCGAGGCATCTTCTGGACATTTGTCTTATGAATGGGACAGATGAGTGGCAGAGTTGGGATGAGAACCCGTGTCTCCTCACATCTACCTGATACATCTCTCCAATGCAACAGATTCCTCAAGCCTGGAACCCAGAGTAGGTAAGTGACTTGCCCATGGTCACACAGTCAGTACATGGCAGAGCACTTAGCCTGATCTGAAGCATCTGGCCAATAGAACAGAAATTGGCCTGATCTGACATTATTTTCTGACAGTTTACTCACTGTAAGTCAGCATGCTAGCAGTACCACTCATCAGAATGAAATGGGCCATAATGGTACTTGGGCTGTGAGAAGCATAGACTAGCATGGTAATGACTGTCATTACTAACCTCCTTCCAGAAAATTCTCTCCAGTGCAAACAGAAGATAAAGAAGTATGCTGAGCAGCAGCAGCTGAGAAGCCCAACTGCAGTGGCCAGCACTGCCAGGTCAGTGGCTGCAGGTACAGGAGAGCCAAGGGTGGGAGGAGCAGACAGAACGATGCAAAGGCCACTTCTCCAGCCCAAGTGACTGCTTGGGACAGCAAAGTAATCGGAACAGGAAGAGACAAATGCCGTGGAAATGATGCCTCTCTCCACAGAAGGAGGAGGGAATTGGTATGACAGCCCTTAGGAACGACCTGTGATCGAGACCCACAGGTGCAGAGGCAGACCTCGGCTCTGGCCAGCTGGACCCTGCCCTCCACGTAAACTGGGGTGAATGACGTGTCTTCTCCAAGCCTCGGCTTTCTCATCAGTAGTAACTGGGGATGACAACCTGGATGCTCCTCTGGCCTGGCCTGGCCAATTTCTCTTGTAGATCCCCAGGTCAGATGTGAAGCACCCTGGGCAGAGTCTGGGCTGAGGATAAGGCAGGTGGGTGGGAGAGGGCATGGAGCAAGGAAGAACTCCTGAGAGGCTTCGCGTGCAACGTCTGCCTCTATAGAGGTAACATGATAAGGACAGTGTTTCCAATGAGGAAGGATGCTAATGGCATTTAGTGTATCTTGAGTGCCCACAGATTCTGTACCCTCCTCTCTTGTCTTCAGCATGTTAGAACAGTGCTAGTGGTGTTGCAGTGATTAAAGACAAAAGAAGTTTCCTGCTACATAAAACCCAGTGGTTCTTCATTGGGTGTGACCTTTCCCTTGATCACTCAGGATCCAGGATCCTTTGTTTCCTGGCTGTACCCTCCTTGGTGCAGGAGGTCCTTGACTCACTCCTCTGGGTGAGGAAGGCCCACCTCTCCCTAACTGCACCATGGGAAATGGCACCTATCATTTCTGCTCACACTCTATTGGCCATACTTGGGTGCATGATGCAAGTAATTGCAAAGGAGGCTGGGCATGCAGTGGGCCTGTATGCCCAGGACCAGTGTACAGCAACTTCTGTTCTTTAGACACCTCTTGTCTGCAGTGTGCCTATAAGCGTGTTCTCCACTCAAATGCTGAAAGCCTCTCAGATTTTATCACCTGGAGTTCTGCCCCCCACCAGCTTTCCCAGGTCCTGCATCCCCAGGCCCAAGCCCAGGTCAGTAGCCTGTTCCTAGGGCCAGAGGCAGGTGGTCTCAGCATAGGTGACTTTTCCTTCACATTTTCTCTCTTTCCGCAAAGTGCAGGGAAATATCCTCTCCTGCGTGCTTTCTCTTCTCTACATTCCAATGTTCCCGACTGTAGTCTCTTCTGGGTACCACAACCCACCTTATGATGGAAGGAGAAAATATATACTTCCTCCACTCCTGTCTGTCTCTTCACCCATCCTGTTGGCTTCATGCCAGGGACAGAGCTGATGGTCACACACATGGGGTTTTTTCATAAGGGCTCTCCCAATAAGGAAGAAGCCCCCTGCATGGAGCCTGGCTCTCAGCAGGAACTCCGGCTCCCATCACTGACCTTGCTAGCTCTGCCTATCCCTTCCCCTCCTGCCAGGGGGAACCAGGAAGAAGCCCCAGTGGAAAGACCAACCCAGAACAAGAGGGTGTTTGCTGCAAAAGGTGATACATGTTATCTGTCATTGTGGGGACAGAGGCCACTTGTGCCTTCTTCTGTTTCCTTCAAGATGAGGAGCTTCTGATTTGCCTCTAGGTCCACTGCCTTCTCTGAGAAGCAGTCCCCCTGCTTTCATCTCAGCACTTCCCAGCCCCATCTCCAGCGCACATGCCCGTGCAGAGTCCTGACATGGCTCTCCTGCCCTGTATCCTAAGTCAGAGTTCTGGAACCTCAACTTCTAGGAATAACAAAGGTACACGGGACCCTCTGGTACTAACCCTGGGGCAAGGAGCCCTTCAGAACTCAGCAGCCATGATCTAGTGAGGAGGACAGACACCAAGAGAGAATATGGTCCTTCTGTCAGCAAAAAGCAGAGGTGTTCACAAAGTATGCACAGATGGGAGCAAAGAGGAAGAAACCGGGACCCTGCTTAGAGGGAAGGGTTAGAAAGAGCTCTCTGGAGAGAAAGCCACAGAGCTGGTCTGGAGCAGCTTCCCAGTGGACTAGAGGGTGGACATTTCAGACAAGTCAACTGCATGAGACTGTGTGGGGCACTTCCTGGGTGCCCAATGCCATAGGCTACAGCTCTGCTCTGACTCTGAGCATCCTCCTTCAGCCTCTTTCAACCAAAACAGCATGGCTTTTTGGAGCCTGTCTGTATGGGTCAGGAAGGCTCCTCCTGGGTGGGTGGCTTGGGCACACGTAGGGTTTCTTTTCTCTTCTATGGGCTTACAAAAGAGCCAGGTGGCAGAACCTGGGAGAGTTGGTCAAGGTGATCCCACGGGGGGAGATGGGCATGTTGGGGTGGAGGTGGGGCAAGAGGATAGGACAGGCAGGACAGAGGGAGCAGGGACCCCTAGGTGGAGAGGGAAGGGAGACAGGAGGCCAAGGAACAGAGAGAAGCCAGCATCAGGCCCAGGCCCATGTGGCTGCAGCCTCTGTGACTGCCCCCTCCTTCCTTGGGCTCAGTCCCAGCTCAGCACCACTGGAACCCCCAGCACACTGTGTTCACAGCAACATTATTTACACATCCAGAAGGTAGAGGCCACCCAAGTGTCCATCCATGAGGAACGGAAAAACAAAACATGGTATGTCCAAACACTGGATATTATATTATTCAGCCATGAAGAATAAAGTTTAGATTCCTGTACCCACCTGGAGGGAGCCTCAGAAACCTCACACTGAGTGCAAGGAGCCAGACACAAAGGGACAAGGGTTGCATGATTCCACTTATATGTAATGTCCAGACTAGGCAAACCCAGAGAGACAGAAAGCAAGCTGGACGTTGCCAGAGGCTAGGAAAAGAGGCAAGATGGAAGGCCTGCTAACTGGCCTGAGATTTCTGTTTGCAAAGAGGAGAAAGTTTTGGAGATGGATGATGGTGATGGTTGCACAACATTGTGATGCATTTAGTACCACTGAATTGCACACTTAAAAATGATTTAAATGTCGGGCGGCGCCTGTGGCCCAGTGAGTAGGGCGCCGGCCCCATATGCCGAGGGTGGCGGGTTCAAACCCAGCCCTGGCCAAACTGCAACAGAAAAAAAAAAAAAATCATTTAAATGTCATATGTATTTTACAACAACAATAGACAAATAGGACAAACCCTAGAAGTAGGGCTGGGAGCACCACAGCAAGTCATGCTATTGTGTGGCTGACCCTGACAGGGCCCCATCTCTGCCTGGCCTCCCTCCTTGACACAGAAGTTCCTTCCTCTAGACACCAGACTCAGTGCCCTGAGCCTGAGTCCTGGCCTCTTCTTCCTGGGATGCAGGCTTACCAGTGGGCAGAGTTCCCTCATGTTACCCCTGGTGCCCAAAGTTCAGCAATGGTAAGTCCCAGCTCAGCCATCCTGTGCTCCCTCATTCCACTGGCGTGCCCCCCTGGCTCCTGCCCAGTGGCCAACTGGAGCCTGAATAAGACTGTAGAGCATGGAATTTGCCAGAGCCACCGCTGACTATAGCAGCCCCCTTTGCTATATTTTAGGTATGGTTTTATTGACCCTCCAAATTACATGTTGAAATTTAATTCCCAGTGTCAGTGTGGGGGTACTGGGAGGAGTTTGGGCCATGAGGATGAATTCTTCATGGATGGCCTGGTGCTGAGCTTTTGCTTTATTAGTTCTCTTGAGAGCTAGGTGTTATCTGTAAAAAAGCCTGGCACCTCCCTCCTTCTCTCCTACTTCCTCTCTAGCTGTGTGATCTCGACACATGGCAGCTTCCCTGCCCCTTCCACCTTGAGTGAAGGCTCTCTGAGGCCTCCCCAGAAGCAGATGCTGGTGCCAGGCCTCTGGTACGGCCTGCAGAACCATGAGCCAAATAAGCCTCTTTCCTTTATAAATTCCCTATGCTATGCCTCCATGTCTTTCCTCTGCCTTGGTGACTCTGCTATGGCTAGCCCCAGCCCTGCTGGGTCACCCAGACCCCACCTTAACTACTCAGAGGAACACCTTTGAACAGATTTTTGTACAAAGAGAAGCAGAAATAAGGCTCAGGGCTTGTAGCTCAGTGAGTAGGGTGCTGGCCACATATACTGAGGCTGGCAGGTTTGAGTCCAGGCCTGCTAAACAACAATGACAACTGCAACCCCAAAATAGCTGGGCGTTGTGGTAGGTGCCTGTAGTCCAGCTACTAGGGAAGCTGAGGCAAGAGAATTGCTGAAGCCCAAGAGTTGGAGTTGCTGTGAGCTGTGACACCACAGGACTCTACCGAGGGTAGAGTCTGAAACTACATAGTGAAACTCTGGCTCAAAAAAATAAATCAATAAAAAAAGAGAAGCAGAAATAAGGTATGTTCCAAATGTCCCATTTCACACATTATCCTTATTTGTATGCAAATACTGCTTGACTATTACAGAAAAAAATCTGCTAAGCTTCCCACTGTGCTATTGATTGACTTATAACAATAACCTTTCCAAATTGCAAAAGGTCACCTCATGTGTTTCTATCTGCCAGCCTGGCAACCCAAACTTCCCTCCTGCTACCCAGAATTTCCTACAAGACTAGGCCTCTATCCTCAGGGAAATTCTAATGGCTGTGGGCCTGTGGCTTCACCCATCTCAATCTGTACTTTCAGATGCGAGAAGGCTGTACTCTGAACTGGGGGAAGTCTTTAAAACCATCCACCAAGGAGGAGGCTGAGAGTCCATGTGCAGGCTCCTTCCACGGGGAGGGCGTTGCTCACATTAGCTGATAATCACTCTAGGGCCACAAGCTGATCTAAAATCAGAACATCATGTCTCATAGCAAGTTAGCCCCACATAAGTATGATTCCCTTGCATCAGACTTGGAGTCATGTCTCATCTTTTAGAAATGATCCATGTGGCTTTACAGGGCCTAGAGAATGGGTGTTACCAGGATATAGGGCTAACTCCCCCCCACTAGGCCGTTGCTAAAGGCCAGCAAGAGTGAGATTGCTGGTGAAATACAAACCTCTACCCTTCCAAATGACAAGGCCCCATTTCACACATACCTAATTCCCACTGAGCTAGGAATAGTGCTCTTATAGAGCAAGGTGAACAAAGCTATGCCATTCAAAACAAGGCTTGGCCACTCACTTTAGCTGTTAGGAAATTCCAGTGCTTGGTCAGTTATGTAGAAACCTCCTGCCCCATCACCAGCATGTTCTGTAGGGAAGATACCACCTGCCATCTGAGTTGCTGGCCACAGTGCAACTGGCTATTCCAACTGCTATTGCCAGTGGTGGGGTTGGGGGTCCATAGAGCCTACCTGCTTCACCAACAAAGACCTCCACAGGTGCGCTGGCTGGGCTCTCGCCGATGATGTTGTAGGCGGTCATGATCACTTCATAGCGCCGGTACTTCTTTAAATCTATAGTATTATAGGAGACAGGGGTCAGCCTGCACCAGGACCACCCTCCATGAACTACATTGACGGAATCAGCACCCTCTGAAGGGGGGGATGGGGAATAGGCTTTTTTCCATGGAGAAGCCTGTGAAATGCTCCGTCTCCTATGGGCAGGGGCTTCTCTCCTCCTCTTATGAATCAGGTAAAAGGTAGCACGAAACTCCCTCTTCTAAAACAGAAGGCTTAGATTACAAAACACAGCATGGGCCTGCCTCTCGGTCTAGAATATCTTCTTAAAACTAAGAGTAAGCTGGACTAAGACTCTGGATATTTAAAAAAATAAATTAAAGACATTGGTAAACCAAAGGCCTTTGAGTTTTTAATGACCATGTCCTGGGAGAAAGGGTGTGGGCAACTGTGCAGAGCAGGTAGCAAGTGTGGGCTCTGCACAAAGTGACAAAGCCAGAGTAACTGGGGACCTTTCAGCCAAAACATTCTGGAAAGTTCTCCCACTGTTTAATAATGCTGTGCAGGTACTTAGCTTTTGTGAGACTCTGTGTGTGATTTGAGCACCTGTGTGCTGCTGTGGTTGGTGATACATGTCAACATATCAGGCCTTCGGACTAGGCCTCCTACAAGCTCCTTGCTCAGTAGAGTTTCAGGGAATCAGACTACCAGGGTCCTCCCATCACCAGGTCCAAGGAAATGTTTCTGGTTTCTGCCGATGCAGCTGAGTCAGGACCCATCACCCTAATCTGTACCACTGCTGGCATCTTACAAACAGCCCATGGAAGGGGCTTCCTGGATCATGTTAGCCTGGGATGTTATTCTCAACTCAGGGACCAACTGAGACTAGGGAAAGAGTAGACAGAGCCAGAAAAGTATGGACATGGTGCAGCCCTGTGGGCTCAGGCCGCCCCTCCCTGGCTTTTCCAAATCTAATAATTGAGAATTCTGAGCTTGAGAACCCTTGAGGGCAGTGGGAAGCAAGAACAAGACAGCATGGACAGCCTGAAGGATGCCCTCCCATGGTAGGGCGTAGGGTGGGCTAGCCCCCTTCCACTTTCTAAGCCAGCCACGCCAATCAAATTATAAGTCCCTTTTAGTCCCACCCCTAGCCAGAAATCCTAGGGGAAGCAACATGGTTTGGTAAACAAAATGTGGTCTACCTAGACAAAGGTACACTACACGGCTTTAAAAAGGAAGAACATTCAGACATCTGCTCTGATGTGAATGAACCTTGAGGGTGTTACGTTCTGGGGAACAAGCCAGACGCAAAAGGACAAACATTGTACAATTCTACTTACAGGAGGTGCCTAGAGCAGTCAGATCCAACTGGACAAAAAGTTGAAAGGGGCTGGGAGGGGGACAGGGAGCTGTTACTTAATGGGAGCAATTTCAGTTTGGGAAGATGAGAAAGTTCTAGAGAAGGATGGTGGTGATGGCTGCATAATAATGTGAATATGCTTAAAGCCACTCACTGCAGGCCGCAAAGGGTTGAGAGGGTAAGTTTTTTTCTTATGTGTATTTTACCATAATAAAAAAGTTAAAAAATACATAGAGGGGAGCCAGAGAGGAGATCTAATTTAATCCAAATTTCCTTTTTGTCTTCAACTTAAAGACTAAATGTCAGTAAATCGCCCCAACCTCTCTTTCTAAAAGTTACTTTTCCTTTCTCCTGGTGGTTTTGGTATGTTGAGAAGCAGCATTTGACAAGAGGAATTCCAGAAGTTAGAGCCATTAATCCAAGCTGGTTTTCTCTTGGTCCACTGAGAGGCCAAGAGGTGCTGGCCACAATGTGGCTCCTTAAAACCCCCCGCAGGCAGCATCCACTTACGTGTTAGCTCGTATGTTGTCAGGGTGGAGCTGCTGTTCACCGTCTTGAAGCTGCTCTGGGCTATGGAGTCAGTAAAGCAGAGAGGCAGTCGTTGTGGGGAAGCGGTTAATGCAAATAGTCAGAGTGGGAGCGGGGAGAGGCACAACCTCCCTTGCATGCTGTTCTGGCTCCCCTGCAGCACCCCTGGCCCGTTGTGCAGAGCTGCGGGAACTACAGCTTTCCTATTTCAAAATCGTTCTTTTTCAAGCACCAAAAGAAGCAAGAAAAGCTTCATCTTTCTTTGTTGCACTCCTTTTACAAAAGGATTTGTTACATAAAATTCTGATTCAGTCAAAAGGCTGCACTTAAGGACCAGGAAGGCCATAGTTAAAGGCAGCAGGTCCCCATGCAATAACAACCACACTGCTGCCCACACTCCCCATGGCTTCCTGGGGGTATTTTTTTGTAAAATAGCCCAACTCAAGACAGATGGGGGTGTGCCCGACCTTCTGATCCATCAGAACATGTTACAACATAGTGCCAAGTGGCACAAGGTGGGACACGATGTCAGTTTCTGCAGGGTTCCCTGTGGCAGGAACAGCTGCCAATTTGCTCCAGAGGAAGGCAGGCATGACCAGGTGTATGAGCCCAGCCACACCAGGGGGGGTCCTTCTATTTTGTTGTGCTTTGATTTTGTGACAAAGCCTGGGAAAATGCTGATTATTGTCTGGTCACTAGCAAGGGACACCTTCAGGGCATGCCCAGAGTGTGTACAACAGCCAAGTGCTTTCCTTTCTTCAATGTTTACCAACACTGCTCCTGGGATTGGCCAGGGTTGAGATGTGTGAGCTAGCTCACCAGCTGCCGTCTGCACAGTTGGCCCTCAGGGTGTCGGCGGAGTCTGGGTGTCGGGGCTTGGTGAAGGAGCTAGGCAGCCTCCTGAAATGGTGGAGCTGGCAGAAGGCAGGACATGCTGTCCAGCATCCACATGGCACATTCCTGCAGCTGCTCCCTCACTGTCCCCAGTATGAAGAGGTCAAGGCCAAAGAGTGCTTTCTGTGATGTGGTGGATGCCAGGAAGAGAAGCCTGTCTACCCTCTTCCAGGAGGAGGGAACAGGAAGGGGCAGCCCTCCTCTCACCCACAGTTCCAGAAACTGCCGTGAAGGCAGCAGGATTATTGTCAGAACTGTGCCAGGGATCATGGCAGCATAGGATGGGCATGGTCAACCCAGGAATGAGATACTAGGCTCCACACAGAGGCTGTGTGCTTTGATGGCTGGGGAGCCCTCCTACTCCTCGGGTCCTGCAACAGGACCCAAACCACTCTCCATTTGGGGTAGCAGCACATTGTCCCTGAGGGCCTAATATGGTTCTCCCTTAATACAATCTCTGGCAGAAAGGCCCCACTGCCTCCCAGTGACACTGCCCACCTCACCCCTGCACCCCACATGCTCCTGGCAGGTGAACTACTTGTTCCTGTTCCCTGAGGAATACCTCTCACTGCCTCCTCCTTGGCGTTTCCATCAGAACTTGCATTGAGCAGATGCCTAGGGAACCTCTCTGCCCAGCCCACAGTGATTAAGGGGAGTATGCTCACCAGAACAGAGGGGACAGGCCTCACCTGTGAGCTCTGCTCGTAAAGCTGAAGGGCTCTTGAGCATCTTGGTCTCAGGGCTGGATCCTGCCTCATATTCCAGCTCCCGGTAATAGATCCTGTATCCCTGCAGGAGGCCATTCAGGCTCTCATCCCTTGGAGGCTGCAAAGACATCACACCTACTCAGTCACTTGGGGACAGCCTGAGTTTGAGGCTTGGTGAGCTCCCCCTGCCACACACAGGGAAGTCACTAGCTCATAGGACAACTGTCAGATTCATGAAGAGGATCATAGAAACTTCCTAGGGCATAAAACTGAGTCTCTGAGCCTCAGTTTTCTTGAGCACATGTGTGGGGATATGAGCATCTTATCAGACGAGCCCCAAGGCTGGGGCAGGAAAGATAGCCCAGACCAACGGCAAAGAAGCTGCCCATTGTTGGGAAACCTCAGGATTCAACCTGGGCCTAAACAGCCCACCAGCTGGCCCACCCTGCCTCCCGCTGCCTGGCCACCTAGGCTGTGGCAGTCTTTCTTGCTCAGCCCCTCCCTGACCCCTCCACATGTGAGGTCACTTCATTCCACCCAGCTCAGGCCTAAGCCTAGAATCCCCATGGGCCTTCCAATGACAGTGGCATGAGAAGGACCTACGACAGACCATGTGCTCATTCAAATTTAAAATTCAAGTGGAATATAAAGGACAGATAGATAAGGAAATGGAAGTTCGGATCTTGCTGGAATTTAAACACACGTGTGTGGAGTCCCAAGACCTGTACTAATCCACGTTAGGACACATCTGCCTGGCATTCAAGATGTAGCCTAAATCTTCCTTCTTCCCTCAAAAGTATGTTTGAGGAGGATGTTTCCATTTAGGTGACTGATCTGTCACTGGAAGAAAGGTCGTCCCATGCCATGTGACTTCCCATAAAGCCTCAACCATCACAGTGCCCATCCGTGTTGAGCCTCCAACAATCTGGTTTTTTTCTCTTGGGCTATTCAGATAAGGAATAAGGGATAAGAACCAGAAAGATGGCTGCAGGCAAGGTCATGGAGCCTTGTGCAAGGACAGGGATGTGCACGGAATTCTCCATGTCTCCTACCCTGTCACTCACTCTGTGAGGCCACCTGTGCCTCAGTATACCATCCTACTCCCTGGGCAAGTCACAGCTTTCCTGCCTTTGTTGAACTTTGTCCCTCCAAAAAGATATGTTCAAGTCTAACCCCTAATACCTGTGAACCAGAACTTGTTTGGAAATAGGGTCTTTGCACATATAATTAGTTAAGGCAAAGTCATAGTGGATTAGGGTGGGCCCTAATGTGACAGTGACATCCTTATAAGAAGAGGGAAATTTGGATACAACCACATAGGGAAGAATGTCATATGAAGATGGAGGCAGAGACTGGAGTGACACATCTACAAGTCAAAACATGCCAGAAGCTGGGAGGGGCAAGGAAGGATCCTTCCCTTGTGCCTTCAAAGGGGGCGTAACGCTGCTAACACCCTGACTTTAGACATTTGGCCTCCAGAACTTAGAATAATTTCTGTTGTTCTAAGCCACCTGATTTGTGGTGGTAATCCATTATGGCAGCCTTAGGAAAGCACTGCACCCGTGCTGTCCAAATGCTTACTCGCCAGTTCTCACTATCTGAACCCAGGTGCCAAGAGGATCTGGATGTTTAGATAAGTTGTTTTGCCTTTGAATGCTTGCTACTGATGACCCAAAACTCAAAATTTGAAGAATGTACTATTCATTGCCTCTCCAAACAGACAGGTATACTCAGATTGATGTAGCAAGCAGCAACACACACTCATGCAAACATGCCCATGTTTATTCAATTTTTAAAATTGAGATCGGCTAACACATTGACTCCTGCAGCCCTTGGGGCCACTACAGTGCAGGGCTGCTGGCAGTTCTCTGTCATTCTCCAAGGAGTCACCTGTAATACCTCCAATTCACGGTCAGCACAACAGCATATCACTTCCTGTGTCACTTTTCCCATCAAATGCAGAAAAGTGTAACTGGAACCAGAATCGATTTGCCAGGTCTCAATGATCCATGTCAGGGGCACAGCAATTCCACATGGCAGGCCTTGCTCCAGCCTGGTGTGAGGAGTCTGACCCCACAGAGGGTCAGAGGCAGAGAGATTGTCATCCAGTGGCTCTGTGTCTGAGCCTCCAGTATCTCCCATATGGGGTGCTTGCCAACTCCCCACAGCCCTCCTCAACTGTGCTACAAGGTACAAGGGTCACCCATCCATCTGGCTGGCTATAGCCTCAGCTCTGAGGTCTCCTGCTGGCCACCGTGGACCAGGGAGGGGAATGGTGTGGCCAGGCATTTGGATGCTTTGCCTCCAAATTCTCAACAGGGGGATTGAGACTATCATCTTGGGAGGGACTTTTTCCATAGGCTTTTCCTTTTCTCTCTTTATCTTTCACCTGCCATTACCAGCAGCAGAGGGGACCGTGGGGCTGGCTCTGCTCCAGACCTCTGTCCTGGCCCTGGTTGGCCATCTGCACAGGGCCTGTGGTGCACTTGGACACTGTGGTGCTCTCAGGCTAGAACAGATGACCCAGAGCCCAGGGATTCTGATGTCAGGTGAGTTTCTTAGCTTTTTGCTTTTTCCCTCTTACAGCTACCAGGTTTAGCTAGTAAAAATACAGGACATCCAAATAAATCTGAACCTCAGAATTACTGTTCTAAAATCACATTTTAGTGGCTTACCAGCATTTTTCCTGGATACCAACTTTCCCCCCTTTCCACCAGGACAACCTACAGGTGGAAATGTTTTATAAATCACCTCACAAGAACAGAGCTGGCAAAACACACAGGAAGTGAACCAGCACAGATGAGGGCACCTGCAGGAGGGGTGTGCCTGGAGTGGGATGGGTGGTCAGCAGGGCAGACTTTCCTGGGATTCATCAGGAGAACATACCAATGGGGGAGCCGGGAGCTCAGGAAGCTGAGAGCTGGCAGCAGAGGGAGGGATGAGGACTGTGGCACAGCCCAAAGCTGGGCTGGGGAATAGGACGGGTTGTAGCTTCCACTGTGGACTTTATGTTAGTAAATGTTCTCCTTTTCTTTTCTACCAATTTTGACGAGAAAGCCTTAATCTTTGGGTTGACTCGAGTATCCAGCCACAGAAGTCAACAGATGTCCCAGGCTGTTCATTTGTTCTCTTGTCCACCCACTCCAGGCCATGCCCCTCCCTTAGCATTTTAGGCCCTTTCCTTAGTATAAGGGGTGTTGGCGGGGTCCATTTTCAGATTTTCCTCCTTGTACAGCCTACAGAATTGTTTTCAGAGCAGTTTTTAGGATTTCAGGTTTTTTACCACCACTCCTTATACAAAGAGTAGGTGCCATTCAATACCGCACTGAACTGCAAATTGGTGGCAGATATGTGTTGTTGTAAGAGCAGTCCCCGGGCCTGAGCCAGGGGTCTAGGTTCTGTGTCACCTACATAGGCAGGGAGACTAGCCAGCATAGAGTTTCCTCCAAGCCCAGGAACAGCCACAGTGATGTGGAGACAGAGGTGGAAATCCTGTTTTTTTTTTTGTGTGTGTGTACATAACACGTGATACATGCACACACACATACACACACAGACTCACATAACCACAGGATGGAGGTTCCAGGCAATTTACTATTTCAACTCTTGTCTTGATTTTCTCGCTGGCTATCGTTGAGATTGAAATTAAAATCCATATTCGGTAGGGCATCCTTTTGCAAACACAATTGCTAACCACATTATAACAGACAGATGTGGCCTCTAAGGAAGGGAGGAGAGCTCTGTGCCCAGGATCTTGCCTGCTCTGGGGTGAGAAAGATCAGGAAAGCTGCCCTCTTAGAAAGCTGGACCTGATGTGCATGCTGCACCCCACAGTGGGCCCAGAACATCTGGTTGAGCAAATGCATGAGAGTGCATCTCAGCCTTGCCATCTCACCAGGTCTACAGATCCCCCAGCTTAGGATGTGCAGGATGCCAAGGGAGCCTCAGAAAGGGAGTGCTTACCATCCACAGCAGAATCAAAGGATAATTTTTAAAAAAAATGGCTTTTGAGCTGCCATTGAAGGAGGAGGAAACTTTTGATGAGGGGAAGAAGCCACAGAGCCTTGGGCAGACCCATCAGGCAGGAGTGATATGAAAGGAAGGGAGGGGCTCAGGTGGTGCCAGGCCCAGGGGACAGTTCTTGGGCCTGAGTCAGGGCTACTCCAGATTTTGTGTGACTCTACTTAGGCAGAACTCAGGAGACTGGCCGGAGTAGAGCTTCCTCCAAGCCCAGGAAGAGCCCACAAATGGGCTAGTTGGTGCCCTGGGCTGCTGCTGCTCCTCATTACCAGTGAGTGTTGTGAGAGTGCACAGATGGAGCCCTTTGCTGAATGGGAGATGGCAGAGGCTTCCAAAACCCTGGGGCTTTTGACTTTCCCAGGCACTGACAGGCAGAGATATGTGCCCAGAACAGCTGGGCGTCCGGCTCTCTTTGCTCAAGGCTCTGGTCTGTCAGATGGCCCATGCAGTCCTACTGAGCATCCCTGGACTCTGTCCTTTCTCTTCATGCTAGCAGAACGTAGGAATGGCAGGGGTCTGGGCAGTGCAGATGAGAAATCTCACACTTCCATTTCTGGGGTCTGGGCTGACTTGAGTCAGGAAGAAGAGGGAGTCAAGTAGGCAGATCAAAGGCTTGCAGCTGGGTCTCCATAAGTGCCAGCAGCCTCACCCCAAAGGTCACCTTCAAAGCCTCACTCCCTGTCCCAAGTTATACCCGTGGCAGCATCAGGCCCTAAGACTGCAGCAGGAAGATTGCAAAGGCCCCTGGCCAACTTCTACAGACACATGCAAGACAGAGAGAGGATTAAAGAGAGAACAATTTCCTTGTAGGAGAAGAGGAAAGCTGGGGCTAGGGGTGACCAGATTCAATTTACCAAAAATGTCAAATAAGCAGGAAGTTAGGAGGTTGGGAAAATAAAAATGTCCATGCTGGGGACCCAATATGGATCTGTAACTGGCAGCAAATGCACCATCCCCCACTTCATGTCCACATGTTCTAGGACTAGACATCAAGGGGAAGGGGCTGGGGGTCATCCATTCTGGACTCAGAAATTTCTAGCATTAGAGATATATGGGGAAGAGGTCAGGTACCTTTGGTCCATAGCCACAGGCTGGGGTCCACATTTGGCCAACAAGCTAGCTGTCATCTGCTTGCACCAGTAATCTCAGAGCATCTGAAGGGTCAAAATGTGGCCCTTCTCAGCAGGAGTCTCTAGGTCCAGGGAGGGGATCAGGTAACCATACAGCTCCAAGGGTGGCTTCTCTAATGGTCCCAGTCCCTTTGCAAGCAGGCCCCATCTTCCTGATAGGCACTTTACTTACAAAGGCCCAGCAACTCTGCAGAGATTGCCTGCATGCTGTTCTGAATTGGGTTCACCACACTTTCTATTCCTGAAGTTTAGGTTGAACCTGTCTGTAACTTGTGAAAGAAGGGTCAACCATCATAGAGGTCCTTGGAAGTGTTAGCAGGTCAGCGTCACGTAACATGTGGGGTGGAGAAGGGATGGGCTGAGATCAGGGTCTGATTCAAGGCCTGCTTCTGTTACCACCTTGCAGTGTGAGCATGGGCTTGCTGTTCAACCCAAGTCCATAATAGGTGAGAGTATGGATAGTGGGTCTCCAGAGCAAAGGAACCCTAAACAAAAGGTTCCCTTTGTATCCCCAGACCTGCCTCCCAGCCCTTAGCCCTGATCACGCTGTGCCTAAAGCTTCTAACTCAGTACATGCCCCCAGAGTGCAAGGATGTGTCTGGGTCCTGTTCATGTCCATGTGTCCATAGTACCTATGACAGGTCTTAGACATGGCAGGTGCTCAGCAAATGCTGTGGACGTGAGTTGGATTTGCTGGAGTCAAAGACAACCCCATCTATTCTTAATTTCATCCTGGATTGGCTGTGCAAATGGGCAGTGCTTGAAGGGAACTAGGAACCCCACCTCAAAGATGTCTGCCCTCTGCCTACTGCATATCAGAGATTCTACCAGCAGATTCTTTTGAGGGTCTTGCCTGTATTTCATTTTTCAAGAACCCCCTGCTAAAATGCAGGATGACCTGGCAGGAGCACACCTGTATTTTATCACTCACTGTAGGAGGCAGGAGGACGGCCATGTGCTAGGAAAGATGTGGAGGCAGCGGGGCGGAGTGAAGGGAAGAGCCAGGATGGGAGTGCTCAGGACGCATGTAACTACACTCCCTTCAGCTGCCTGTGCAGTCAGCCACTGGCCTCTGCTTTTCCACCCAGTGCCCTCTGCGGACAAGGACCTGAGTCTTAGGGAATCTGAGGCCTCATGGCAAGTACAAGGCAGAGCTGGCCCTAAAGTTGAAATCTAACCTGACTGCCATGGTCTCCTAGGCAGCTGAGCTTCCAGTTCACATTCCAGTGACTTCTGTTTCCTGGAGAGTAAAAAAGGGATTTCCTCTGGGATTAAGTCTCAGTGGTTTAGCAAAGCAAAGGGGACCCAACATGTCTTCCTCTGAGACACATTACCTTTTTGCTTGGCCTACAATTCCTGGTGCCTAGCACTGTTCTCTTGGCCTTCTACCTGGGGAGGCCTGTCCATCCTCCCAATTTTCCCACTAATGAGTTATAGAGTTCATTGCCCAGGATGAAAGCTTTCTATATTTTACAGTCTCTCTCAATCACCTCTGGGGCTTCACAGCTACCCAGGAGCTGGCTGTGGATGTCAAGAGAAAAGGAAACAAACCCTTGAGATGTATTCTGAAGAGGCCCAGTGTTTCTCCAGCCTTCACCCAGGCAGCTGAGGACCTTCTCTTAGGAAGGTGCCCATTGCAACCAGAGTCCACCTTCACTGAGAGCTTCTTGCATGATGTAATCTATTGCTTAGGACTTTTTCTTTGCTAAAAAGTAGCGAGGGGCAATGTTTTTGAGTGGCAGATTGTACAATCCACTGGAAGTTTCAGAACAGCCAGCTTAAATGTTGTGATCAATTCAGAAACATTAATGTCTATTATGAGCTGTACTCACTGTGAACACAATACTACCACTGTCTAAAATACACATTCAAATCTAAAGATTTCAAATAGAACTGGACCCCATGAAAAGCAAAGATTGTCCTCCTAAGACAAATCAAACCTGACAAGTTGCCATGGTGGGGAGCATTTGAGTGGGTTTGCAGCCTTAAAATCATAGCCAGTGTTTGTATTTTTAAACAAATTATTAACAATGGGAGGGGGATTTACAGGTGAAACATTTCATTTGGAATGCAAATCTATATTTAAACCTAGTTTCTTTTTCTTTGTTCTGTTCCTTCTGATTTAGCAAATTACTCATAATTTTAATTATACTTCAATTGCCTGCCAGTTGCCAGGCATTTATGTCTGCAATACATTGTATTGACCACCTCCTGCTCTGGCCTTCCCACAATTAGTTTGTTCTATTGGGCTCTGGAGGGAGACAGCTGATGGACACACAGGCCAGGTTCCTTTAGTGCAGCTCTTCCCAGAGCTGTCCAACAGCCCGGAGGGAGCATAGAGCCTGTGCCAGTGAGAAGCAGGACCCTGGGGCTGACAGCAGGCGATTGTTCACAGCTCTTGTTTAGAGGAGGTGATGCGTCCCAGCCCTGACACTTGCTGCCTTTACAGAAAAGGAGCTTACCTAGTTATTGGCAGGCCGCTGCCATGTCTACAAAGAAAATGCTAATTTTCTGGTGGCATTCAATAAAGTACAAAGGACCAATCTTCTTTCAGTGGCTTGTGTTAGTGGACGGTGGGAAACAGAAGGGCTTGGGATCCTGGATTTCCATTTTGAATGTCTTCTACCTCCTCCCAAAGATACTGGTGGAGGGGCTGAAGCCAGACTATGTAGATCTCACAGACAGAAAGACCAGCGACACCTAATACAACTTTATACTGCACTTATGGGAGCTAGAGGAGGAACCTGGAGCCAGAGAGGCCTCTCAGGGTCACAGTCACCTGGTGGCAAACTGGGGGCCTTTTGTCAATTTGACAGTGGCTTCCCAGAGGTGGAGAGGGGCGCAGGCTGAGTTCTCTTGGTTCCTGTTTCAACTCCCATATGCTGTGTCCTAGACAGGGCCTAGTGCACAGCAGAGAATTTCCAGTTTCACCAGGAGACACTGGGAATGTCTTTTCATCACCTAAAAGATTTCCATTCTACCCAGAGCAGTAGTCTCTAAATAATAGGAAGGAGGTGAAGTGGCCCATGATTCCTCTGCCAAAACATGAAGGAGATCACATACCCTTAACAGAAACCCAGTGTTACTCCTGCCCCCATGGCTCCCATAAGTGCAGTCCCAAGTTGGGTTAGGTTGATTGACAGGAAATTGCCACTTTCACCCCTTAAACATAACATGCCCTAACACCCTCCAGTTCAAACACAACTGGGGAAATCTAAGACTTTAGAGGTCAGCAGTCTCCAGATGGACAGTCCAGAAAGCACCTCTGGGCACACGGACCATCCTCCTGACCCCAAGCCCCCAGAGGTCACTCTTAGGCTGAACTTGCCTTGCCATGGGTCTCTGAACACAGACCAGCATCCATTTCCACCCATCTAGTCTCATGGCATTCCTGTTTTATGGCCCCAAAGCCCCTGAACTGGCCTTAGCAACATCCCTTATTGACCAGAAGCTTCAAATACTCTCATTTGTGCCTCCTGCCCATTGGTCGGTTGTCCCTGTCCAGTTATGTTCAACATCTGCCCCTCTGTTCTGGGACCAGGGCTGAGCCCCACAGATTTCCAGCTCATTCCTCAGGTGGGCTTTCCCCAGGGTCCTGCACCCCCTGGGCAGTTATTTTCCCTGTTAGTTTTTTCCTCAATGCACCTCATTGTTAGCAAACACTACCCAAGATTGGAAATACAGGACAGAGGCAGCCATATGTCCTTTAATGCCTCATTGGAGCACTGTTTAACAGGCCCACCAAGGGCTGTGTGATTATCTCAGAGAATGTGACCTAGTTTGATTCACTGTTCACAGGAGATTGGACCCAGACTTTGAGAAAATACATGTAATCCTGTAGATATTGATCTGGTTGCAAGTGATTTCTCTAGAAAAGATAACTCCAAAGGTTACAGTTTTACTCCCCTGTAGGACATTAACCAGTTGTGTGTGTACACAGGAGCCTTACTGAACATTCTTGTCAAATACCCATAAATATCCAGCTCCTCTAATGCTCTTTGAACCAGCCTCACCATCCTGCTGGGCCTTCCTTAATGAGCTGAGTACAAGTTCACTGTGTGTGTGCACTGCAGTCTGCTTGGTTTTCAACGTTTTGGAAATTATACTTTGACACCACTTTCCCTTTGGGTTTGCAAGCCCAATGAGAGTGTTTCCTTTGTTCTGCTCTCAAACATTTAGCACAGGGCTCGGCTTGCAGTCCTGTCCAGCTGATGTGGCCGAATGAGCAAGGGCAAGAGAACACATTTTACAAAACACGTGTGATTCCCCAATTTCTTACCTGCCACTGGATCAGAACAGAGGAAGTCGTGTGTGGTGTGGCAGAGACAGAACCTGGAGGCTCTCCTGGAACTGAAATCCACACAAGAAGAAAGCAAAGATTAGAATTGTTCTCTTAGTATCTAGCCACCCTCTAGGCCCAGCCCTCAGAGCATGCGGGAAGCTAATAAGCCCAGTCTCCTTTCCTTCCCGAGGGATCCCCTTTCTCCTTGCCCTTTCTCAGAGCTTCCCAGGGTGGCCCTTCAAACCCTGTGCCCAGGAAAGAAGGGACACAATTCTAACAGTGTCCCTGACAAAAAGACCCAAACCAAGACATCCAAATGAGTTTTGCTCTCTCTGGATTTTCTGAGAGCCAGTCCTCCATAATGCTGCCCTGGCAGCTTCCTGGCTCCAGACCCTCCCTGCAGTTCTAGGATTTGGGAAAGAGGGCACATATCTTTTTAAAAAATTTACTATTAATTATTATTATTATATTTAGAGCAGAGCTACTTCTCCTGAATAGGGCAAAGAATGAAGCCAGGTCACAGTGCTCTTAGCTTGAAACAGGAATGTGACTGTCATGAAAGAGGCTGATTTCTGGTGAGGCGGTAGCTGGAGGGGATAGCAAGGCTGAAGGGTAGTCTGCCATGGTTCTAGGTGGCCGCAAAGGTTCTGCTGTTCTCTGGGGAACAAGACTTGTTTGACCTCTACTCATCATCATGCTTCACACTCTGACCAAACTGAAATCTTTCTCATTATGCAACCTGTCCAGAAGGTCTTCTCTGCCCCTTTCCCACACCCCACTATGTACTTTGGATTTATGTGGTCCCATCTCAGGACATTGCATTGACCTCTCCATGTCTCCCTGACTGTAAGATCACTGAGACCCAGCAGGAGCCTGGCACATTTTCTGCTTTATGTATAGTGACTGCCCTGAATGAGGGTCTTCTCCCCATATCCCCACCTGTGTGTCTGGCAGATCCTCCACCCAGGTCCCGAGATCCATCCCTGGGTCACCTGTTCTATGATTTTCCTCTGGACCTGCCAAGCCTCCCCCACCTCTGGTCCCAACTTCAGCAGTGCCTGTATAAATTGCACATCCCCTGCCCAGCTCTGCTTTAAGGACAGACCTCCCTTCATGTCCTCTGAATCTCCTGCTTCTTAAAGATGGAACCTCTCCTCAGCTTTCCTAGAGAAAGCTAGAGCAAAATTACATGTGCTCTCAATAGCCTCAAATTGTGAGATTGTGCAAGGAAATAAAAATCACCATAATTAGGAAATATTTATCAGTAGCCATCACATACTCAGAGGACTCTCCCCATCTGGCAGGGGTTCCCCAGCCCCAGGAGTCAGCCAGGGCCCCTCGGTCTCTAGCTGATAGTGGGAAACAATGCTGTACAGACACAATGCAAAGAGCTGCAGAGAGAGCCGCACATCTCAAAGAAGAAGAAGACAAGATAGGGCATCAAAGCACTGATTTGAATATCAAAGGATGAAAAAGGCCTGCGGGGAGCTTGAAGAGGCCCTTGGATATTTTTTCAGAAAAGGCGCGCTTGGATCACACAGTTGGGGCAAAGAAGGCTGTTGTGTCTTGCTCTGGCACAATCTGTCAGCGATATTATAACAACAAAACCAGCTTGTGTGTTTTTTTCTTTATCCTAAAAAATAGTGTTTAGCTTCAAATATTACCTCAATTGTGTTACATGCACGATTTAAAGGAACTCATGGGCACAGTTTTGGTTTTGTACTTTAGTTCTAATGAAATCTTTACCTAGCAGTTTGTGTGAAGTCGGCCCCCACTTTAATTGGGGATTAATTTGGAGGCTTTTCTAGCTACAAATGGCTTTGGCCTCCAGCACCTCTGGGGTTGTCTCATCTTTTGTTTTTCCCACACTGTGAGCTCAGGGTTAGTCTGGGCCCCTAGAACCCACAGTGCTCACTCACTGAACCATGCCAGGGGCACTTCTCCCCTGAACCCTGTTGGCTTCTCTCCTCCCTGACTCCCCACCTGGCGCTAATAAACTACTGGGATTAGTGCTCATAAAATAGTCTGGGTGAGAAAACCGGAGCCACAAAAAAGCCATTCTCTGGCCTTTCCAGAGAGCATAGCTGGGGGCCTGTTAGAGGCTGGAGGCCCCTCTTCTCAAGGGCACAAGCCTTCAAAGTTTGGCTCCACTGGGAGTGCTGGGTTTGCAGCAAAACAGTCTCTGGGCTGCTAAGAAACAGAGCATGGTTCCCCCCCTCCCCACCCCACAACCCCTTTGCAGGTCCCTAACGACCTGTGTTGGAGAGACTAAACTTCTAGGTCTTAAAAAGAGCAGAACTGAAGATATAAGGTCATAGGGTGAGCCAGCTGGAAATTGGTTTATTTGAAAATTGATCTACTGGTGCATTAAATAGAAAAGACAGTGCTTTTGGGATAGGTTTGGGAATTGTTATAAAGTGCTGCAGGGTGAACTAAGTGCTCTGGTTTCTGGCCCAGGACCTGAGCAGCAGCATCTCTTATGCCTCCTCCATCCTTCTCCATCCTACCAGTCTGCTGGCATGGTTGGACTCGTCTGCCAGGGCTGTCTCACAGACTCACTGAGGGCTAGGGTCACAAAATTACAGTAAATTTTCAGGTCCAACATTTCCAAGGTAGATCACAATGGGTGAAAACCCCACCTGGAGCTTTGAGGAAATCTTTCCTCCATCACTCACCTGCGCTATTGTCAAACAGTGGTGTGAATGAGAAAAATTGGGAAAACCTCTTAAAAACTGTTACCTGCTGACATTTATTTTTCACTACCCTATCAATTATTCAATTTATGTGATGCTAATGGATAGTAGGGGCTTTGGAAGCCAATCAAATAAATTTCCAATCCATGTGGAAGGTCCTGAAACCTTGATTTACAATCACAGGGTGTACAAGTCCAAGCAGCTTGTAACTAATGGGACCCTCTTGCTCACCACCACTCCCTGGGAATCTCTCTAGGAGCCAGTCTCCTGGTACCAGAGGCAGCAGCCAGGAAGGCACTCTGAGCCCCAGCATGCTCACCATCCTGCAGCGTGGTCACTGCCTCTGTCTCTGAGCTGAAGTCGCTGTCTCCAATGTCATTGGTGGCTTTCAGGCGCAGCTTGTAGGAGGTGAAGGGCCTCAGCCTGAAATGTGGAAGAGACTGTGACTGCAGGGTCCTTGCCCCCTGCTCTGCTCTCAGGCACTCCTGGTAAAGCTGTGGGAGGAAGGGAAAACTTCCCTGCCTGGACAGCTCTGGGTGCCCATGAGCAACAAGGAGGCTGTTCTCAGGTCAGGAACAGATCCCTTCCCAGTTGCAATAAGCACAGCCTCTAAGGCAGCAGTTCTCAACCTGTGGGTGGTGACCCATAGGAACTATATTAAAGGGCTGCAGCATTAGGAAGGTTGAGTACCATTGCTCTAAGGTGACCTTGAATCTGTTTGGGGAACAGACCCTGCACACTTGGGACTGTCATAATGCCCAGGATGATATGGATTTCACAGAGGGAGGTGAGTGTACAACTTCCTGGCCAGGAGAGGGAGAGTTTGCCTAGAGCTCCCCAGGGAGGCACCAGCCCCTCCTGCAACTGGAGACACCCTAACACAGCAAATCACTGCTCTCCCAGGAACTCAGGGAATTCCTCAGGAGGAGCTAATTAGATCCTAATTCACTTCCTTGCTCATCTCTAAGTCAGTGGTTTTCAACCTTCCTACTGCTGTAACCCTTTAATATGGTTCTTATGGGTCACAACCCACAGGTTGAGAACTACAGCTCTAAGTGTTCCTAGTAGGGGTCTGGTCAGACCAGACCAGCTTCTTGCCTCACCTTCAACCCTGCCACTCACTGAGCCAGACACTGTGACAAGCACTTGACAAGCATTTCCCCAGCAACCTGCACAAGCTCTGAGAGGTAAGACTCATTACCATTCCCCTTTCAAGGATGAGAAAACAGAGGCCCAGTTAGACTAATTCACATGCTACTGCCAGAGGACTGATAAGTGCAGGATTGGAATATGGGGTTGTCTTAAAGCAATGTTCACATGTCACTTCATGTAAGACCACATCTGTGTCTATTGCCACATGAAAAATTGCCTTCAGCCCTTGGAGGGAGATTTTAGGGGCACTAATGGCGCTTGAAGCACTGCTTAGTATTAGTACTTCTATCCATCCATCCACCTTTCCTTCCTTCCATCCATCCCCTCATCAAGCCATTCTGTACAGACTGGGTTCAAATGTCAAGCCCCACACCACACCCGACACTAAGATTACAACCAAACTCTTGTGTGCAGACTGTGCTGGCGTGCTCATGGAGCCCTCACCAGAGACCTGATTTGCAGGGTCAAACGCCCACCCCTGTTTGGGATCCTGCCAGTGGCTCTTCTTGAACATTCCTCCCATTGCTCCAGAATGAGCAGGTGAGGAAGCCATGCTATTTCTCTTCCTCTCATGGCAGCGGCTCTGTATCAGGCCATAGTGCCACATCCTCACAGTATCCCAGGCTACAAAACTTGGGGTGATTCAGCACTCACTGACCCCTGTCTCCCAAGTCCAAGTTATCTCAAAAGTTTCCTCGACTACATCAAAGCTGAAGTGCTCATCACCTAAGACCAATCCTCCCTTCTCCCTGCTAGTCTAATCTGAAAACTAGTTGCTTCCAAACTCAGCACCGTGGAACCCCCAAGACTCTCTGCAGCCCCAAGGAACCCTCAGTGAGTCCAGAGCCCCACACCACCTGCTTCCATTAACAGGAGTGCCATTTCTACCTAGTTTATGCATTCAGTCCTGAGTAACACTTGTTTTAAGGAAGATTCTGCTTTTTAGAAAATTGATAGCCATTTGTAGAAACCACAGTCAGAAAACTTTTCCTCTACCCCTACTTCTGTATCACTCTCCTGCTAGAGACCAGATTGCAACGTTTCTCTACCAGTTAACACCTCGGGGCACGCTTTTCCTCTATAGCCCTCTAAAACCTGGTTTTACCTTGCTGTGCAGGCACGTGTCGTAGCCACTGTACGCACAGCTCCACACTAGAGGGGGGCAGTGATGGGGGCAGCTTGGCCTTGGTGCCGGCTTTAATGGAGATACTGCTAATGTCTAACCATTGAGAATGATCTTTGCCATGGGACACTGGGAGATAGACTTTGCCAAGTTAAAAAAACCAACAACTTCCCACCTGCACCTAACTTCCTACAAGTCATTTTATCCAGGCTGGTGATAACCATAGGCTTTTTCTCCTGTGGCCACCCCTCCCTGCCTGCTGAGCCACTTGCAGGTGCAGGGCCTGCTGCTGCTTCATGGCAGGTTAGGAGCCTGGATGCTGCACTCAAACTGCCTCACTCCTAGTCTGCCATGGGCTCCTGACTTTGCTTCAGTTTCTTTGTCTGGGCTGATACAGTGCCAGTGTCATTAAGTTCATATGAGAATTAAATTCAGGTGGGGCACTTAGTAGAAGGTCTGGCATGCAGCAGCACTCACTGAATATCTGCTGTTCTTATCCTACAGCAATCCACTTAGCTGCAGAAAGTGTCCAACCTGTTGCCTGTCCTCTCTACCCCTCCATTTCTGTCATCTTCTTTGTCACAAATGGTAGTTGACTATCTCCTTGATGACTGTCTTCTTCCCAAGACTCAAAGTCCACAAGGACAGGGCTGAGTCAGTCTCACTTGCTGCATGTTCCTGTGCCAAGAGCAGCACCTGACACCCAGGAGGTGCTCAGTCACCGCGTGCTGAAGGAAGGAATAAAATGCTAGTCCTTGAGCACTTTCTTGAGGTTCTTGGGAGAGCTGAGTGAGAGGATGCGTGTAAAGGCAGCCTAGTGTCTGGCACCTAGTAGGTGCTCCTGAGACAGCTAATGTCATTATATTGACCACTGTACAGTTTAGTACTTCACAGCTCCATAATGATTTGGGGTTGGGGCCACACTGCAAACTCCTTGAAGATGCTTTTTCGCTACCGTCTTCCCACACTGCGCGCATGGTAGTGTGCAGTAAGCGCATTGAGGTGGCTGTGCAAATGAGCCCCCTCTGAGACAAATGGGTGGAAGCAAGGAGACTGGAGCAGAAGTCCCAGCATCAGCCCTGTCTCTGCTCTACCAGCTCATCTCATTCACCAACGATTGATGAACTGTCTCTGGGAGGATCTGTAGGTGCTAACTCTCTGGATTAGAAGCCATGCCAGCACCCTAGAGATGGGAAGCAATGCAGAGGAGTAGAGGGCCATGCAAAGGTTCCCCTCTCTCATGTGAGCTCCCTGGCTCAGCGTGGTCCTCCTGTGCCACGGTCTCCTCTACATACCCAGACCAGCTTACCTCTCCTCCTTGGTCTCCTCTGTACACCCATCCCAGCCTACCTCTTCTCCTCTGGACACTGGTCTACCTCTGTACCTCCTCCTCACTATCATTCTTGCCATGCTCCCCCCCAAGGCAGAGCAGGGCTGCAGAGTCTATTTGGTGAGGGAATACACAATCTCAGAAAACTCTCCTGCAATCTTCTAATGCCCCTGTTCACTCTTCCAGGCCTACTCAAACCTCTGCTGTGGAGTTGGCCAAGAAGAATTGAAATGCTGGCTCTGCTATTACCACCCTGGGCAGGTTAGGTTCCCTCACCTTATTCATCTATGGAAATGGAGAAAACACTTGTTTGACCAGGGCCAGGAGAAAATTAAATTATATAATCCACCCTCATGGAGTCTAACAGATCCTAGCACATAGTAGGTGATTCATAAATGTCACTTTCCCTTTCCTGCTCCTGATGCTCACTCTGTGCCCTCACCCCTGCACACACTTCCTATACTTCGCCTTCTGAATTCCCACCCTCTAACTCAGAAACTGAAAAGATTCAGGTACATTTCTGAGATAACACCTGTTCTCTAAACTCTCTCTTCTAACCATCCAAAATTCAGGAAATAAATATATTTGGATAACACAAGACCCTCATTACCCAAACCTACTATCAAAACTCTCATCACCCCAAATCAGGAACCCAATATACTGAAAAAGCAAGTTTATACATCTATTGTTTCCAGTGCGTTAACCCACACACAAACTTCACTTCCACACCAAAGTGTTCTGGGGTTGGAAGAGGGGGACTCACGGCTGACAGTTCAATGTTCCTTCCTCCAAGCTAAATGCAGTGGTATGAATAGAAGGAGTTCCACACATGAACATCAGTTATAATATAAAATATATAAGTTCTAAGCATTTTAAAAGCTATCCACTGATGCCTTTATTTATCTTGAAGACACTGAGAATAGTTATTAAGAATTCATGTTGACATTACAAAGAACAAAGAATATCAAACTCACACATAATATCCTTGGCCAAGTTTTCACCTGATTTTTAAGTAGCAGTATTTTTAAAGGTTATATGGAAGAATAAGAAAAGAATGTCGACTTTCAATGAATCCTTCTAGTTTTACATGGTAAGTCCTCTTGGCCTTATGTTTTCTGTGTGGATTCATCACACCTGTCATGGTGGGAGAGCTCAGAGCAGAGCAGCACCCACCATTGCAGGTGCACAACAACTCCCTGAATTCGCCCTGTTGCTGTTCTACCCTAAAGTGACATCCAGCATCTCTATGTGGCTCTGGGCTTTGGGCCTTCTTTTCTTTCTCTCTACTGCACTTCTGAGGGAGGCTCCCCAGTCTCAAAGCTTTAACCACTGACCAGAAACTGGCTAGGCCTCAACATGTCCCAAATCCACCCCCTTCCTTGGAGGTCTAGACTCATATTCACTAGATGTAGTCACAGACGCTAGATGTAGATGGTTAGACTCTATGGTTTTTTTGGATATTAACAGATTTAATGCAATGGGTAAAAATAAAATGTAGCTGTCAGGATTATTAAACAGGAAAGGGGGATTATGTGATGGCAGTATATGAAATGCTACTTTCCTGGGATTCTGCCTGTGACATGTTTTCTATTGATAGGTAGAGGAAGCATTTGTCCTAGTTCTGGCCCATTAGGAAATTGACAACAGTCCTTCCTATTCCAAATTAAACTGTCTGTCCTGAAACATGGACCTCTCCTTTCCAACATGAAGTCCCAAGCACACAATTAGTCTGTTTGATTTCAGAAGCCTCCTGGAAAAGTAGTTGGACCTTTTTCTTTCTTTCAGAAGGTTATACAAAGGGATGTGCTTATTTATATCCACGCACACATTGCTAATTAAGCTAAGCAGCCAATGTGGCTTATTAAGTAAGGCTGGGCACGCCTGGTCATGCTCATCTGATTCTAAGGGCCCTGCCCTGAGAATTCTTGGCTCCAGGTGGATGGCGTCTGCAAGGAGGAGTGCGGCCCTGTGGAGGGCTGAGAGTTGTGCCTCACAAGTTCTACTGCTGCTGTTCAAAGGGCAAATAGGATGCTAGCAGGAACTTGGAGGACGGTTTGACTATTTTGGACTGCTTTATGTGTTGGATGTCAGTTTGCCCACAGTCAAAATGAAGAAAATCTTGGAGAATCTTACAGAGCTAGAAGAAACAACAGATCCATTCCTCCAGCCCTGCTTTTCATAGAAAAGAAGACTGAGGCTTAGTGAGTGGCCTTGGATGGACTTTTCCAAGGCCACACAGCTACTAAGGGCAGACGGATTGCAGAAAACTTGGTGCTCAGATGTGAATGCCCTACATTTACACTACGTCACAGACCCTCATAAATTAGCTGCAAGAGGCAGATGTGCCTATGAAGTCTCGAGCTACAGACACAGGATGGCAGAGCTACACACATTTTAGGGCTATCTCTTACATTTGGAGAATCTGAGACACAACATATTCATTCCTGAAGACATCTCTGCCTCAGCTTCCTCATCTGTAAAATGGGAACAGGAAGTCTTGTCTATATCTTCACACAATTATCATCAACATCATATGAAACAAGATATGGAAAAGTTCTGAAAGGAACAGAATGCTACATAATCATGAGTGATAATGGCAGTGAGGATGGCAAAAGTAATAACAACAGAAACAAAGTCCTGACAGAAGGCTTTCACACATCTGGAAGCTACTTGGCGATCATCGCGGAGAGCCACTCAGAGGAGAGCATCAAATGCGTGCTGCTCTGTCTTGTCCCCCTAACTCACATGAGGCTGTAAGTACAGCTACGGAACACAACAAGGTTTTCTCAACTCCAACTCACCAACACTTTCCTCTGTCGTGCACTTGTTCCTTGAACCAGGGAGTGGGGGTGTCCCTTTTCCTTAAATCCCATTGTTGTTACATGTAGGACACAGCAGTGGGGCCACAATCCAACACTCAGAGCCTTAACTGGGCAGGGGCTGGGTGTAGGGTCCAGGCTGCCCATCTGTGAGATCCTCACATTCAGATACTGTCACTGATGCCAATGCAGCTATTTCTGCCTGCACCTCAGTAAATAAGGAGCAAGTGGATGGATTCTCTTCCTGTCCCCTGGGCAAACCCCTTCCCCATCAGCCCATCACTAAGGAAGGATGACCTGAGAGGTGCCATCTACCCACTGCTGCTTCGTGGACAGAGAAGGGAGCCTCTTCAGCCCTCAGCCCCTCCCCACCTTCTCTCTCTGAGGCTGGCTAGACAGGGCTAGGACTGAGAATACCATCCAGGCCCACTCCCATCCTCCATGCCCTGGGAGTCCCAGGGGCCTAGGTATGAGAACCAACATGCAGGAAGGGGCCAGGTGGGCCTTGGAAGTGGCTCCAGAACCCAGGATCCTGGTCCATAAGAAGGGGATGTGGGCTCTTGGGGGTTGTCTCTTCAGCCCACACGGACACTCTACTCTGAGGGCAAGTGCTTCCAGGGGCAAGGTCCTCCTGGCTCTCCCAGTACCTTTCCACTATGCAGGCTGTGGCTTCATGGCCGATGGACGAGGAGTATGTGTGCCACTCTCCCTTTGGCAGCTCTCGCACCTGCACCGTGAAGTATCGAATAGGAGAAGCCCCGTCGCTGCCTGGGATCCACTGGAGCCGGAGGCTTCGTGCAGTCACTTCTGCCTGGGGCACCAGGAGTTCTCTGGGGGGTGCTGGCCGCTCTGTAACCAAGTAAGCACAGACCAGGACACGTGAGAGGCTGCCCCTCTTCTCACGGGTGAGGCTCTCCTATAGCGGGCTGCAGATGCACATAGCAGGGGTGTGACTGGAGGCCCCTGAAGGCTCCCCGCACCCCTCAGAGCAGAGACAGCAGGTCAGGCAGGCAGATAGTGGGGAGCCCACACAGACACCCTGGCCTGCTCAGCAGAAGTGCAGGCACCTGGGAATGGCAGCTGAGATAGCAGGCCTGGGGCTCTCCTCAGTACTCCCAGGTCCCTCTAGACCAACGGTTGTCAACCTGTGGGTCGTGACCCACAGGAACTGTATTAAAGGGTTACAGCATTAGGAAGGTTGAGAATCACTGCTCTAGATAATCTTTTTCTGACTTTGGTCTCAGTCCATCCTTAACACTGAAATTCCTCTCCCTTGCAGTCAACCTGAGCCTGAAGCAGGTCTGCTCAGGTCTGCTGTGGGGGTGAAGGTACCTCCGGGGGCCCCTGGCTGCTCGGGGTCTGCAGAAGTGGACACAGGGGTTCAGGCTCGAGTGTGCAGCATCTGGCCTCCCTGTGTCTCTGTACCCCATCAATTTCAGCAAAGAAACTCCACAGAGGAAGGAATAATTGTTTAATTGTTTATCATGAAGATTATTGATTCTAATTAAAACGTGTGGCGTATAATAAAGCAGCGATTGATTGCCAGGTCCGTGGTGACCAGTCTGTGAGGAGGATTCGACCTAACTTAATCAGCACCCTGATTTTTCCTTGGAGTAATGGCTTGGCAGCCACATCCCCCTGTAAGGCCCCTCCCACTCTCAGATGTATTGGCACCTGCAAATCTCGGCTGGGTGCCCTCTCCCTGAGCCCCAAGAATGAGGATTGGAGGCCTGGGTGGAAATTCCCCCAGGTCTCTGGGCCTGAAAAGCAGTTGGTGCTGTGCAGCATGGGGATGGAGGCAGGACCAACTTTGGGGGTTGTGGAGAAGAGTCTGTGGGTGTCCTGGGGAAAGCACCCATACAAGTGCCTTGCCAAGAACAAGAGCACAGTCAATGCTTCAGAAAAATGAACAGTAAAACTTCAGAAGTACACTGAAGAATAAAGTCAAAACATTTTGCTCTGCAAGCATCATTAACATTTTTCTGAAATGCCAGAAGGTACTTTGTGCCGACAACCAGAGTGGGAGCATGGGTGGCTGGGGGTGCTGCTGTCACAGGGACCCTCTCCTGGGAGAAGCCTGAGCAGCTGTAGTGACATTCATAGAGGGCTTCTGTCCCTCCAATGAGTGATCACAATGACAGTTCTTGTGGTGACGGCAGTGCAAGAGCATGTGCTTGAACTGAGTGTCAGCACTGCTCTGTGGGAGGCATCACCACCTCATCACCAGGTGGCAGACGCAGGTTCAGGACTAGGGCTAGGACTCAGTCTCACTGGAAGATTCTAAGCTACAGGAAGGGGGAGCTGCCCCTGGCTGTGCAAGAGCTGACAGCGCATTTGTCTCCAGCTTTGCATCAGTGACATCACAGTGGCAGCATGCAGGGGCTGGGGTTGGGAGGAAGGGCAGCCCATCAGCAATGTTCCCACCAGAGCTGTCCAAGTGGGCATGGTCTAGGAGCCCCTAGGAGGAGGCAAGTCAGCTGGGGCAGGAATAAGCTAAGGCAGCTTATTAATGTTTTTGTGACTATTTTTATTAGAAAATTGAATAGACAGTTTAAGGGAGTGATGAATTGAACTCTGAATGCTGGGAAAAAATTCTGATCCTAAAATCCAGAAAAGGAAGGAAGTGAAGAAGCCTCTTGGGAGCTGAATGGACCAGGTAGGTTCTGAAGCTGGCAAGGAAGGGCCTGGGGACCAGGTGGGCTCCTGAGAAACAGAGGAGTGTGGCATTGGTCAGGAAGACCAGGCAGTGGAATGAACCAGCACTGCCTCTCTGGCCTGACACCGATCCAAGGATCACTGCTGGTCGTGGGCAAATGGTTACATGAGGACCTGATGTACATGTGTCATCTGAGAGCCAGTTTGGAAACAAAATTGAAAGCTAGATGTCTGCTTGTAAGGGCAGCCTGCCTTTAAAGTCAGCTGGCTCTGCATGGTGGGCCTTTCTAGTAAATACCAGATGAATGACAGGTGAATTCAGCAAAGTATGGCCAAGAGCACAGTAGAGATAGCACCAGCTTTCAACGTAGGGTCAGCCACTTGTCTGCCACCAACCTGAGGGGCTATAGCACTGTGTACAGCATTGGCCTTCTAGCCAGCAAAACCTCAGGATGCTTCCATGAGAGGTAAAGAAGGACACAGGTGAGGCCACACCTCACCAAGTGCATAGTGAGAGCATGGTCCATGTGATTTAAGATTGAATTGTGTTCCAAGCACTCTGAGTTTACCTCACTGCTTCCTTAAATTGTCTACCTTAGATCTTGTAGTGAAATTGTCACAAAGGCACTAATAATACTTTCTCACATTTATTGACACTTGCCTTATACTGCCCACTCTTGGGAACAATGCTGCCAGTCCTCAGGGGTCCACTGTGTCACACAAGTGCTACCAGGTCAGTGCAGTCATTAGCCTATGATATAGAGGAGGCAGCCACGGCCCAGAGGTGGGAAGGGATGTGCGCAAGGTCACACAGCTCCAGAGCCTGGCCCTCCCCAGCGACGCTCTCAGAAGAGAGGCTAACTTGTGAGTTCTGAGTATTTCCCACTCAGACAGAGCCTGGGAAGCTCCTTCCTATCCTCACTTCCCCCAAGATCTCTGGGTTTGGCTATGATGTCAAGACCTGTAGGCGGAGCAGTCTGCAGAGAGCCCTGCAGCACTCGTCCTGCCTGGTGGAGGAGCCTGCCATGGACTTTTGTGGGCAAAGCTGGCCTTGTAGGTCCCAATCTCAGTTCCACAGCTAAGTGTCCTGTAAATTAGTAAATTTGTCTCAATTTCCTCAGTTTAATCTTCCATAACATTGAAATTAATACAATGCTCCTCCCATGCTACAGTAAGGATAGACCACATAAGGTGCTGGGGGCAGAGCAGGTGTTCATGAATGACAGTATTTATTAGAAGAAGCGCTATTTAGGAAAGATACTCAATGAGCACTCGCTCAACTGGGGATATGGTTTTGAACCTCAGAGACCAGAGACCTCCCTTCAGGGGGGCTTATCCTGAAATCTGATGATTCTGTGAAATCTTGGGCCAGTTATGCAACCTCTCTGAAAACATTTCTTTATCTAAAACCTGGGAAACCTCCCCCTTCTGAGAGAGTAGGTGTGTGGCTAAAGGTTGTACTAAGCAGATGCTGTACAGTAATGTGCCCAGTTCTGTGTCTGGCTCAGTGGGTGCTTAATAAATCTTCAGGCTCTTCTTTTGTTCTGAGGGAAAGGCCCCAGCCTCCCTGCCACCATGCATACTGTAGAGGGCCTGACTGAGGCAGCTGTGCCCACCAGGACCACAGCACCCACCTGAGCCCATTCTCTCTCCCTGGTGTCTGCAGTAACAAGACCCAGGCCTGTTAAGTCTTACCTCTTTTCTCGGTGGTGATGACGGTGGCTTCCAGAGGCTCCCCCCACCCCTGCCTGGTCTTGGCCGACAGCCTGAAGATGTACGCAGACTCCGGGGTCAGCTCGGTGGCTGTGAACTGACGCACAGTGGCGCCAACCTCCACCGTGGTGAATGTGTGTGGGCTGCTGCTGGCCAGTCGGTAGGCAATCTGGTACCCTGTGGGCAGGGATAGGAGCTGCTTTACCATTTACTTATGACACTGGGGAGCCCCACACACCCCTCCCCTGCATGACTCCTGGGCTGGAAAGCAGACCAAGCCATTTGTTTCCCAGCTATTTGTGCACTGAGAGGCATCCATGCGCAGTGATGGACGGGGGGGCTTAGGGCACATTCCCCTGGGAAACTTGCTTCCCTCTACATCCTTCACAGGAACAAGATGGACAAACAGTTTTGTCTTTCCCAAGGATGCTGGCACGCTGAGAGAATGTCCCCAGTGCCAGGGTGCCCACACTGGTCCTGGTAGGGGCCATGGAGTGATCTGGCCTTTCAGCCCCTCCCTCTCCATCCCTCACCCAGCACAGACAGGGGAAGGAATTTGCCTAGGATCATACAGTTCCAGAGCCCTCACTCCCACCAGTCCTGTCCGCTGCATCCCCAACTCCTTCCAAGGGACCCAGTGCCCAGCTGTGCCACCCTCCACCCTCAGCAGTTCCCCCAAAGCAGCTCTACTTTAAATCATCCTCCCTGAGCTTCTTAATCAGATGAAGAAGGGCTGGGGACTCTGAATGGCTTCAAGTCCCCTGATTATGAAGGGTTTATGGTCCATCAGACATTATTAACCATCAAACCTCTCTGACTATCCACCCTGAGGCCTCCCCACCAGTGTTTGAAGAGGCCTTGTCAAACTTCCAGACCCAGCCACATCATTCACACTGGCCTCAGCCTCCTTTGGGCTCACAGACAGCTTGTGGCCCAGATGCTGAGCTCCTGTACTGATTACGACCAGAATTGAGGGGCACTATGGCATCCAAAAGAATGAATGACTACCCACCAACTCAGATTAAGCGAAAGGAAACCAAACATGTGGCGCTGAACTCTGGCCTCGCCAGCTCTGCCTCCACCTGGGCAGCCTTTGAGAGGGGTATCCCCCTGCAAGGAGGACGCGCCAGCTCTGCCTTGATGGGCTGGGGGGTCCCACACCTGGCAGGCCCCTGTCCTACTCTAGGTGAGGCATGCCAGCTCCTCTTGCTCTTCCTTCTCACACAGACTTTGGCTCCACTGGTGATCAAGCTTGCTGGAATCATCCCAGCTCCTGCAGTTTGTCGTTTATCTGTTTAACAAGCTCTCCCCAGCTTGCCATCTGGGAGGCCAGGAGGACAATTACATGGCGGTCAGACTTCAAGCGTGCCCTAGCACCAGGCCCACACAGACTGTGGGATGCACGCCCTGTTTTGTGCTTAATGATGCCACCCATAGGCCCTGCCTCTGAAGGATGCCTCTTCTCTCTACTGTGGTGGCCTGGTGCCCTGGGGCTTTCTGGAGGTGGCCCAGCTGGCCTCATGCCCCAGATGCTTACAGCAGTTGAGCACACTTTCCAATAAAAAATAGTGTCCCATGGCAGAAAGGACACACACTCTAGGGTGGCACTCCTGGCCTGGAATCTAGAGTTTGCAAATTCCTCACTAGGTGACCATGAAGACAGGAGTAGTCTCTTTGAGTGTCAGTTTGTTGGATTATACTGGGGAGATAACAGGGAACATCTCGCAGACTACCAGAAAGGCTCCATGAGCTCACACTCCTGAGGGCCTGGCAGACACAGTACTCTGCACACCCTCACTCTTATCTTCATTATCACCACAAAATAACCACAGTAGTTCTTTCTGCTCCTCTAGCTGCCATGGTGGTGTCCCTAGCAGACCCTTTGTCCTGTGGTGTTCTGGGGCCCTCTGTCCCGATCTGCGGTCAGGACCATTTCAATTTGAGCACCTCCTGTCTTCCCCCTTGCACCAAAGCTGCAACAGTTTTGCAGATTCCTGAGACCTAGTGGCTCCAGGACAGGATGGTGAACACTGTCAGAGGTAGGACAAGGACACAAAACAGATATGGTCGAATCCTTAGCTAGGCCCCTGAGGACGTGCGGACCAATGCTTACCTTGGTTATAAAATAGGAATAACATTCCTAACTTTACTAGGTCGTGCTGAATTAGCTGCATGCCGGGTCAGTACCTCAAGAGGTGTGGCAGGTGAGGTGCTCCATGGTCTGGGTGCCCTGCAGCATGCATTCCCACAGCGTCCTGCCTCCTCAGGGCCAGGACAACCATCCTTAGCCCAAGGCGTCAGGCAGCTGTCTTCTGCCTGGGAGCAGTATCTCTTGTCATGGAATCAGTATTCAGCTTGGAAAACTTCTTATCTGCCTCTCTTTTTAAAGGCATTAAAATGTTCTATCAATACTTTTTGAATTGTATTATATTCACATGTCCCCAAATAGTGCAAAAGTGTGAGACATACAATACAAAGCACATCTCCCGTCTCCCAAGCAAGTTCAAACACTGCTTTCTGGCGATCCACTAGGAATATGGAAACGGGTGCACTGGGAAAGTGTCCTCCTCCTTTTCCACATATGGTGACATCTTGGGCCTCCTGTCCTGCAGTGCCTTTTCTCACTGACTATGGCTGGCGTTCACTTTGCTGGAGGCATATTTATCTCTTGGAAGGTTTATCATCTGCTTCTGGTTCTTTTAGTACTTACCCTTAAAGTTGCAATGTATGTAATTTCCTCGACCCTCTGAGACTCTGAGAGCAGCTGGTAACTCGTCACTGCCAGTGTGAAGGAGCCGGCACAGCTCCCTCTTTCAACTCTGCCTCTTCTCTCACACGATTTTGGCTAGTTATGTTACTGCTTTTGTTTCTCCTAGTAGTTGCTTTCATACTTTTAAATACATTTACATTGATATTATCTAATTGACTCTGAATTCTATCTCTTGACAGTTGCCTACTGCTTTTTTCCATATCACCTCTAACCTTCTCAGCCTGCCTACTCCTGGCTTCCACGAACGAGTTACTATGTTCATGTCATTGTAACTTGGAGTATGGGTGCTTGGCTGTGCAAGTTGGGATTGTGGATGAATAGTGATGTCTACTTTCAGGAGAGGTTAAAGCAGCTCATAGGAGATGGCAAAGCTGGGTCCATACAGGACTGCAGTTCACAGAGGCCACATAGGCCATACATGGAACCAGGTGTCAGCCAGGGGGCTTGGTCCATCCAGCAGCTGGAGGAAAGTCAATCTCTAACTAGCGCAAAAAGCAACTGACCAAGGGCCTTTGATATTATTATCTGCACATTTTTTAAACTAAAAAAATGAAAGAAAGATAGTCTGCAAAGACAAACCAAACTTTATAATAAAGTACAAAGGCTACACTGGCAGCCATCACCAACAAGACCATAATCAAACATCACAATGCAAAAACATCAAGAATTACATGTGACCCTGTGTGAGGAGGTTCTGGCATTTGAATATTGTTCCTGGAATAGAGAGATAGAAATCCTCCCTGAAGAAGCTACAGTCAAGGTTGCCTTAGAAACCTACTACATGTTTGTGGGACGTTTCAGCCTGCTCTCTACACACTGAATGTCTGGGTGGGGTTACCTCACTGATTTTGCACAGTGGCTGAACAGATTTCTTCTTCACAGTGTGAAAAAACACGCCTATACCTCAGATAGAGAGGACAGCAGAAATCACCTGACACAGTATGCTCTACTGTGAGCACCAGAGCCTGGCACCCGATGTACAGTGAACATGAGACGAACATTCTAGGACCCCATCAGCATTCCTCTTCTGCATATCTCCACCAGCCCACAATAGTTCCGTTAATTTGTTACTTCATGTTTTAGAGAGTTATATATGATTAAGGCTCCTGGCTAAAAATTCAAACTGCCTTTCAACTAATAACGTTGAATTCATGGTATGATTTACTTTTAGGAGCAGGACATGATTATAGATATGACTGCATAATACTGCATTGTGTGGCCAAGGAAGCAGGTGGGTGTCTGGGGCAGAGGTGCCCTCAGTTCTCCTGAACTTCAGCCTCTGCCACTGTAATGCGGAGAGGATACAGTTCCTGAGATAATGTGTGTAAATTGTAAAGCACAATGTCACTTGTTCCTAATTGCAGAGATCTGAGTTATTTTCTACCTCTGATTCAGTTTTCATGCCGAGGCACTAGGAGAAAATTCCTCAGCCTCTAAGTTATATTTGTACCTTCTTATTATTTACCATAAACTAAAGATGACATCATCTGTTCCCCACATCTTAGTCTGTTGAAATAAAGATTAATACCTGTACTTTGACATATTTAAAAAGTCCTAGACTCAGTGGACAATGGAAAGGAGCCTTTTTCTATACATAAGTGGCAAAAAGAAGCAGCTGAGTAATAGTCCTTGCATTTTCAGAGAATAATGATAGATGGTGTTCAGAGATCAGAGTGTTTTGGTGGAAAAAGCTAGTTATGTAATTACGGTTATAGCAAGATCAGAAACATTAGCGTTTCGAATTTCAGCATTGCAAGGCCAGAAGACTCTGGTGTGTGTTAGGAAAAAACGGATAAGCTAAATCAATACTAACAGTAAAATGTGGCCCAAGAGAAGCCCTGTTTTTAAGGTTATGGATGAATTATGATAATACAAGCACTCAAGGAGCAAGGCCAACTATCAGGAACATTGATCCAAATTGAAGATTAAAAATATGAGTGAGAAGCCTCTGCTGGTTTCTGAACACACCTAGAAGATGCAGGAGACATCGCACATCTTACAGTCAGGGTCCAGAAAGGGTGTGTGCTACCAGCACGAGACAAGTTCCAGAACAATCTATCTTGGCAAGGCACAAAAAGGAGGTGCTAAGAAGATGGGAACACAGATTGGTGGCCATGTGGGGGTCTCAGCTCCTTGATCCTACCAAAGACTAATGCCATAGAGCAGTCTTTGGGGTGACTTGGGACATTCTGACCAGACATTTCAGGCGGCCACAAACCACTGATGGATTGTGCGCTTCCTGGTAATAGCAGTGAAAGTCTACGGGGGCCCTGAGCTCAGGCTCTCACAGCAAGGCCACCGTGCTACTGACCCCTCGGTTCCTGCTACTGGTGGGTGAGTAGGGGAGGCACCCTCACCAATGTCCGTGAGTGGTCAGAAACCTCCTGGGAGGCCCACACAGCCTGGCCTGGAGACTGACGCTTGCTGGTTTTTACAGTTTATTTGTCTGAGGACCGGGAGTGTTCAAACACAATAGTGGGTTGGAATGACAAATTTGCAAACATAGACTATATTCAACTGTGCTCCTAATTCTCAGCAAAGCCCTCAGACTCCTTTTGTAATAAGTTAAAGGCAAGTGTTAGACCCTCGGAAGGCCGGTGGCCTCCTGACTCTGGGGAGGTCTGGGATGGGCTCTAGCCTGGGGTAGTACCAAGGAGTCTGCAGAGCTCATGCATGGCGTTAGCTCAATAGCGTTTACAGGTGTGCAGCATAGTCTGCCAAGGGAGGGATGCAGCCGCATCCCCCAAAGGAAGGTTCTATATGCTAAAAGTTCTCTATAGTAAAATATTTACTCAAATAAGCAAGTGTTTCCTCCTCTAGGCGCCTGCTGGTGTTTCATGCTGTTAAACTCTTTCGGAAATGCAAGAGCATGTTTTGATATAGATTAGAAAAGCTCGGACTGCAGAAGTGTTTATATACTCTGAAGGCAGAGCTGCCATAGTGGGAACATCGATTCAAGATCTCTGGATGTAAAGTGAGTCATGCAAAAAGATGTTTTTCTTTCTCCCGTGTGAACACCAACTGGAGTCTTAAGAAATTGTCTTCCCATCTTTCCTATGGCCTCTACAGTTTGGTGTGCTGGCTGCAGTAACATACAGGGAACAGGTTACCCAGACAACATGCATTACAATGACAACCAAATGCCATTACAACAAAAGAGGCTCCAATGTGATGTCTTCCATGTCACAGGCAGACATAGCATATTTGGTTTAGCATCTGCTCTGCCCTGGTTGGAGTGCTCAAACTATTTAAATATTGATATTAACCTCTCTGTACCTGGGCTTTTGTGATTTTCTGTAGTCCCTCCTAGGGACTATGACTCCAAACCCAAACTTCTCTTCGTACATTAGGAACATTCTGTAACCCAAACTGCCTTTCTAGGTTTTTTCCCTCTCTTGTCAACATGAACCCTTGCTCCAGCACCCAGAGCCAAAGAGGACAAATCAATGAAACACACCACCAGTGACCACAAAATAAACGCTAGGACTACTCTAAGCCCACATGGATATAGAAAGCCTGTGAGCAGCCCCCAGGGCTGAAGGGTCTCCATCTCCCTTTAGACCAGGAAACGAGGAAATAGTACAAGCGATATTAGAGCTGACATTTACTGAGCACTTACTATGTGGCAGGCATTGTTCTAAGTGCTGGTGTGCAACTCATTTGACTTGATGAGGGAGGCATGAATATTATTCCCCTGTGAGGGGTGGGGAATCTGAGCTGTGGGGTGCTAAACAACTTCACAGATTCACTCAGCTAGTAAACTGTAGGCTGAGGCTTGATCTGGGCAGTGTGGCTGTTGGGTCTGCAATCTTCCGCACCTTGCCCATCTCCCAGTCCGTGATGCAGTGTGTAAAACACAGGGAGAAACAGAAGCAGGCAGCCTGAGGTTCATGGCACATGACTTACACAGACTCTAACTGCTGTCCTTTTTGCTGTATAAATCAATCTGCAATGCATATCCTCGTGGATTTCTCCTTGTGTACATGTGCGAGAATTTCTGTAGAGCAAAAGGTCTTGCTGGGATAGAGTATGGACGTGTTTGCCTTTCCTGGATATTGCCAGATGGTTCTCCAAAGTGGCTGTGCCAATTCACCTTCCTAACAGGAGCGCGGGAGGTGTCTTGTTTCTCCACATCATTGTGGATACTTGGTATTATCATACTGCCTTGTGGTTCCAATCCGATTAATGTGAAATGGCATTCCATTGGTGCCTCACAATTAACATTTTGCACTGCCTTTATCGTCAGCAAGCAAAGGTTAAAGAAACTCTGAATAGTAAATGACAGACTTTAAAGTAAGCTTGGCAGTCTCATCTGGATGGTGAGAAGTGGGACTTATGCTGTGCTGCCGGGAGCAAAGGGTCTATCCAGGCAGAACCATGCAGGGGAGGAGTGCAAGGATCTAGAGGTACAAGGACAACCAGTATGAGTCTTCTAGGAAGAGCAGAGGCCCAGGGGAAGGAGGTCTTTCAGGCAGAGGACCTGGTAAGTACAGCCTGGAGCTGGTTGAGGCCAGAGGCTCACCATGTTCACAAGGAAGCCCTTACATGAACAGGTCAATGTCATGGAATCTCTCTGGTAAGAGAGAAACATACATGAAACCTATCTTTGCTTCCATTGCTCCATGCAACCCTACTCCAGAATTGCTCGGCAGCAGCCCAGTGCAGTGACATTGACTGCACAGAGATGGTCATAGAACCGGGACTTGCTGGGAGGGCCCAGGGGCTCTGGGGCACAGTGGGGCTGGAGAGGACCTGCTTCCTCACAGCAAACACAATTCTCCTGGACCTCTGGGACTAGAAGCAACAAGTCAGAATTTCACCCTCTGTACCCCTATGTTTCCTGTTTCACAGCATACTGGGGGGCAATTTCTGGATAATTAGACACTTAGCCCTGCTTGTCCCAGAAAAGGTTTCGGCCTGGTGTGGTATTGGGGCAGGCCCTGACTGGGTGTGGGCCCCAGCCATGTGCTCTATAGACCAATTCTCTCCTCCAAGTCTGGGCTCATGGTGCAGGCCCAACCTCCCCAGCTAGAGCACGACCTGAAACACTCGCTTCCACGCTGGCTTTTATAGCTGCTCATTTGTGATTTTAGGAGCAAGAACCTGCAGTTCCAAGGGTCACCTAATTCAGAAATACTATCCTCACAGCAAATACTTCTATGTAGCAACTGCAGAAATCACACAGAGGAAGAACGGAAGTGCAAATAGGGCCACAGCCTCCTTGTGTGGATGACTGAGGGGAGCTTCAGGCCCCACCTTAATGAAACAAGTGCTCCAAAAATATTTGACTTTCAGTCCACCCTTCTCACAGAGTTGTTATCTAAAAGACAAATCTGATCATGCCACTTGCCTGCTCAAAGTCCTTGGATGACTGATTCCCTGCTGCGCTTAGCATAGGTTTTCACATATTTTTTTTTTCTCCAAATGATGAGAAACTCTTTCCCAAACCAAATCTTAGAACCCCGAGGTTAAAAGCAGGCAAAGGCAGTGAATTTTACCCGTTTGTAAGTTCATGGTGATAATTTTACTGTAAATCATCTAGAACACAAGCTAACTGAATGAGGGAGTCTCCAGTGTATCAGAATTAGTCAAATATGACATTTGAGAGCTGACCTGGGTCTGGAGCAATATTCTGAGCCTCCTGCCCTTGCCTCTAAAAGCATTCAATTTAGAATGTCTGGGCCTGAGGGTCACATTCTCCCAGGCCCAGCAGGGTGCCCACAGCAGCTCACAACTGGCCAGCTTTGGATCTGTCCTGGGTCCCACAGGCAGGAGGCATCGCCTTTGGCTGAATGGATGCCTCTCCTCCCCCATTCCAAGGCTTTGGAAGCCACTTGTCTTTGAGATCCAGCTCAAAAGCAGCCTACTGTCCACTAAGACCTTCACCCAGCAGGAGCTGTTTGCAAGGTATTTAACAGAATCTTTACCACATTTATCATATTGTAATTTCACTTGTGTATCTCCCTCATGGGACAGTGGGCATATTGTGGATGGGCACATCTTATTAATTCCTTTCCTCCCACTATGCATATGATGCCTGGCTTACAGAAAGTCCTAATTTGTCTTGGTGAAAGAGTGAATAAAGAAAGGAAGTGATAATATTTTAAAATATAATTTGCTGCCTTTAAGGAACTGGGAAAAATTAAGGCTTTTTATCAATGTTAGCAGAGTTGCTTCTCTGAAAGAAAAGTTAGAAATAAACACATTCCCTGGGACTGAAGGCATACACTTCACTTCAGTTGTTCCCTAAACAAGGATCAGGTGTGAGTACTAGGGCGGAAAGATGCTTCCGGGACCCTAGGAGCAAAGCCCATACCTGCATTTTGTATGGAAAAGAAGCCTATTGTTTCTCAAATACACATCAAAATAGCCTGATATTTCAGAGAGAGTAACGGAATGGTTGATTACAAATGGCATTGCCACGAACCTTGAACAAATGGAAGAAATTCTGGGTTAACAAAATGCAAATCTTATTCCACAGAAAATAACGACAACGACAACAAAAAAAACAAGCCTTAGCATATAACCAGAGAAAAGTCAACGGGTCCATGATCATCTCAGTTTAAAAAAATGCTAGGCTGTTGTAGACATGATTTCTTTGAACCTCATAAACATCTAATGAAAATGGAAGAAATCAACCTGATTGTTATTTCTCCTCTTTTTATAACAGTGGTGCCCTTACCCAGAATAATGCCGTTGGGCTCCTCCGGAGGTTGCCACACAATGCGCACTGAGGTAAGCCTCACTTCAGGGAACACGAGCCTCACTGGTGGGCCTGGGGCTGAAGGGAAAGACACAGTGACCCACACACTGAAACAATGTCCTCTGGGTACATGACAGGTTATATGGGGTTCTGAGGGTCAGCCAAGTGCAGCACTTACCACAGAAGGCAATGTTCAGGGGCACAACAGTGTGAAGTGTTCCACAAATGACATTTGCAATCTAACTGGCTCTCTGTGACTCCCTAATGAGTTTGAGAAAACACCTCATTTTGAATCCTACCTATTTACTTTCCAAGTTTCAAAATCAGGGCTCAGAAACAGTTAAGAATAATGTGAGCGACACTGGTATGCCAGGATAAAGGACTTTGTAGCCTAGACATCAAGTTGAAAGTGAAGATTTGACTAATCTAAGCTTAGATTCCTATCTGCAAAGCAGGAGTTCAATAACATTCCTTCCAACACTAAACGCAAGTTATAATTACTAATAAAATAAGATGTTTATAATCAGTAATTTTTCTCATGTGGATGTTCCCTTTCTCTTGCCTTATCCTAGAAAATTAAGAGTTGATGTGCAGAAATACATACAATAATTCTTCTGTATGGTTCAGTGCACCAGTAATTCAAAAAGCGTTATGTGTTATGGAACCATTGAATAATAGGGTTGTAGCTCTCATAAAATACATTTCCTTAAACAGACAGGCAAACATGTGGCCAGCGTGAGGGCTTCCTATTGGAACTTAATAACTGATTGATTTCCAGGTAAGAGGCAATGGGCACAGAACAATCAATACCAAAATAAAATGATTTACATTAAGTCATTCCAGGGCTGGTGAATTCTGCCTCTGGCTATTGAGCTGAGAACGGTATTTTACATTTTGAATATGTGTTAACAGTCTAACATTTTGAACATCTGCTATGACACCTATTTGGTGGTAAAATAAATGCTTAAGGTCTTGCAGCCAGGACTAACTCACAAACATACAAACACTGATATCCTCAGCGCTGATCAGTGTGATCAGACTGAAATGAGGAGGAAGAAAGACACATCTATATGAAGACTTAGTGATATAAGAAAGATCATTCTGCACTGGCCAGCTGTGCTCTACGAAGAAGCAACTCCAACAGGCCTAGTGCTAGGAAGAGTTTCTAAAGTTGTCCTTCTTACTTTAGTCTGAGTAACCTGGAGCACACAACAGCTGCAGATAGTCTTGCAAAGAAACAATGTCCACATTCCATTTCCTCTCTGGGATCCCCCTCTACCCTGGGACCCTGTGTTAGGGGAGGACGAATAAGTCACCACGGAGATATTGCTCTCTTTCATAGAGCCAGCGCCCAGGAGTGCTGCTCTCTAAGTAAAATGGAGAAAACAGTTTCCATTCAGCAGTTGGAGTATGTTTGGGGCTAATTCAGTTATTCAGTAAAGATGCTTAAGAAAATCTACAGTAGCTTCCCTTCTGATCTCCGATGTGTGTTTTTGGGGAGAGATCAGTATTTTCCCCCCAACATATTCATTACCATCAGTTTAATAATGAAAATGTGAAGGAGCTGACCTTTATGTGTTTGACATCTGCAAAGTGGAAAAACACATTTACTGATGATTTAGACTTGCATAAAATAAAGCAGGCAAGGCATGCTTGTTATGCAGGCCTGAAACATAGGGGTGTGGGGACCCGGGAGCCTGTCAGGAACATGGCTACCTACATGGGAACTTCTAATGATCTCTCTTGATGCAAATGGTGAGAACAGGCAGAACTGAGAGAATTGAGGCACATTGATCCAGAATAGATATATTTTTAAACTACAATGTTTTCTCCCCTTATCCTTGGTTTCACTTTCTATAATTCAATTACCTCAGGTTAACCTTGGCCCAAAAATATTAAATGGAAAATTCCAGAAATAAACAAGTCACAGTTGTCAGTGGTGTGCTGTTCTGAGTATTGTGATGAAATCTCATGTGGTCCTTTTCCAAACCACCTAGGATGAGACTTACCCTTTTGTCCAGCACATCCATGGTGTCTACACTATCTGCCTGCTAGTCACTTGGCAGCCATCTTAGTTATCAGACTGGAAAAAAAATAGAGCACATAGGGTCCCATACTATCTGTGGCTTCAGAGATCCACTGGGTGGGGGAGGTTAGGATGTAACCCCAGATAAGGGAGCCTCACTGTAGCTGTGTGTAGCCGCAGCGAAGCGGAGCAGCTGCCCCCCTTCACTGCCCCTTTCTGGCACTGCCTGTGGCAGAATTACAATGGAAATCCTGCGTAGGTTCATAATTAGGCTGTAAAAATTCACTCCAGGCTGAAATTGGCCATATAAATGCTCAGTGACTGAAAAACAATTTCGTTTCTTTCAACCAAAAAAAAGTCATTTGAAAATTAAGTTAAAAAGGACGAGAACCCAAATTATTTGGATTGGGAAAGCAAGCCTGGGAGCTGGCGAAGGATGCGAAGGTGCAAGCCGTAAATGTACCGTCATCTTTGGTGCGCTCAAGGATGAGAGGCAAGCTGGGGACCCCGTTGCCGATGCGCGTGAATGCTAGCACCTGCAGTTCGTACATCACAAACTTGTGCAGGCCCGCCAACAGTGCTGACTGCGTGTGGTTCCCTCGCACGATGTGGCTTCTGGGCTCAGGATCCAGATCTTTGGCCCGGAACAGAATCTGAAGCATCAACACACAGCACGATGGTTACGATGCTGCAGCGTGTTAGGAAGAGACTCCCCGGGCACAGGGCAGGCTCACGACCATAAATCAAGGACCAACCAACTGTGTTTTCTCCCCAGGGACAACTGTGCTAAAAGCTTATGGATCTGCTATCTATACCCTGGCATCTGGGGAGGAAGACAGTGAGGAAGCAGTAGTGTTCCAGAGTGGAAGGGGAGCTTATCATCCTGCCCACGGCTTGGTGAGTTGGCTGCCTGGTTGTAATTTGCAAGATCTGAGTTGCCCAACTGCAGCCAAGCCAAGCACAGCCACTAAAACAAAGATTGGGTTATGAACACGGAGACATTCTGCTCTTACATAGGAGCCAGCAGCCCACAGGGCTTCCAGGCTCCATGGAAACCGAGTTCCTGCCCCAGAAGACCTGCTATTCTCCACCTGGACAGGAAGCTGTGGCTGCCCTGAGCCATCAGCAGCTGCCCATGCCACAGACCCAGCTGTCCTGTGACATTCTCTGCCACAGCCCCCAAGACCTCATTCAAAGCCCATTCCTCTGAGATTAGGGACCAGAGACTGTAAAAACAGAGTTAGCAGAGAGGGGGTTTACAAGCAGCAGTGTCCTGTAGGACCCAGGAGGGTACAGTTTTATTCACTGAACTGACTTGACAGGAATGCCACATTGTCACAGAGACAGCAGAGATTACCTAGGAGCCCCAGAAGTGAGGAAGCATGAGAACAGAAGTGGGTAAAAGAATAGGTGGGAGGAGGGTTGGGGAAGGCAAAGAGGCGCCAAGCGTGGCCTTGCCGGACACATCCAGAAAGGCTCATTCTGCTGCTTGGCAGAGCTGAGCTGAGAGCAGACCGGGAGATGGGGCTTGTCGCATCAGTGACGGAATGAGGGGCAGAATTAGGTTCTAAATGGTCAGGATAGAAGCATGGAAGGAGGAACCCAGAGAATGCTCCCCAAAGAAGGTGAAATGGACCCCACCCCTACAGCTGACACCACTGCTAGGATGACCAGGTGACAGTGATACATGGACAAACAGGTACCTGGCTAAGGACATTCACTCAGCACTGAACATGAGGAAGGGTACTTTATAATAAAACACACTTAATCCCCACACCAGTCCTGTGAAGGGCCTGCTATCACAATTCCCACTTTCCAAGCACGGAGACAAGATGTGGTGTCTGGTGTCTTGGGCAGAGCTAGGCTGAGCTTGGGGTCTGACTTCAACTCCTAGTTCACTCAACTGCTGAGCTCCTGCTTCTGCATTTGTGAAGTGGTCATACCAAGGCCTACTTCCCAGACTGTGATGAGGCTTAGATGAGACAACTGATATTAAAAATCACAAAAAGGCCAGTGCTGTAGATGCATAAGAGAATACACACTCATTGATTTGGGAGGATAGTGTGTGGTAGCATCTCCCCCGCAGCTCTGTACACAGATGGAGGTCGCCTTAACACACACCTTGTAGCCCAATATGAGGCCATTCTGGTCCTGTTCCGGCACAGAAGCCCACGTCAGGAGAATCTGGGTCGAGCTGACAGCCTCTGCTGACACATTTTCAGGGGCAGCTGAAGGAACTGTAAAGAATGAGTTAAATAGATTGGCGTCAAAAGTATAAAGGTTTCTACAAATAAAGATCCAATGTTCAACCAAATAATCATGTTGTCCTTGAGATAGCTATGTATTCTGAGCATTTTGTAGTAATCAGATTAAACCCGCAGGAGTGTAACAGGTATGTAAATCTCTTTAACATTAGCAACAAATTCCATAAATCCTGGGTATTTAGGAGCTCAATTTTACCTGAGTCCACCTAGCAAGAAAATATGCTTGGTTTTTTTTCTGTATTAACTTGTGGAAACTACAGACTTTTATCTCAAATAGGAAATCCTCACTTTCAGACAGACGTCAGTTCACTGACTTTGCTAAATTCAGCCCTCTGTGAGGGAAACAGGTGGGGCTGGACAGAGGAGGCGATGTTAGGGTTTACACACAAGAATGGGAAGGAGAAGGGATTTACTAACTGCATCCTTTTGCTGTCTCTGTGTCAACTGCCTTCAGATACATAATTGCAATTAACTCCCACAGTGATCCAGTGAGGTAGGTGCCATTACCCCCTTTCTACCCATAAGAAAAGTGAAGCTTGAGAAAATTGCATTCACAGTGCATACAGGGGCAGTCGCACAATTCTTGACCCATGTGCACATCAGATACTTTTTTTTACTTCCATGCAATCTCTCCTCTGTTTACATTGTCACTGAATTAATTTGTCTTGACTTTATATTCTGGACAATCTCACTTTGTTTTACTAATTTTCTGTGGGCCCATTTAAACTTCAAACACCATCCAGACAGGAAAAGACAGATCTGGTCATATCCCAAGCAAAGTCAGGTTTTTATAACCAGACCTGAAGTTCCCAGCTGGGCCTGAAGGTCACACCACACATCAGTCATCCACAGTCCAAACAGGAAGAGAAACAGTTCAAGTTCCTTAGGTTTCAGCACTTGAGTACCCTGCAGGATGGCTCACTGTCCATATGAAGGAACAGAGGCTCTAGGACAGTGGTTCTTAACCTTCCTGATGCCGTGACCCTTTAATATAGTTCCTCATGTTGTGGTGACCCCCAAACATAAAATTATTTTCGCTGCTAGTAAATAATTTTATGGTTGAGGGTCACCACAACATGACGAACTGTATTAAAGGGTCACGGCATTAGGAAGGTTGAGAACCGCTGCTCTAGGAGGTCACTTCTAAGTGGCGTAATAGCCTTTTGAATTCAGGAGGTCTTGAGGTTCACAGAGGGGAGTGAGATGCTCAAGGGGTGACGGAGCAGGACCTGACTCAGTGTGGGACTTGGGGAGCTGCTCTAACCCCCGTGCCTCAGTTGTCCCATCTGTGAAATGGCAAAGTCTACCTTCATACTTTGGCATTTGTCTTCTCTCTCCTCTATACTGTGGTCCTGTACTTTGCAATTAGCAGGTGATTGATAGTTATTTGTTGCAGAGAAAGTGAAAGAACCACTCCTACCCCGAAGTGAGGATGGGATGAAATATGGACATGCCTGGAATAGAGTCTGACACACAGAAGGTGAGAGGAAACATCTGTCCCCTTTCTCCCTGGCTGTGTCACCAGAGGTCCAGGAACACTAAGGTGCACAGATGCACCTCTGTAGCTAGAGTTGGGGCTTTCCCCGCTGCCCTTCCATAGAGCCATTCACTCAGCCATCCCTTTAGACACGAAGGCATCCTCTGTGGCCAACAGGCTGTGAGGATAGCTCTGCTAGTCAGTTAATCTAAAGACACAGACAGTAACATGGGTTCGTATAATAATGCTGTCCCCAACATTTGTAGATTTTTCATGCCAAAAATCTTTGGTCTTTTTGGTTATGGGTTGAATTGTGTGCCCCCTGAGTCTCTATGGTGGAGTCCTAACTGCAGTGACCCTCCTTATATTTCCAGAGGGAGACAATGCCAGTCAGCTCACTCTAGTAGATAAAGGTTCTTTCCAAATATGTCTGGTCATATTTATTCATTCAGTTATTCAGTCCTTCAACAAAATAATATTAATTTATTTGAGCAGATAAGTGTCATAGAAAAGGAACACTTATAATTTTAAGGTTGCCTGGTTCTCTGAGAAGGAATGCTCATCACAGGTACCAGCCCTCTGTCCTCAACGGCTTCTAGCTGTGGTGCCCACCCTCCTTGTTCCTGCTCCCTGTGACCATTATAGGCACCCATAGAGTGTCTTAAAAGCTACCATGGCTTTCACCGGAAAATGGCTTACATATATACTTAACTTTTCAAAAAGGTGTAATAAACTGGTACTTCAAATCAGCTATAAATTAAATGAGTCACTATCATTAAAAGAAAATGTAACCCTGTAATGTATGTGAATTTATTCGGAACAAGATGAGGACCCCAAACATACTATATGCCCAAGATATCAGCACTGTGTTCCAAAAATTCTATTCCCATCTGTAGAAAGAGAGGGCATTGTCATAGCAACACAATGGGTCCACTTCTCTAATCTTCTACTGCTTCCTATGGGTCAATCTTTGAAACCGTAAGTGCCATTCTCACAACAGACCTATAAATGATAGCTGATTTTTCAAGATGTAGAAATATGTTCATCCATTTGCTGGACAGCCACCTCCCAAAGAATAACAGCAACCTAGCGACTGTGGCAACTCAGACACAGCTGAATTTCTCAGATGGAGAGAGCCAGGAGGGGTTGTGGAAGAAGAAAATGGCAGACGTCAGGATGGAAATTTCAGCTAATTCAAATTCTACCAGGACAAAATCTGCCATTTGTTTGCAAAGTTTTTAAGATTTGAAGAAGAAAAATCTTACCCATCATCTTTGTTGAGGCAGATTCAACTCCTTTTCCAACCTGGCTTTTGAAGCTTTGAGATGTTCTTAGAAATTCTCTTTTCACTAAAAACAAAACTACTCAAAATGCTCACTTTCTCCTTCATGCATTCTCCCTTCTCTGCGAGTTCTCACCTCACAGTTCACTGCTACCCCTCATGTGGTCTCTTGGTTTTTAAGGCCTCATTTATCCTCATAATATATCATAACATGTCACAGAACTATTAGACTGCACTTCAAAAGTGTAAACCTCATTTAGATTGTGGCTCAAAATGTTCCTCTCCATGTTCCCAGTGCTGGCATTCAGTTTCTGTGCACGATGCCATTTTAAATATCAAGGAGCTGCTACTTTCAGTGAGGTGGCCTGTTGTTCCACATGTGGTCAGTAGCTCTGTTCTCTCTCTAGCCCCTGCCTTCTCAGGTGCTCCGTACTACCTCTTAGCCCTTGTAAGAAGATATTACAGGCAGTGAGGAAAATCTTCAGTGCTCCCAACCACACACAAAGTGTGCAATCTATGAACCTTACTTATTTCAATGACAGCCCCCAAGCTCCCCTCCCCATCTTATCCCTCACCTCAAAAGGCTGAGCAGTGCCTGGCAAGCTCTATTTCTCTGCTGGGGAGAGGAAGTGGTAGCAGGTCCAAGCAAGGCAGGAAATCAAAACTACTTCAACTAAAAGGGCCCTGCCTGTCAGAGGAGGGGAGCTGACCACAGAGGGAGGTTCTGAAAGTGCCATTCAGAAGCTAAATGTAAGGGAGAGGAAATGAGGTCCTGTAGGGATCAGTGATATTCACTTGAAAACCCCCAGGTTGGCAAAGACTGGCCCTGAGAACACCTACCATCAGAGAAAAGATCAGCCCAAGAGGCGTCCCTAAAAGCTCATTATTCCAGCACTAAAAATCTCCAAAATAAGAATCAACCAAACTTGAAATGAAGCTCAATAACCCAATTATTTCAATTTGTGATGAAAATACTTGAACCAAAACTCTCCTCTTCTTTCCAGAGAGATTTGTGTTGCACCCAAATTTCTAACTGAAGAAAAATTCAATCAAAAACCAAAAAATAATTTTCTATATGCTATAACCCTCTAAAAAAGAAAGAACATGATGATCGACAAAGCAAAACTTCAGTTGCAAGAAAAATTACTACTCTTGATGAAAAGCCTTCTCGACAAGTGAACTATGAACACAGCAATGCTGAAATCAATGCAGTTAATTCCGCATGGGCTGTCCATGAAGTCCCCTGGACCTAAACATGATTCAATCAACCAAGACAGAAACAGTTCATTATGCTCCTTTTGATAGAAAATCTATATCTCAATATTAATTAAAACATAGCAGTCTCTACAAAAATAAACAGCATTGCTCAAGAAAGCCTCCTCAGAGTTATTGTGTAAGAGCTGATAACAGGATTATCTGAAGAAAACAAAGTCAGAAAAAGAAAACCTAGAGTGGGTGAGTTGATCCATAAAGGATTATTCTCTGCATCGTCTTGAATACTGGAAAGGTTTGAAAAAAAAAATACAGTCTCAACTCAGTAATTTTCCATTGGTTTACTTGGTTTTCAAAGCATATCCCTGGAAAAATTATCAAAACAATATTTCTACTTTTATTACAATTCCTTCATTTTTTATAACAGTTATTTTGTTGTTTTCTGAATTACATCCTTGAAAATTAGTTGAGGTGGTGTAAAATTCAAGGTTGAGGGTGATTTTCTCTTAGCTTCTTCAAGATCATGATCCCCTTTCCTTCTTGCCTCTATTGTTCTTGAGTGGTCACTATCAGTAACACTGTCTTAGCCTCACCTCATGGGTTATCTGCCTTTCACTCCAACTGTTTTTAAGAGTTTCTCTTTGGTTTTGGTGTTTTGTGTTTGTACCAAATGCATTTTCTTGTGAATTTATTTTTATTTATTTTGCTCAGGATTCATGCTTTAATCTGCATTCATTCATTCATTCAGTCTGATAATGTCCTTCATCACTTTTGGAATTTTTCAGCCATTATCTCTGCATATTTCTTCACTCTCATGTCCTCTTTCTTTCCATTTTGAAAATCTCATATATCCATCTGAGATCCTGTCATTATATGGTCTTTTAATCTCTGTCATATTTTCAAACTCTGTGTCTCTGTGCTATATTTTGAGTTATTTACTTAAATCTAGCTTCTAGTTTGATAATTCTCTCTTTGACAGTGTCTAAATTGCTTTTTACCTGAAACATAGACTTTTTTTTTTCAACAACTGTGTCCTATTTGGTTCTTTCTTATAAACAAACGAACAAACAAAAAACCCTTCTTTATAAAAATAATAACATTTTAATGCCTTATTTTAAATGTAGTTATTATATAGTTTCTTTCAGACTACTATGTATTTTAAAGTAATCAGGGCCCTCTTTCTTTCTTTTCTTTTTTTAGGCTATTCTTTTTTTATTTTTTTGGCTGTTCATATGGCAGATTGTTTCTTCTATGTTTGATAATTGTGATTCATTTTTTAAAGGGGTTGATTTTTATATGGGAAAATTTGGCTGTGGCAATATTTTTCCAGAGGAGGAGTCATATTTGCTTCTGTTGGGTTTCCAAAGGTTTGTCCTGAAATCATGTGGGGTTTATTTTTGTATTCTCTTCTTTGTTTTGGTTTTGGAGAAAAGTAAATTCCTGTACTGGGTATAATATGTATATATAACTATTTCAGGAGGAGTTGATCACTATTTCCCTTTAGGGCAAGAAGATACTAGGGTAGTGAAAATAATCTTCAGGACTTTCCAACCATAGGCAAAGTGTACAATCTATGAGCCTTACTTATTTCAGTAACATTTTATCTGTGCAAAATGAATCTAGGGAAAACTAAGCTTTTCTTTTAAAAATAGCTTTATTGCAATATAATTCCTATATCATATAATTCATCTATTTAAATTATACAATCAATGTTTTTTTTTTTGAGTTGGACCTTCTTTTATTTGCATTTAAAAGATTCTGACAGTATCCACAAATAATAAACAGTATCATATTGTTTTCTGTTTTTAAAAATTTGCTTAAATCAAAGTGTATGGCTTTTAATGTTCTGCAATTTTCTTCTTCTACATTTTTTCTGTACATATTGATATCTTTAAATTTTTTTTTGAAATTTACATTCTATATTTACTAAGTTTCACATAATACCTTTGTACAATTCAATGTTTTCAGTATATTCACAAAAATTGTGCAAACATCATCACAATGAACTTGAGGACATTTCATAGCCCCCAAAGAAGGCCTGTATCCATATCAATCACTCTCACTCCCTCCAACCCTTTCCCCATGCCTAGGCAACTACTAATCTACTTTTCTGTCTCTGTTGAGTTGCCTATTCTCAACATTTCAGATAAATGAAATCAAATAATATGAGATCTTTGTGTGTGGCTTCTCCTATTTAGCACAATGTTTTTAAGTCTCACCCACATTGTAGCATGTATCAGAATCCAATTCCTTTTTATTATTGAGTTATTCATTGTATGGATAAACCACGTTTAATGACTGATAGATAGTTTCTACTTTTTGGCTATTGTGAATAATAGCATAGCAATCCAGCTGCTATGAATATTTATATATAAATTTTTGTGTAAACATATGTTTTCAGTAATCTTTTATATATGCCTAGGAGTAGAATTTCCTTATGTTTAACCTTTTGAAGAATGCCAACTGTTTTCCAAAGTTGCTGCATCATTTTACGTTCCTATAGAAATATACAGGGTTCCAGTTTCTCCATCTTCACTGACACTTGTTACTGTCCATCTTTTCTTTTTTATTTTAGCCATCTTAGGAGCGTAAAGTAGTATCTCATTATGGTGTTGATTTGCATTTACCTCATGGCTAATGATATTGAGCATCTTTTCATGTATTATGGCCATTCATATATCTCTTTTGGAGAAATGTTATTCAGATTCTTTGCCCAGTTTTTAATTGGATCATTTGTCTTTTCATTGGGAAGTTGTAAGAGGTCTTTATATATTCTAGATACAAGTCCCTTGGGAGATATATAATTTGCAAATATTCTCTCCCATGTGAGGAGTTGTTTTTCATTTTCTTTATGATATTATTTGAAGCATAAGGGTTTTCATTCTAATGAGGTCCAATTTATCTACTTTTTTTTTTTTCTTTTGCTGCTTGTGCTTTTGGTTTCTGCAATGAAATTATACATTAATTTCTCTTCTGGGAGTTTCTGGATCATTCATATAAAGTAAATTCTAAACCCAGATATGAGTTGGGCACAGGACTCAGGGTTACTCTTTTTTTCCCTATGCAGAGTCCAGGTAGGCATAGACAAACTTCTGAGGGCAGGTATTTTTAGTCTCCCCTATTAAAGAGGGTACAGCCTTCAAGACTCATGTCTCCATACAAGAGTTTAGGTTCTGGCTCCCATAGTACAGAGATTCAAGGTGACTCTCCTGTTTCCACATGTGCACCAAAAGGGTCCTGAAACGATGATGGATCCAGCCCCAACTCTGTCCCCCCAGGACAGCTGCAGCCAAGCTCAACAGTTACTGCTGAACTATTTTCAGTTCCCTTTATGCCTTTGACACCTTGGGGTTTCCTTGTTTTTCTCATGAACATGTCAATAAAGTTTCAAAAATTATATTTTATCTATAATTTGTTTTGTTTTGTTTTTTCAAAAATATTTTCAAAAATATTTTATTTCCGCAGGACCACCCGCGGAAAGGGGGTGCAGCCTTGTTCTTTACCACTGACCACTGGCCTAGTTCGTGGTCTCAACTGTCTGAACCTTCTCCTCACCCTGTGTCTGACAAAGGCTAGTAATTTATTTTAAGTACTATTTCTAACAGCCTAAGTTAGCCTAGAATTAACGGCCCCTGAATCCATCAAGCACATGCTGTGACATCCACCAAAGACTCAAGAGAGAAAATAAAGTTCAATTCAGAACCAATTGCAGTATGTCTTTAAAGAGCGTTAGATGCACTCGCTCTTCCCTTTGTGTTTCTACAAACTCACATGAGGCAAGGAAAGGTCCTCCCAATCACTGTTGCTTGTTTGAAGTCAATCCATGAAGCTAGAAGACTAGGGGGCCATGTTCATTAGCAGCATAATGAGCAGAGGTCGACTCAAGGGTGACCAAAAATACTTCTCCTTTCTTCCTGGAATCATCAGTAACCCCCTAACTGAGCCCAAAGTCAGTGAGTGTAGTGATGTGTGTAGCACTTCGGCACAGGTTAGAAGAGGTCCATTCTTGGCTCCTTCTTTTCTCTTCTGGTAGCTCTGTGCAGAAAGTGATTAGTTCTATAGAACAGCAGAGCCTGGGCCTTTAATCACTTCATGGATGCGAGCCACCCATCCAAGAGGAACACCCACCTGAGACTACAGTACGAGTGAGAAATAAACTTCTATTGTGTTAAAGCAATTCAACTTCGGGGGCCCATTTGTTACTGCAGTGACTATTTAATGTGCTACCCACATTAATTTGTGAAGAGGATATTCTGAATACTTTGTTTTTAAAGACTCCCCATAGGATGTTTACACATTCTGCCTTTTTAACTTTGATGGGAAAAATTATCCCAACCTTAAAAAAATAATAATGTTAGTCCAACCCTTATTAGAATTCATCAACTCCCAGAGAATGGCCTGGGCCCCTAGTGAAGTTTTCTTGTTGTGGCCTAACCAATGGCTTTGGAGAGCGCCAATGTAGTCACACAGTGGGATTTGGAGACTCAGGAGTCACTAAGCCCTGCCCATCTCTACTGAGGCATGGAGAGGGCTGGTCTCTGGGACTGGAAGTACCTCCGTCTCACCTGACTCCCTTGTCCGACCCCGTAACACGTTGCTCCATGGCCCGGAGCCAGCAGCATTGAAGGCCTGCATCTGCAGCTCGTACTCCGTCCACTCCTCAAGCTCCTCAATGGTGAACTCCCGCTCCAGCCGGTCATTGACGACTTGGGCCAGTGCTGAGGCTGGGAGGTCTGGGCACCAGTACTTAATCCTGTAGCCCACAGACTCTGGGTTCCCATTGTAGTGGGAATCGGGCAGGGGCTAGAAGTGAACAAAGGTTCATGAGGAGCTGAGGTCTCAGAACTGTCACCTTTAAAGTTCTTAAGGATGGGCTTGTCTTATAAGGTCAATTCCATAAGAAATGCTTCTTAGGAGAATAATCTTAGAACCTTCTACTCTATTTTTTCCTAAAACTTTTCTTCTGTTAATTAAATGAAAACCCTGTCAGTAACTTTGGCTGGATATAATTTGTTTTAATACATTTGGCTTAGTTTTGTGGGGGAAATGTTCTGATTAAATATCAGGCTGGCTCTCTTACAATATTGAGCATTGGTTCCATGTTGACCCAGCTTAAGGACTTATAGGTCTAGCATGCAGTACTACCAGCTTTCCTCCCGCAAGGAATATTCCTCAATTCCAAGAAAAGAGTGAGTAATGCCACTAATTAATCACATATCCCGGGCTAGTCTGAGACCTAGCACTAACTATAAAATGTAATACTTTTTGGTTTGATGATGAGATTAATTTTGATGAGGAAAAAGGCATGACTAAGGAACTGCTAAGCTCTGGCTTCCATGTATGCCCTGGGCACCTCGAACCTCTTGTCCCTGTAGCCTCCCCTTCTCAACTCCCACTCACCACCCAGCGGAGCCGCAAGCTGGTCTCACTAGCAGTTCGGACTGTGATGCTGGTTGGAGCCACATCAGGTGGGGCCTGCAGGGTCTGGATGACCCGGGATGATTGACTGTAGGGGCTTGGACCAACAATGTTCACCTGCTTCATTCGAAATCTAAAGGTAAGACCAATGATGAGAGTTATTCCAAAGCAGAAGATAATAAGGAAGAGACGAAGTCAACCCCCAAAATCCTATGCCTGTTTCTCAGGGGAAGGCTCAGATACATGTCCACCTGTATGCTAAAGGCTCATGTTGCTCAAGGACATTCTCTGTACCTGGCTCTATTCAAAATGCAAACTACATATTTATCCTATTTTCCTAAAAGCCTTCAAAGAATAGTGAATCTATTGCAACCTAACTATTTAAAGTTCCCAAGTAAAACACAATTGAATGGGTTAGACTGGGGTCCTCAAACTGCAGCCTGCAGGCCACATGAAGCGGTGTGATTATATTTGTTCCCATTTTGTTTTTTTACTTCAAAATAAGATATGTGCAGTGTGCATAGGAATTTCTTCATAGTTTTTTTTTTTTTTTAAACTATAGTCTGGCCCTCCAACGGTCTGAGGGACAGTGAATTGGCCCCCTGTTTAAAAAGTTTGAGGATGCCTGGGTTAGACAGTTAGAAATCTATGTCATCAGTTTCCATTGGCTGATTCAACTTTTTAATCAGAGGATCAAAGATCAAGTAGCTATTCAACAGAATTGGAGTGTCGGAATGTTGCTACTAGAGGACAGGTCTGAAAGTCCAATGTCTTTTGAATGACCAAGGGTACCCCTGCACCTCATTTTCTATTGGTTCAGTAGAAGAGCAAGGACCCCAGAAACCACACCCTGGATTCTAATCCATCAAGTAACTGTGAGCCCTTTGACAAATGGATTTGTTTCTGATTTTCTATAAAACAAGGTGGAGTTAGATGTTTTCAGAGTCTGTGGTAATACTTTCAGTCTTTTTATTTATCTATATAATTATTGGAATCAAATTTACAACCAAGAAAATTTACTAAGCTCACAGACATACACATACTTATTATAGAGGTTCCCTAAATGTACCAGAATTTAAGACAGGAACATTGATCTTTAATTACAGTTCCTGATCTTTAAAATAATTATATAGCTTCTGCTAATTTCACATGGTAAGTCTTAAATCCCAATAGCTCATTTTTAGCTAAACATTTTTCTTTAAAAACCAGTGTATTGTGCCTTGATTTGTCTTCTCTAGTTTTAGGAAGGATGTTAAAATGAATAGAAGCTAAATGGAATTTCTCATTAGGTTTTAAAAAAAAGCCCGATGACTTTGTTTTGTACTAAAAAAATGTTCTTCACAAAGATGTAATTTCACCTTTTACTCCCTGAATTAGTAATTCTTATTCTTTCATTCCCCAATCTTATGAAATGTATCTGTCCTGGCAGAATAATGACATTATCAAACTCAACATCTGATGATAACTGGAAATTTCATCTCCCTCAATGGCCTTACGGGAAGCTATAACGTCGCTAACGGCTCATGATCACTCTATCCTTCGTTAAGGCCAAGGATTTACTGCCCAGATCAGTCTCAGGATCAAGAAGGGAAAGGTTAAATGGTATGTTAAGTGCTTGATAAGTGAGACTAGCAGCTCCTGGGCCCTGGAAAGGGGAGCAGAAGGATATTCCTAGCACGTCTGCTTTGTTAGCACACAGCATGTTAATAGTCCCAAGAGGCTGTGGAGTTTTGTAAACAAAAGCAACACATTATTATTAAGCCTAATATAATAGTAAGCCATTTCTATTTGGTATTTTCCTGGCTAGTATTGATATAAATAACATTGCTAATCTATCATCTGGGTATAATCTCCCTTAGAATAATAACCAACTGTGTATCCTGCCTATGCCTCAGGCTTTGATTTATTGTTATTGCTACTTGGAAACTTCTAATTTACATGTATTCAACTGGGTTTTATTATGGCCAATAGAAGCCACCTGCTTGAGATGCCAACTCTTCCTCCTGCAGCGGCTCATCGCCTGCTGTGCTCACCTGTAGTGAGTGTAGGGTGTGAGGTTTGGGATTTCCAGGGTCTGGGCATCAGGCTCATTCTCCTCTTCATAGAGGCTGACCCATTCCTCCTCATCACCGATGGCTCCAACCTGTGCAAAGGGAGATCCTGAGGTTGGCTGAGTATGCTGTAGGACCAAGGATGCCCCATGGACCGTATGCACCTGCTTGGTGGGTGGTGGGCTGGGCTGAGCCCATAAGATCCCCTACCTAGAATGCCCTGAGACCTCCACATGTCTCTCTTATGCCTTGGAGATACAAGCTCTTGCCCTTGCCACCATCAAGTCTGGGTAGGTTTTGGTCAAGAACTGGGCCCCAGGATGGTGGGACCTGAAGAATGAAATCTCTGGGAACAAAGCCCTAAGGGCTCAGACACCATCAGTAGCAGAAAGAATTTTCCACACCGTCTTGTCCTTCCTCCCATTTGACAAGGTGAGGCCTTAAAGAGAGGCTCAGAGAGAAGGACTTGGCCAAAATCCCAGTGTGACCAGTGGTGGGTCTGTGGGCACAGGCTGGGGGTCCTCATGTAGGGTCCAGAGACATTTCCATCACACGCTGACTAGAGGGAATGTCTCTCCCCACATCTACCCTGACTCTTTTCCTCCAATAAAGATACCACCACTGGCCCATGGCATGAGGAAGGTCCTTATATAAAGAAGCACTAAGCTTCTGCCCTAGCAATCCAATCCGACCATCCCATCCCTTTAAGATTTGAAGGAACCGTCTCAGAACAGAGCTGACTGCAGGAAAACCCCTCCCTTCAAACAGCCTTGTTTCCAAGTCTGCTAAGGAGGCCCCTTGGTGTCTTCTGAGCTCCCAACTCTACCCCTTGGAGTCTCTGGCCCTGCCCAGTGACCTGCCTCGTGCTGACTGTTCTCCCCTCTCTGAATGCTGTGCTGTTGGCCTAAGGGGTGTTTTCATTTCCTGAACCCCTGCTCTGGTCCTATGCCACATTTCTCACTCTGTCTTGCTCTTTCCTGCTGCCAAAACCCAAGTGCCTATGGTGGCTTTTATATCTGCCGCACTGAGTTGAGCATATTCCTTATCCCTGTGCCCATGCCACACAGACTGCCTTGCATGGGAGCCACAGGGAAGACGCCCTCAGCCTCCTGCCAGCCAGGAGGACCATGGCACTCCTCTGTGGAGATTCCTGAATCCCTGTCACAGGGGCACTGTGGCCTGGTGTGGCTGTATGGTTCTGGAGGACCCAGGGACACACAGAGAAGGCTATGAGCACAGAGTATGTCAGGCTGAACAGGGTCCCAAACAGTTACCACTTCATAACGGGCTTAAGTGACAGAATAGGAAAGCTGCTCATTAAGTTTGTAGAGCAAACCAAGTTGGTAGGTGGCCAAGTCATGGGTGGAAAATGGTGTGATCTGCCATTCAATCCTATAATTCCTCTACTAGGCATATACCCAGAAGACCAAAATCACATCATAACAAAGATATTTGTACCAGAATGTTTATTGCAGCCCAATTCATAATTGCTAAGTCATGGAAAAAGCCCAAGTGCCCATCGATCCACAAATGGATTAACAAATTGTGGTATATGTACACCATGGAATACTATGCAGCCTTAAAGAAAGATGGAGACTTTACCTCTTTCATGTTTACATGGATGGACCTGGAACATATTCTTCTTAGTAAAGTATCTCAAGAATGGAAGAAAAAGTATCCAATGTACTCAGCCCTACTATGAAACTAATTTATGGCTTTCACCTGAAAGCTATAACCCAGTTATAACCTAAGAATAGGGGGAAGGGGGAAAGGGAAGGGAGGGAGGTGGAGGGAGGGTGACTGGTGGGATTATACCTGTGGTGCATCTTACAAGGGTATATGTGAAACTTAGTAAATGTAGAATGTAAATGTCTTAACACAATAACTAAGAAAATGCCAGGAAGGCTATGTTAACCAGTGTGATGAAAATGTGTCAAATGGTCTATAAAACCAGTGTATGGTGCCCCATGATCGCATTAATGTACCCAGCTATGATTTAATAAAAAAAAAAAAAATGACCTTGGATGTGAAGGGTTCCAAGAGGCCAGAGTAAGCACAGGTGCATGTAAGCTTCCTAAAAGGATAAAGGCCAAGGACAGAACTCAAATACCCTGAGTGAAACACATTGAATTAGTGAGTAGCTCCTCCAAAAGTTAAACATAGAGTTACCACATGACCTGCAATTCCACACCTAGATGTATACCCAAAAGAACTGAAAACAAGAGCTCTAGCAAACACCTGGACACAGATGTGCATAATGCACTATGCACAACAGCCAAAACACGGAAACAAGAAAGCGTCCCTGAACACACTGTGGCTCATCCGTACAATTGAATATTATCCAGCTATAGAAATGGATAAAGTACTGATGCATGTTATCACATGGATGAGCCTCAAAACATAATGTGAAGTGAAAGAAGCCAGACCCCAAAGCCCACATACTGCAGAATCCTCCTATGAAATAACCAGAATGCATAGGTCAATCTACAGAGACAGATGCAGATTGGTACGGGGCTAGAGAGAGATGGGACTAGGAGTGACATCTTATTGGGTCCAAGGTTTTCTTTTGTGGTGATAAAAATGTTTTGGAACTAGACAGAAGTGGGTGCACAACATTGTGAATCTACTAACTTGTGACTTGTATACTTGAAATGGTTAATTTTATGTTACATAAATTTCACCTCACTTCAGAAAGAAACATTAAAATAAAATGCAGGATGACTGGCTACAATCATTGGCCAGATCTGGAGGTCAGAGTATATGATGAGTAGCCCGGAAGTCAGCAAAGCAGCAAGGCAATTGAAAGGGAGGCAGTTTGCACAGCTGGAGGAGCAAGAGGGATAATGCCCTTGCTCCATTGGGATAGACACTGAAGTCCTCAAATCCTTGCTTCAGAGGCACAGAAAAGGGGCTTATGTGGATGGATGAAGTCTATGCAGAATGCTCATCCTGGAGAAGGGAATGCTCTATGCCGACCTCGGAAGGGATAAGCCTAGAGCCTGACAGGCCCAGGCCCCCAAAGGGCCCATGCCACTGTCGGTCTCCTTCATTGTATCTCTGAGGAGAGAAAGGACCAGAAAACTGGCCCACGTGGAACATAGCCTAGGGCCATCCAACCCTGGTGGGCAAATGAGGATGAGGCAGGGGATGTGGGGATCTCAGGGGCTCACCAGTATCCACCTGAAAGCCCCTCCTGGGAAAGTGTCTAGCACAGGGGGGATACTGGGGCATTCATCTGTGTGAATAGGCGGACAAGTGAGCTAACCAATAAGCCACAGAGCTGCACCAAACTACCCCAGCCCGTGTACACCAGGGGAAGCAGAGGCCCAGGAAAAGGGTGACTTGTTCAAGGTCACAACTCAGCACAGCCTTCTTTCACAGCCTAAAGAAGGGAGAAACACACAGGGCAGGAGGATGTGAGGGTGTGGGGGAAGGATGCACAGCAGCATGGGCTTCCTGAATTATTAATTTCTTCAGGTCAGAATTCTACCAAATTCAGCTGAATTTTACAAAATGTAATGGGATCCCCTGTAGAATGTGGGGGGTCAGCAGGGTTCACTGGTTCAGAGTCCGAGGTGACTTGGATGGGCTCCTCTTACTGAAATGCACTCTCTGGATATTAAACCAAAGTGTGGTGTGATTTCATGGAAAATAAGTTTAAGAAAAAGAAGAAAAGAAGGAAGAAAAAGAGGTGAATTGAAGTTTGGGCCAGTCAATTTGAGACCTTTTATTGATCACTCAATTCCAGGCTTAAAGTGCTAAGGAAAGAGGCAGCAGTCAGGGAGCCCACCTCTCTGGCTTGGGTGCTAGTTGGTGCCCCCACCTCCTCATCTTATCTGCCAGTGTGTAAGGGGAAACACATGTGTGGCAGGTTCCATTTATTCTGCAAGTCCCCAGTGTGGAGTTGTGGACACTCATCTACCTTTGCAAAGAGCCTCCTTTCTCTTTCCTTCTGTCTCTCCTCCACCCCTACATTTCCTTTCCCCTTGGACACTTGTTTTGAGCTCCTCTGAGGGAGAAAAAAATGAATCTGAGGGAAGGTGGGGTCTTTCAAAGGGGGCTCTGCCATCCTGCTCTTGCCTTGGCACCAGCCTGTATGGGTGTGGCCTGCCAGCTCCTCCCTGGCCCCTGTGGACACCTGCGGCCTGTCCAGGCACTGAGCATGGGGCACACGCTTGGCCACACCGGCTCCTGCAGGGAAGGCAGGGGCAAGGGCAGTGACTCTGGGATTCTTTCCCCTCTCAGTGTGGGTTTACTCCATCTGCCTGTTCCCAACGCAATTGGTAAACTCCTCTAGAATCTAGAGAGCATTTGGCTTTGGGGAAGCCTCATGAACAACATACCCTTTGCTCCTCACTCACCGACCCAGGTGATGAAATCTGATGGCCTCATTCTGTGCTCCCATAGCATCTTCTCCATACCCTATACAGTGCCGATCTTATTTGTCAAAACATTCATTTAAAACATAATCAAACAAATTCAGAGTGAGAATCAAAGATTCATTTTGCTTAATAATGAGGGAACTAGTGGGATGATAAGACTGGTTTGTGGAAAACACAGAGTCAAAGTATTGTACAATCAGTAAAAGAAGGAATGCTCAAATAAAGTTGAAAAAATTAAAAATAAAACTGGTTTTAAGAACAACACAACCATAACCTCTGGCTTTACCACTTTGAATCTTCCATAAGATAGCTTCTAATTTCACAGAGTCTGGGCCAAATCAACAAACATAATTGTATCCCTTAAGGCACAGGAGCGTTAGGTAGGCTTATTTAACAAAGCCCTACTGGTCACCAAACTCAGGCTCTCAGGCCAAATCCAGCCCACTTCCTGGTTTTGTAAATAAAGTTTTATTGGTACACAACCACACTCATTGATTGGGCACTGCTGCTGGCTACTTTCATGCTTCCATAGCAGAGCTGCATCGTTGTTATAGACTATCTGACCTGAAAACCTCAAGTATTTACTGTCTGGATCTTTATAGAAAAAGTTTGCCAACCCTTGCCCCGGGAAGCCCCAGACACATGCAGTACTCCAGTGGAAGAATGGAAAGCACCATTTCTGGTTGTCTTGCTATTCTCTTTCTTTCTCTCTCTCTCCTACCTGTAGACCCACCCCCAAGGCAAGTGCAGGGTCTGACTCAGCCCTGTATCTCCAGCAGCTCTGCCAACCATCCAGTAGCCTAAATTTGGTGCTCAGCCCTGTTTGTTTAACACATGACATACAAATGAACATGCGAATAATCTGAAAATCAGTATTGAAAATGGGCTGTTTTACATGGAGCTCCAAAAGCAAATTATTACCAAAAATGTAACTTTACTTACAGACATCTGGGGGTAAAACTTGAATTTCTACAGTAAAAGGTTTACATTTTTATCTACAGAGACCAGGATTCTTTTTAGCGAGGAACAGGAGTTCTTTAACCCTTGCAGGACTCCTCTGGCTTTTTAGTTAGATTTCAAGGCTGTCCTGACAGAGTGTTCTAGAAGTAGCCAGCTGCTCACTAACAATGTGCTGGCTATGGAGTGAGGCAGAATTCTTTAAAGATAAAACAAATCAAAGCTCCATGGGGAAGCTGAGCTTTTGAAGGTTTTTTTTTTTTTTTTAACTTCTTCTTTTAAAGCTTACAAACAGCACTTTACAATACTTATTACAAAAGCAGAAATGCCACACATCTGAAATGTCACTTGGCAGGGGGCAGTTCTCTAGACCCATTAAGAGCAGCTGTATGTCCATGAACGATACTGGAGTGGAGTCGCTCCTGCCCCACTATACCCACCCAGAGGGCCCTTGCCTGCCAGCTCCTTGTCTAGCTTGTGTTTGGCACCAGCGGCCAGCAGGCTAGGCCTGTTTGTCTGCTGGACAAGTCATGTGCATCAGGTCCAGCCTCCAGGAAGTCTGGTGGAGAGCGGGAGGGCCAGGCAGGACCTCAAACTCTCCCGCCAGGAGGCTCCGTGGCCCTGATGAGCTCAGCACCCAGAGGCCAGGGGTCAATGGCCACTTAGAGGATAGTCATTAACCTCATGCAAAAGGTAATTCTGCAAATGGAAAGGAAGCACACAGAGCCGGCAGCTGTAGGGAGGAGGGCACTAGGGAGGGGAGGGCACAGAAGCAGCTCTCCTTTAATCCAGAGCTAAAAAGGGGCAAAAACAGATGCTCCAAAACTCCTTCCATGGAATCTGGCTAAGCCCAGTGCACCCTGCTTGGCTGAAATTCTGTTGTCAGCAAGAAAACCTGCATGTCTAGCAATTTCTCAGGTTCTGAGCTGTGTTCTGTGTGCAGGAGTCAAAGGCAGCTTCCACAAAGGAGGTGGCTGGAGAGGCAGAGGGACTGATGGGGGCTTCTGGCAAAAGCTCATGCAGCACTGCCAGGAAGGGACTCACCCAAGGCCTGCGGGAGGCCCTAAGGCCAGTTCCCCAAACAAATCTGAGAGTCTATAAACCTAATAGGTTGGACCCCTCTTCTTAGCTTTCGGTTTATCTCAGCGCTGGAGGAAGGTTCACACTTACAAATAGCCCAACACTGTATTCCCTAGCTCTTCCCTCCTGTCCATTTCACTTCCAAGTTGTTTTGAAATATTCTGTCTTCAAAGCAGAAGGGTTGTGAAATGACTGGGTTTTCGACCACATTCCTTCCATCCTCAGCTCTGTTCTTTGGGTTTCTCTGAGGCAGGTTCTCTGGGTCTGTCTGTGGCTTCCTGACTGTCTCTTCTGTGGCTTCTCCTCTGACCCCAGGAACCCTAAAGTGAAGGCTTTCCCCATGCCTGCTCCTGTCCCCTTGGCAATGCTCCCTGTCCCCCAGGGACAACTCAGTTCTCTGTCCATGACCTTCCTTCTTGCTGACTGCAGTGTGGACATTTCTTGGTTCTAGACATCTCTGCACCAGGATGGGAAACTCGACTGGCCACCCAGACCTCATTAGTTTCCTTCCAAGACAGTCTTTGTTCCTCAAGGGTGACAGACAGCACAGTCTGCCCATTCTCTAGGGCTGACACTGCTTCTCTCTCTGCTCCTGCAAAGCACACCTGCTGCATGGCAGTGAGGATGCCATGCTATGCTCACCTTTTCTCAGTCTGGGGGCAGGACCCTGGTTGAGCAGCCCCTGAGTTCTTGCACTATTTTGATAATCTAGCTTAGTGAATTTCAAAAAAGAAAGTCATCCTTGCCACATTAAGACAGACCCAAAGGTCAGGGCCGCCCAGCTGTCGGTTTTCCATGCAGTGGCCACTGGCAGGGCAGTGTCTCTGATGAGTACTTTGAAGCCACAGGTTCCATGGTGTCCCCAAGGCGTATCTATGTCCAGGACTCTCTTTCCTACTGGGTATAGCCCAATGATCCCCCTGAAGCACAGGTCTCAGAAAATCCCAGGTCTCTGTGCTCACAGCAATAGCAAGGTCCAAGCAGCAGATGAACTCTAGGGTCCCTAACAATTCAGGCAGCACGGGGTTCATCCTCTGACTCATGCTGTGGTTCACAGTGCTCATAGTCCAGAGTCAAGTCCAGACCCCTTAGCAGGCTCACCCAATCCACCCTCCACCGTTGTCTCCCAATACGCCTCGTCAGGCTGCCCTGACAACATACCTAGGCTGGGTAGCTTATGAACACAGCAGCTCATTTTCTCAAAGTTCTGGAGGCTGGAAGCCCAACCTGGGTACCAGCTTCCAGGTGGAAGGGAAGCAGGAGCGCTCTCTCGGGTTCCTTTCATAACGACACTAACTCCACGCTCATAAGGATCTAATCACCACCGAAGGCCTCATTTTAACACCATCACCTTGGGGATGAAAGTTTCAAAATGGGAATTTGGGGGGTCACAGACATGCAGCCCATAGCACCTGTCTCATCCCCTGTGCTCCTTACACTCTAGCCCATTTGTTCACATTCCCCAAATATGTCCCCCCAAATTGTCTTCCCACTCCCACCCAGTGCCTCCCTCATGGAACCAGTTCTTCCAAAGGCCCCAGTGAAGAGGCTTCTCCCAGAGCCACCTCTGCCCTTCACGACTGTCCCTGCACTGAAAGCCCTGGGGTTCTGTGCATTCTGGGAGCAATTCTATTCCCCCCAGCGGCCTCTCCAGGCCTTCTCAAGTCCTGTTCCATCCACCTCCGTCACTCATGTTGTGTCTGTCCTGTCTCTCCCATTAGACACAACCTTACTCAAGGATCACAGGGAAGCCAATGCCCCCTGTGCCACACAGTAGGATTTTGTGCTCCATTATGCATGAAGGAGACCCAGGGGAGCATCTTCAGCTCCATAGCCAAACACACCAGCTTGAAAATGCTGCTGCCTGTGAGATGCTCAGTACCTTGACTTTAGCTGTACAACAAAGATGACCAAAGCAATCCCAAAGGGCTATCAGGAGACCCAGATGGGACATTCTGCACCTGACATCCCACGCAGTGAGCAGGATTTTCAGACAGAAACAAGTCAGCCTTAGTGCAGCACATGCAGCCTCCCGCATAGGCTCTGTGTCCCTCTGCCCCTGTCCAACCTGTCTCACTCACCCAGGCCTCCCAGGTGGCCACTGGGCCATCCCTTCCTATGCATCAGTCTCATCTCCTAGTTTGTGTGCTTGGTGCTTGCACATCTGGGCCTTGCTGGCCCTAGAGGGTCCACTCCTCCTGGTTTGCAAATTCCTGAGACAGGAAACAATTCACCCACTGGGCACCTTTCATATCTGATGCCCACCAACTGGGGTCTCACACTCCAGGCCATCACCCCCTGCCCTAATCGCCAGTGCCAAGTGCCAGGCAACTTGGGACAGCCGTAAATGAGGGACAGAGCCCCCAGCTGAAATTGTTCACATCACCAGTGCTAAGCTGTCTCATCTACCTTACCCCTTCCTTCCCCTGGAAGCCACAACAAAGGCTCCTGCCCATAGCCTTACCCCCCAGGATCCCATGCTCCCCATGCGGCCCCCTGGTGTGCTATGCCCCTTCCTCTTGGTATCTGTAATGACTTATCTTTCCAATGCCATTTATCTTCTAATCTGTTGGACTTATAATACCTGAATATAAAAACTACATTTTAAAATGATCCTAATGTTAAGATTTTCATTCTTCTCTTCTCTCTTCTTATAATTTCCTCCTCCCCATGGAAACACACTGTTTACCCTTGAAGACCCACCTTAAATTTTACTTCCTACATGGAGCCTTCCTTGGTACTTTATTATTCATTCACTCTCCCATAATCTCTTGGCAGCAATTCATTATAACAATTCTCACAATCTCATTTGTAGCAAACAGACCACCTCTCAATCCTCCTTTCCATGGCTACCCCCCTACCCCCCACCCCACCCCCACGCCCGCACAAAGTGTGAGTTCCCAGAGGGAGAAATGAAAAGTTTTCCCCTTAGTAATCTAGTATATAGCACGATACCTGAAACAATGAAACCTATAAAACAGTAGGTGCTTAATAAATGTTTGCTGGATGAATGGATGAATGAATGAAACAAATATAAAACCTAATGACCAGCAAAATGAAACTTTTAGGCAAATCTAAAAATACAGAAGAGATTTAGGATGAAAGAATTACAACACAGAGCAGTTCTCAAAAAGACCTGGAAAATATTACTCCCATAAAATTTAATTTGGTTTGACAGTTGTGATTTATATATACATTGACCTCTATTTCTGAAAAATGACATTTGTAGTAAAACATTTCCTTTAGTCCTGCCGGAGCTGTCACTTATTCTGCAGTATTTCCTTCTCCTGTGGTAGTTCTAAAAGTCCCATTATAGAACCTAAATGGATCTGATAGACTAATGAACAAAAAGGCCACTTTCAACCATTCATCTTATGCATATTTCCTATGCTGGTGGAGAAATAAGAGGGAAAAGTCATTGTAAGGGTGTTATTATGGACAAACAACCAATAAACATTTTGAAATTTCTGAGTGTGTATTTCAATGTCACCTGTCTCCACAGTACCTAAACGCTTAAGCAGAGACATTACAACAGAACAAAAAGATGAAGCCCGTCTCAGCAAATTTACCCAGATGACCACATTATTATTGAAGGAGCCATTAGAGACGATGACAGCTCTCCTATGCACACATGAAAGACTATTCAAAAATAATGTCATTCTTTTTCTTCCTATTATGAAGAAATTCAACTATAGTCAGGGTTTATTACAATCAAAATGCTGACAGATACTTATCAAAAGGGCCACAAACGGCCCTCAAGTCCACCCATAATGAGGAAAGGAGGAGATGTAATTAGTGATTTGAAATCCTCAATTCCAGTGAAGGTAAAGTGATGAGATAAAAAATAGTTGGCTTATGAACCCTGTAGGAGACAGAACGCACTAGAATTTCCTTCACCTCCTTGGAGGTGATAGGTAGCCAGGTAGATAGTTAAGTAAAACAAAGGGTCAGTTCATAAAAGACGGCTGTCCCCTTCAGCAGGCTGGGCTAACTCCATCCCACCTGTTCTTGGCATTTATCACACCTTCCTTGTACATCAGGCCCTGCCCTAGGTGCCCAGGTGGGAGCCCAGACTGGACAAAGTCCCTGCTCTCACTGACCTGTGTTCCTGGGAGGATAAAGACAGTAACCACCTAACAGATAAATACAGAAGGATAAAAAGGAGTCCTGCGAGAGCTCCTTGGGCCTGCTGGAGTTGTCTGCTTCATGACCCAGAGCCCCTCATCTGGAGCCAGCCCAGGCTGTCCTGCCTGTGAGGCCTCACTTGCTATGAGGTGGGGGGTAGGGGGTGGGAAATCCCTCTGCTGAGACAAGCTGGCCCCATCTCCTAAGACAGGTGAAGTTAATTTCCACTAGGAAAAGGAGACAGGAGATTGCTGGGTTCAACATTTTTCAAGCTGTGAAATTGTGTGGCCCTTTCAGAATGCACTGGAAGTGCCATCAGCTTAACTCTCCACACACATGCTGGGTGCTTAAGCCCAGGCTGGTTTCTGGCCCCAGAACCGCAAGTCTCTTCATGGGCTACAAAAATACTGGGGACACAGCCACCTCCATTCTCTGACCATGGGGACATCAGTGTTCCCTGCCTCCCATTCTCAGCATGGCAGTGATCATGCTGTGCAGGTCCTGGTCTGAGATAATAGCCCTAGGCCTGAGCCTGCCATATGGGGTATTTTGGGGGGCTCAGCTCACTCTCTCCACAGGCTTCTCTTCAGGAGTGAACTCAGGGATAAGCCCTAGAATGTGCTTTTTCCTCTGAATCTCACAGTGTCTCAAGCAGCATACTTAGAGGACAAACACTTGTCTTAACTTTATTATTTTTATTATGAATTTCTAATTATGAAGCGTCTAATATGGGCTGGTCCCAGGCTAAAGCTTTCAATACAATGCTTGTCTCCCAATTTTAGGATGAAGATACTGATGCCCCAGGGTGGCTGGCCCTAGTCACTGTTGTCCAGCCCTGTCAGCCAGTGACTTTCATAGACCCTCCCACATCCCAGTGCTCGGTGGGGAGGGCTCACCTAGTGTTCCTCTTTCATGCCAGCTTTGATGGGTCCCCTGGCCTTGCTGTGGCCACCTGAATCCAAGAAGTCCCATTGGTCCCACCCAGGAAGCAGCCAGCCCCAGTGCTCAATGGAACACGGGAACCACAGAGGCAAAGTGAGTGGATTTAAGCATCTTATTCCAAGGAGCTCTTGGCATTTTCAAACCTCAACATTGTCCCATTTGCTGTTCTTAACATTCCTATGGGCTTCTGAAGGGAGAAAAAGTGACAGAAAATACATACACAGGAAAGTGGACACTTTAGAACAACATTTCAGGACAGGTCCCCATCGCACATGTCCATACCTCCTATCTTCACAAAAAGGTCTTTACATTTGATGCCTCAGGCTGTACCCTTGGTCTCTCTCTGCAAAGCCATGTCCCCTGAGCTCTTGCTGTCTGGTTTCTTTGCAAGTCCCTTGGAGCAGGGGCTGCTTTTCACTTGTCTCCGAGGCCCCAGGCTCTAGTTCAGGACCGGAGCACCATGGGTGCTTGCATGTAAGGGTTAGATGAGGGAAAGGGCAGAAGCAAGTCTGCTGGGAGAGAGCAGAAGGGAATTGAAATTCTGGGGTAATACAATTGGCTTTAGAACCCCTGGCTGCTCAGGCAAAAGGGGGACAGCTAGGTAGTGTAAACTTTGGCTTCTGGCAAGAGGAATTAGCTATGCTCATCTGCAGAGGCAACGTTTTTCCCTGGAATTCACCTCTGGGAGAAATTTATTACAAAAGACTTCAGAGCAAGGGCACGTTAGGGAACCAGAAAGCCTCATACATCCTGTGAGATGTCCTTGCAGGTGAGTGCATCAGCAAACAGAAAAAATGAAACAAAGCCTGCAGCCTTCATCTATCCACCCCCCCACGCCTCCCACCCCTGAGATGCAGTCCCTGTACCCAGAGCACTTAGAGATAGACGTTACCTGCCACCCTGACTTTATGGAGGAATGTGTCACTTCTAACGACATGGCTGTGGATGTGCTGGGCGGCCTTGGCGTCTGTGGGTGTCCTACCTGGGGGGCTCCTGGGCACGCGCCTGCTCCATCTCCACTGCTCCTTAGTTACCGAGAGACCAGCACTAAACAGACTTGAGCTTTATTTTATTAGCCCATAACACTCTCTGAAACAGTTTCTTCTAAGAAAATGGCTACTATTATGCACAAATAAGCACTAAGTGGGTTTTTTTTTTCTTTTTGCTTTCCATTTTCAGAATGAAAACAGTTTTAGCTGTACCCAAAGTGTTACCACTAGCATCTTCATTATAGAAAACTCTGCTCAAAGCAGGCTTTTGAGAAAACGCAATGTTATTTTGGCTATTAGAGCACAGCAAATGGCTGCAAACGGCAGGGGTTTACCAAGGTAACCCAGCAGGCCCTGGGAGTGGCAAACAAAAACATGTAACATTTGCATTCTCCCCTTTATGGTATGCCATAAAAAACATGGGAAGAGATGTTTTGCTCACTCTACAGTCAAAGGTTACTAATTAAGCAAAGCATTACTGAACCAGAAATACCTATAAAAGCTGCTCCTTTTTTTTAACCTACATCTGAGCATCAACTTATTATAGGGCCTTTCAACAGGCCCCTCCATGGAATGATCTTTCATTCCATAACTCACTCAAGGTAACTCTAAGTAATAAAACCTTCTTGGTGCACTTTAAAAAATACTTAAAGGAAAATTTTCTGCAAGGAAGGAATGATTGAGAAGCGGAGTGGATCAAAGGGAAGACATGTAAATGGGTGTTTGACTGGAGCCCTTCAATCCTGGCTTCTGGAGCTGCTCTGTGCTCTCTGCCTGGGGTCCCATTCCGGGAGCCTCAAGACCTGGTGTCACTTCCTTCATGGGTGCTCCAGGGGTTCAAGCCACTCCTTCCTCAGTGCTCTCCCAGTACCCTAGCAAACCTCTCTCAAATCATCTCCCTGTTGAATAGCAGATTTCTCATCTGGTCCATGTGCCCCCTGAGTCCTTCTTGCTAAATTCCAGCCAGACCCAAACTCAAAGCAAGAGATGACCACCACTTCTGGAATGAGAGGCTGGAGAGACAGCAGTAGAGTCTCCCCAGAGCAGAGTAAGCTTGGTTTTGTCTTGCATTTCTTTCAAAGAGGATTAGTTGTGGAATGTTCCAGAGGCTTCATCTATACATAGAACCAGTTACAGCCTCCAGGGCCCCACTGTTGGAGTTTTGGAGAGCTGGCTTCATGGGTATCTCTGGAGGCTGCCCGGAAAAAGGAGCCCATAGACACATTGTTGACAAGAGAAGGAATTAGGGTGAACTAGATCAGGCTTCTCAGAGGACACAGAATGGTTGGACAGATGAAGCTGGGGACAGCCACAGGGTGCCCTGAAGGCCTGGCAGTTTTCTCAGAGGAAATTAGTTCGTGAAGTACTTCAAGCCCTATAGACAGCAGAACTGTGTATATCTTTGAGAGAGAAACTTAACACAGTATACTGATTTCTCGGCAACCCTTCACGGCAGGTATTACTATTTATGTTTCCCAGCTAAAGAACCTGAGCGACTTGCCTAAAGCGGCAGAGCTGGGATTCAGGCCTAGTCTTCCTGAACCCGAAACCTGTGCTGTTTGTTTTCACATCACCACCAGCTTCCTTTTGAGCATCACATGTTGGTGGCGTGTTTCCTGGAGGATGAGTCAAAGGATTATCTAGGGAATGTGAGGAATGCCTGGGAAGGGGCACGTGGAGTGGGGTAGAATGGAGTTCCTTAAATGAGTACAAGGCCAGAAGCCTGGTGCTGAGAATGGGAAGAGGGGCTGCAGAATTGCCCTCTCCCTGGATGGAGCACAGGTGTCAGGTGGCAATGTGGGTGGGTCAGAGTATATTCTGCTTGAGTCTGTGGAAAAGGAAACACTTGCCTTTCTCTACACTGACCTCTCAGGGAAGTGCCTTTGAAGCTGTTTAAAGGGATGCCCATCCGTTCACTGTTAAAGGTACACTCTTCTATAATAGGTGAGGAGAGACAGGTCTCAAATAAAAATAGAATTGGTTTGGCCAACAAATGGCTAGTCTTTCTAACCTCTGCCATGTCAGATCGTGAGATTGCCTTGGGATAATTTAGTACATTACTGAAATCCAAATCAGCTGTTCAACAACAACAACAACAAAATGAATTAGTATATCATAAAATCAGGGTAGCAGTCTATTGGTGCTTGCAATCCAGATGTTTGAAGAGAGAAGCCACCTCTTTCATGGGGCACAAAGAGCCAATAAGAAGAAACATGTCACAGCCATGCTTGCTCCATTTTGCCATTTATAGACTTGCAAAGTTCATTTTACATATCTCAGAAAGAATACCTCTAAAGGGATTCCAGTTCTGACAATTTGGCAGACTAAATAATCTAAAAAGCCAGAGAAATGCTGGATAGAGTATAACAGGTATCTGTGTAATGCAGAATCAAGTGCTTGAGGGGGCAAGGTGAGTATCTAGGAGTCACACATAAGTGGGCAGTGACCCTCTGGTACTCTGGGGGGACTGCTTGTGGTAACTAAGGTAGTGGGCTTTAGTGCCACAGAGGTAGGATCCAGGGCATTCACCCTGGAGGGTGGAGACTGGAGGATCTAAGCTCCTTCATAGTTTCCAAATCAGACTGAAACCAAGAAGGCTTTCACCTCAGTGAAGGGGCACTAGCACACCCAAGTATGAGCCGAGAGGTCAGCTCGCCTCCCTCCTTCAGCCTGAGCTCTGGGTCAGAGCAGGGAGAGGAAATAAAAAAACACCTCTTTGAAAAACTCACAATCCCAGGCCTGCCCTATTTTTGGTTTGGGATGCTTAGAGAAAGAAAATGTTAAACATGATTATAAAGTACCTGGCAGAGATTTAAATATTAGTATGTCAAAGTGATTAAGGACAGAGACCTAAAAATAAATACACAAAAATAATTTAAAAGGCACAGAATGACATAAAAGGATAAATTGAAAGAATGAGCATAGAATAAGCCACTACTTCTAAAAAAAAAAAAAAAAAGAGTGGCAGATTTGAAGATGTTAACTAATAGAGCTGTTCACAATGAAAGAATGTGCCACTGAAATTCAAAACTCAATGAATAGACTAAAAAAGCTAATTAAACACAGGTCAACAGAGAATTAATTTACCAGAAGCTAGATCTGAAGAAATTACTTAGAAATGAAAATATGAAGCAGATGCTAAGGGACATGGAGGATAGAATGCGACTGTGTTCCCATATCTAATTTGAATTCCAGAAGGAAAGCAAAGACAGAAGAGAAGAGAGGCTATATTGGAAACAATCACCACAGAGAATTTTCTAGGAGACATAAATTCTCAGATTCGAAATGTTCAATAAATCCTGAAGCAGGATTTAAAAAGGACCCTCCACCTGAAGTGTAGTAAAATTGCAGAACACAAAAGACAAGAGATCTTAAAACACTAGATTATCAACAAAAAAATAACTACTCAGGAAACAAGTTTCAAAATTAACAATAGAAACAAAAAGAAAATGGGGCATTATCTTTAAACCTTTAAGACATAACTACTATAATTAGAATATTAAACAATCATATAGAGAATGGCTTTGAAGTAAAGATATTCCCAGAGCATCCAGTGCTGACCATAGGGAAACTTACCCTTCACAAACCTGCACCTAGAGAACAACTACATAACTTCAAAGTATGTCCACAAAATCCTTATTATTTGCAAAGGGGGGAGAATAACTTTATAATGGAGAAACCTGGCAAACACTATCTTCATCAAGTGAGCAAAATTAACTCCATCAATAAGGGGGCATATCAACATCAGAGCAAACCCAACAAGGTATAGTGGGAGGAACGCAGTATCAGTTCCCCAATATTCTGACCAAAAATGCGTTATCTAGGACTAATTATGAAGAAACATCTGAGAAATCCAAATGGAGGGATAGTCTAAGAAATGACTGGACTGTAATTATAAGAACTGTCATTGTCTCAAAAGTCAAGAAAGACTTGAGACTGGAGGACACCAAGAAGATGTGACAACTGGATGCAGCCCATGTCCTAGTTTGGATACTTCAGCTGCTGAGGACATTTTGGGACAACTGGCAAAATTTGGATGGGGCCTTTGGGTGAAGGGCAGCTCTCTGTAGGATTCTTAAAACTTTTCTGTAGTTTCTACAATACTTTCAAAGTGAAAGGTGAAGATTTAGCTTCAAGGAAACTGAAAACTCCAGGTAAAATGTTAAACAAATGGCTGTAGGCTGACTTGAGCTACCCTGAGAGTAAAGCAGCCCAGGAGACACACACATAGGGTTTTGGGTCAGCTTGTGGGTTTTGTGCCACGGGGCCATTGCTCTGAGCACCCAGAGACAGAGAGGGGGCATGTGACCCTGTGCAAGTCTGGGGAAGGGGCATGCCTACCACTAGGAAGGCCCCAGGCTTACCCAGGTTATTCTTCCCGCAGAACTAAAACCTTTACACTCTGGGGAGAGCCACTACAGAGAGAGGCTGGTTAATTGAAGCAGACTCACAACAGAAATGGCAGACAATTAATCCACTCTGTCCTCAAGTTATATAAACAGAGCAATGCCCCAGACTTCACCCACAATGTGGATCCAGAACTGAGAAGCTCTGAGCACTTCCACGATACCTAGGAGTTCCTGGCCTGTGGGAGCTCAGGTCGGCAGCAGCCCTGCCTGAGGGCTAAGAAATGCCAAAGGCAATCAGGTCTTTGTTTATGAAAAATGGTGAGAAAATAAACAATTGATCTTAAAAATCAAGCAAAACCAACAATTAGAAAAATCCCAGTTCATGTATGTATATGGATACAAAAATCTTAACCCAAAATGAAACCAAACAAAATAAACATCATGACCAAATTGTGTTTGTCTCAGGAACACTGGAATGGCAAAAAATTAGAATAGCAACATAAATCATCTTACCTGGAGATGAAAGTAGAAAATCCATACAAATGACTCAATGGATAAAAAAAAATAATTTGATTAAATTTTTTATGACTTTTTAAAAAGCAAACAAACAACAAAACAAAACAAATAAAAACTCCTAGCAAACCAGGATAAGAAAAGAATCATCTTAACCCAATACAGGCTAGTGCGTGTGTGCACGCGCGCTCTCTCTCTCTCTCTCTATATATATATGTAAATATATATCCTATTATAAATGTTGTAAATGTCATACTTGATGATAAAACCTTAAAAGAATTTTTTTTAAGTTAGTAATAAAACACACTTTGGCTTCTATCACTGGCCCAATTCAAACAACACAGGAGGTACTAGTCCTCCCACTAAGATTACAAAATAAAAAGAAAAAAGACACTCGGGTAATTACTCTTGTGATTCTCCCCATGTATGCAGTATTTGGAAATAAACATTTCTCAAAAAAATAAAAAAATTAAAAGACACAAAAAGAGAAAGAAAGGATACAAAGCTCTCAAAAAAAGAAACACAACTATCACTACAAACAGATAATGCGAATTCTTTATAGCAAATGACAATATAACTAACAGACTGAAGAGAGAATTCCCAAAGTTTTTGACTGTAATACCAATACACCAGGTTGGGCAGTGCACAGTGTCAGGGCTCAGGGCTAGACAACAGAGTTTGGCTGTGTGACTCTAGCAAGTAACTTAAGCCCTTACATCTTATCTGTGAATCAGGCTAATAACCGCAGCCAGAGAATCACTGTGAGGAGTAAACATGTTAATATATATATATAGTAAACAGGATTTTATTTTCCTCAGATACCCTGCTCTTTTTGAATCATCAGTTTTCTTGCAAGCAATTTTTACATCAAGGTTTTTTAAACAAGCTTTTATGGTAATTGATTTTGTCCTTTCATCAATAAGTGTATATTAAATGCCTGTGAAATACACCATTATTTACCTGGAGGGCTAAGAGAGGGAGGGCTGCTCTAAAAAAAATTAGAAATGGAAACAACTTACACAAACATATTTGTCATATATTGACAAATGAATGATTAAAAATGAAATGATTAAAAACCAGAATAAAGATGAGGAAGTAGGATTTTGATAGGTATTAATGGGCATTTTCAAAAGGAGAAGCACTTCAGTAGGAAAGTCTCTTATGGGAATGACATTACCTCAGACATATGTTATCCTAACTTCTATAACAAGATGAAGCACAAATAATCAGGTTTAACCAATCAGTTGGCCCCATTTCTCTACTCTTAATTTTTCATTAACTAGCAGTTCTCCACTGTTTGATTTGTTAATAATACCTGAAATAATAATAAATGCAGAATGACACAAATGGAAAAAAGATAATGTCTTTTGCAGCAATTTGGATGGAACTGGAGGCCATTATTCTAAGTGAAGTAACTTAGGAATGGAAAACCAAATACCACAAAACATGTTAATATTTATGAAAGAACTTAGAATACAGAAAGTTTATTAAATAAATAAAAATAATTCAAAAACCAACTGTGGGTCAGGTGCTGTGGCTTATGCCTACAATCCCAGCATTATGGAAGGCCAAGGAAGGAGGATCATTTGAGGCCAGGAGTTCAAGACCAGCCTGAGTAACACTGTCAGACTCCTTTTCTTATACCAAAGTTAGCTGAGCATGGTGGTAAACAACTGTAGTCCCAGCTATTTCGGAGAGTGAGATGGGAGAATTACTCAAACCTGGAGTTGGAGGTTGTGATGAGCTATGATGATGTCATTGCACGCTAGTCCAGGAAACAGAGCAAGACCCTATCTCTAAAAAAAAGAGAAAAATCAATTGCATTCCTATATGCCAGCAATAAAGGCAGAGAATGTCATTAAAATATGCATACATTGATTAATCCTCACTACAATCCTTGCAGACAGTACCACTGACCCCATTATACAGATGAGGAGCTTAAGGCTCACAAAGAAGTTGAGAAATAAGCTCACCATCACAGAGTGAGGAAACAGAGGTGCCAAAAAAGGGGGAGCCAGGTACATCTGGCCCCAAACTCACATTCATAGAATTACAACTTCTGAGGCACAGTGATTACTTGCAGTTTTCTTGCCTTTCAGAGCAGGATGAAGGGAAGAGATAGGTTAGAGTTTGGCCAAGAAGAAAGTAACTGACAAAAGTTGACTTCAACAAATGGATCATGTTCCTGGATAGAAAGAGTCAATGTCATAAGATACCAGGCAAGAGTAGACAGGAAAACCCTAAAAAAGTGAAGTGTCAAGCTCTGTGTGTGTGTATGTACTAGTGGGTATTACAAGAGACCTTACCAGATTTGAAAACATATTAAAGCCTCTATAATTAAACAATGTGGAAATAATGCCTGAATAGCCAAACTAATAGAATGGAATAAAAAATACAGAAAAAGACCCAAGTGCATATGAGAATTTAATGTTACACATCAGGAAGAGAAACAAAGAGGACTTTTTAATAAATGACATTAGAACAGTTACACAGCTATTTGCAAAGTTATAAAAGTGGAGTCATACCTCACTCCATATATAAGGACAAGTTCCAAATGGTTGGAGTTCTAAATATAAAAATTAAATCATAAACATCGTAGCAGAAAATTGGGTGAATTCCTTTATAACCTGAAAGTGAGGAAAACTTGTCTACCTATGATTCAAAATCCAAAAGCATGCAAAAAAAGATTGACAACATAGGCTTCAATCTTTTTTGCATGGCAAAAAATGTAAACTTATTTCTCATGGGAATGCAAAATATTACAACTTGTAGTAGAAGGATTTGGTAGTGTCTGAAAAGTTTGTATGTGCATTCATTGTTTGATCCAGCAACATCACTCCTAGGAATCTACCCCAAAGATACACAGTGGCAAAAAATAAAACGATTATGCAAAAGTCTGAAAAAAACCTTTAGGCAGGACAATGGCTCTCACCCAAAGATAGTCACACCCTAATTCACAGAACCTGTAAGTATGCTACCTTACATGGCAGGAGAGACTTTGCAGATGTAATTAAGGTTAAAAGTGGAGCTTATTCAGATGGGTCCAATATAATCACACGAGTCATCAACAGTAGAAAAGAGAGTCATAAGAGTGGGTCAGACAAATGAGATGAAAGAAGGAGAAAGTTGAAAGTCAAGAAGAACTCAACCTGATGTGGGTGACTCTAAAGATGGAAATAGGGGCTTGAGCCACAAAACATGGTAGCTTCTAAAACTGGAAATGACTATGGCTGAGAGTCAGCATGAAAATGGAACCTCAGTCCTACAGCTACAAGGAACTGAATTCTGCCAACAACTGAATGAGCTTGAAAGCTAGTCCTTCCTGAAAGCCTCCAGAAGAAACACTGCAAAGGACTCTTTGATTTTAGCTTGTGAAACTCACGCTGTTAGTCTGACCCACAGAACTGTAAGCCACTAAGTTTTTGGTGATTTGTTATGGCAGTGATATAAAACTAATACACGTCCCAAGCATTCATCAGTAGTTAAGCCCTGGCTCCTGCATGTTAGGGAGGCCTATACAAGCGTGAAGAGAAATAAGGATGCTCTCCACACACAGACACACAGGGACTGGCAGAGCACGTATCAGGTAAGACAGCAAGGTTCTGTGTCGGGAAGTGGGGGATGCAAATGTGTATATTTGTACATGTTGCAAAAAAAAAGAATGAACCATAAACCTAATAAATATGTTTATCTGTGGGACAGAGCAGCAGCAGGGAAAAGAAGACAAAGATGAACATAAACTTCTCTGAATATAATATTTTTATTATTTTAACTTTCAGATCATATCAGTGGTTTTTGATACTCAATAATAAATTTAGAATGTTCCAATTATTTAAAAAAATGATTTTAAAAGAAAATCATTGCTAAAAATTGAAGCAAAACAAAAAAAAAATAAAAATCTTGTAATAAATGAACTTAACTCTGTACCAAGTTGGTGACATAACCACAAAGAGAAAAAAATTATGTGACATTAAAACTTGATATTTTGAGTACACATCCGTGGTGTAATATATTCTAAGAAAAACACTCAAATTTCATTTGGTAATCTTATTTCTGGCCATAACACTGAAATTGCTATTTTCACTCAATACAACAATAGGATAAAACAATTATTTCTAGAAAGCAAAATGTTAGTGTAATGGAAAAACATTTAAAATACGAATTCAAGGTTAGTAATATTACATTTGAATTGAAAATAGCAGCATGAAGTCAAGATGTTTAAAAAAAAACATGTATTTCCTTTTTCTGTTCACTGGGAAGGTCCAGAAGAAACAAGGAGTTGGCAACAATGAGTGCTTACCTTGGTGCCCAGGTAAAGGTTTTTAAACACCATTTGACACCATTTGGAACCAAAAATTCGTGTAGAAATAGCTCGAAATGAGCCTGGGGCAGGAAGGCACAATATGATTCTAGGACATTGTGCTGTATTAGAAAATAAATAAGTTATCAAAGATCAGGAACCAGACAAGACTGCCCATTGTCTCCATTGCTTTTTAACATTGTAATGGAAGTTTTAGCCACCGCAATTAGGGAAGAAAAGGCGATCAAGGGTATCCATATAGGGTCAGAAGAGATCAAACTTTCGCTCTTCGCAGATGATATGATAGTATATCTGGAAAACACCAGGGACTCTACTACAAACTCTTAGAAATGATCAAGGAGGGCGGCGCCTGTGGCTCAGTCGGTAAGGCGCCGGCCCCATATACGGAGGGTGGCGGGTTCAAACCCAGCCCCGGCCAAACTGCAACCAAAAAATAGCCGGGCGTTGTGGTGGGCGCCTGTAGTCCCAGCTACTTGGGAGGCTGAGGCAAGAGAATCGCTTAAGCCCAGGAGTTGGAGGTTGCTGTGAGCTGTGTGAGGCCACAGCCCTCTACTGAGGGCCATAAACTGAGACTCTGCCTCTACAAAAAAAAAAAAAAAGAAAGAAAAAGAAGAAGTGATCAAGGAATACAGCAGCGTCTCAGGTTACAAAATCAACATTCATAAATCGGTAGCCTTTATATATACCAACAATAGTCAAGTTGAAAAAACAGTTAAGGACTCTTTCCCATTCACAGTAGTGCCAAAGAAGATGAAATATTTGGGAGTTTATCTAACAAAGGACGTGAAAGATCTCTATAAAGAGAACTATGAAACTCTAAGAAAAGAAATAGCTGAAAATATTAACAAATGGAAAAATATACCATGCTCATGGTTGGGAAGAATCAACATTGTTAAAATGTCCATACTACCCAAAGCAATATACAATTTCAATGCAATCCCTATTAAAACTCCACTATCATACTTTAAAGATCTTGAAAAAATAATACTTCATTTTATATGGAATCAGAAAAAACCTCGAATAGCCAAGACATTACTCAGAAATAAAAACAAAGCGGGAGGAATTACGCTACCAGACCTCAGACTATACTACAAATTGATAGTGATCAAAACAGCATGATATTGGCACAAAAACAGAGAAGTAGATGTCTGGAACAGAATAGAGAACCAAGAGATGAATCCAGCTACTTACCGTTATTTGATCTTTGCCAAGCCAATTAAAAACATTCAGTGGGGAAAAGATTCCCTATTTAACAAATGGTGCTGGGTGAACTGGCTGGCAACCTGTAGAAGACTGAAACTGGACCCACACCTTTCACCATTAACTAAGATAGACTCTCACTGGATTAAAGATTTAAACTTAAGACATGAAACTATAAAAATACTAGAGGAGAGTGCAGGGAAAACCCTTGAAGAAATCTGTCTGGGCGAGTATTTTATGAGGAGGACTCCCCAGGCAATTGAAGCAGCTTCAAAAATACACTACCGGGACTTGATCAAATTAAAAAGCTTCTGCACAGCCAAGAACACAGTAAGGAAAGCAAGCAAACAGCCTTCAGAATGGGAGAAGATATTTGCAGGTTATGTCTCCGACAAAGGTTTAATAACCAGAATCCACAGAGAACTCAAATGCATTAGCAAGAATAGAACAAGGGATCCTATCGCAGGCTGGGCAAGGGATTTGAAGAGAAACTTCTCTGAAGAAGACAGGCGTGCGGCCTTCAGACATATGAAAAAATGCTCGTCATCTTTAATCATCAGAGAAATGCAAATCAAAACTACTTTGAGATACCATCTAACTCCAGTGAGACTAGTCTATATCACAAAATCCCAAGACCAGAGATGTTGGCGTGGATGTGGAGAAAAGGGAACACTTTTGCACTGCTGGTGGGAATGCAAATTTTTTTTTTTTTTTTTGTAGAGACAGAGTCTCACTGTACCGCCCTCGGGTAGAGTACCGTGGCGTCACACGGCTCACAGCAACCTCTAACTCTTGGGCTTACGTGATTCTCTTGCCTCTGCCTCCCGAGCAGCTGGGGAATGCAAATTAATACATTCCTTTTGGAAAGAGATATGGAGAACACTTAGAGATCTAAAAATAGATCTGCCATTCAATCCTGTAATCCCTCCACTGGGCAGATACCGAGAAGACCAAAAATCACATCATAACAAAGATATTTGTACCAGAATATTTATTGCAGCTCAATTCATAATTGCTAAGTCATGGAAGAAGCCCAAGTGCCCATTGATCCACGAATGGATTAATAAACTGTGGAATATGTACACCATGGAATATTATGCAGCCTTAAAGAAAGATGGAGACTTTACCTCTTTCATGTTTACATGGATGGAGCTGGAACATATTCTTAGTAAAGTATCTCAAGAATGGAAGAAAAAGTACTCAATGTACTCAGCCCTACTATGAAACTAATTTAGGGTTTTCACATGAAAGCTATAACCCAGTTACAACCTAAGAATAGGGGGAAGGGGGAAAGGGAGGGGAGGAAGGGGGGAGGTGAGTAGAGGGAGGGGGATTGGTGGGATTACACCAGCGGCGCATCTTACAAGGGTATATGTGAAACTTGGTAAACGGTCTGTGAAGCTAGTGAATGATGCCCCATGATTATATCAATGTACACAGCTATGATTTAATAAAAAAAAAAAAAAAGACTGAGTCCATATGCCAAGAGGCCCAGAACATGAAAGGTTGCCCAGGCCAAAGGTAGGCTGATTTGGGGTTCTAAAAGAATAATGACTACAGGTGATTGAAACACACGGAATATACAAATGTCTGTGCCTTCACAGATACTCAGGGAAAGAGATAGCAGGGCAAGGAGAGAAAGAAAGAAAGAAAAATGTGTTTAACATTGGAAGTAACTAGGGAACCAAGTCCTCACTCTGAAAATTGGCAATTAAAGGGAAAGAATTAAGCATTTATTCTGCCTTCCTGTATCTTAGGGTAACTAGGCAGTCTGAAGGATGAGAGGAAGTGCTTTAGTTCAGAGTTCCAGCTAAGAAATAAGGAAAGATTGATAAAATAAACATTTTGAATATCCTAAGAAAATAATTCAGGCAAAGATCATGGATAGATGAGACCATTAGATGAAAAGCTGATGGGGGAATTGAGAATGCAGGAATTGTGCTGTTCAAGTCAGCATCCCTAAGAGTGTGGCAACTATAAGTGTACAGGACTATCTAGGAAGCTCCTGGAAGGAAGGAAGAAGGAAGGAAAAAAGAAGGAGGAGAGGGAGGGTGGAGGTGGGGAATGAAACCTAATAGCCTTTGCAATGATCTTCTAGTTTGCAGGACATGTAGGGGAGAGGAATAAGTCAGGTGACGCCACAAGGAAGTGAACAGGTACATCTGCAGTGCCATGTTCCATGGGACAGATGGCTGGGTTTTGTCCACAGGTAATGGCATGGGGGGAATGGGAGGGGTAGAGGTGGGGGCTCGCCTTTCCATTAACAGAGATTTCATGTACAGCAATACAAAGCACAGGAAGGGTGCTTGGGGATGAGCAGGTCTGGTGGGAGGGATGCCAAGGGGTACAGGGCACTTTCTGGGGAGATGGATATGCTCATTATTTAGATTGTGGGGATACCTTCCCGGGTGCACGAGTAGGTCAAAACTTACCAGACAGTCCACTGAAATACATGCAGTTCATTGTATGTCATTTATAGCCCAGTAAAGTGGTTTAAAATATTTTTTAAAGATTTAAAAGATATGATAATTAAATGCATAATGTGAACCTTGTGTGGATAATGCTTTCATCAAATCACAGTAAAAAAATGTTTTTGGAAAGTTTGGGGATTTTTTTTTTTACTTAATTTTAGCATGGGTAACGATACATTATGAGAGAAAATATCTATATTTTAATATAAAGGAGGGTTTGTTTTTCATATTTCAATACAGTATCTTTAGTTGAAAAGTAATGCCAAAAAATTTCTGATGAACAAAATGTCATAAACAAATGCAAGATTCATGGGCCAGGATGAAGGCATTCTGCACATTGGGATCTTGTCTTTTTAATGTCAAATTTTCATTGAAGTGAGACATAGAGGCAAGTTCACAGACCATATACCTATGCACAAAATGAACACATACACAATCCAGATCCTGATAGTCTGGAATCTTCCTTCCAGCTGTACCCTATCCGGTCAGTCAATGATAACCACAAGCCCCACCACCCCTGCCCCCGGGAACCAGGATTCTAATACCAGATTAGACTTTCCTGTTTCAAAACCTTCTATAAAAGGCGGCATACAGTATATACTCAAATTAGGAGTTTGCCTTCTTTTCCTCAACTTAAGTTTATGAAATTCATCCATACTGGAGCGTGTACTTTTATTTTAGACATGCATGTGAAATACGTGGGGGTGAAATGACATGTGGTCTGAAATATGCCTCAGAATACATCAACAATAAAAGGGGGTTGATGCATATGGCAAAACCTTGAACATCGCTGAACTGGGGGATGGGTATATGGAGGGTGATTATATTATTCTTTCTCCTTTCAGGTATAATTACAAATTTTTAAATTAAAAATACATATATATCAATAATCAAATAGATTGTGGGACACAGGCATGAAGCCAGTACACCATGGGAAACTGTGCTGTCATTTCTTCTTGAGCAAACTAGAACTCACACTTTCCAGATTCTCCCACTGGAGCCTGTGACTAGTGGAGTCCCAGCAGAACGTGGAAGTGTGGCCCATTTCCAGGACTGCTCTGAAGCACAAAATAAAGCTCTAGCATGTTGTGCCATGAAGACATCGCTGGTGTTTCTGTTTCAGTGCCCTACCTACCCTAGCCCAGTAGCACATTTCTTCTGCTGGCAGTGAGCACTGTCACCTCTGCCATTATGGTGCTCAGCCACAGGGCACAGTCAGGCACACCAAGACCAAACCAGGAGCTTCCTCATGGAATGGGCCCATCTCCTTCTTGTGAGAGACTTTAAGATTTTAAAATTGGGCTCGGTGCCCGTAGCTCAGTGGCTAGGGCACCGGCCACATGCACTGGGGCTGGTGTGTTCGAACCCGGCCTGGGTCTGCTAAACAACAATGACAACAACAACAACAAAATAGCCCAGCACCGTGGTGGGCACTTGTAGTCCCAGCTACTTGGAAGGCTGAGGCAAGAGAATCGCTTAAGCCCAAGAGTTTGAGGCCCAAGAGTTTGAGGTTGCTGTGAGCTGTGATGCCACAGCACTCTACTGAGGGGAACATAGTAAGACTCTAAAAAAAAAAAAAAAACGATTTTAAAATTGGTTTTCATGAGATATCATGCTTCTTTTCCTATATTTCCACTAAAGTGTTTTTAAAAGTTTGCTTTTATTATTTTGGTCTTCATTGCCTGGGGGTTTATTTTTTTAAGCAATGTGAGGTAGGAATATATACCACTATATTTCCTAACTAAATAATCATTTCTGCTTTATTCTTGTCTAGATAGCTCACACCTTCAGGATCCTACATAGATTTCCAGAAATATTCACTTAATGAAACTTTTGAAGATGTATACAGGATTGGTTCCCTAATTTATGGCCAATTTCCAGGAGAGAATTGTCTTACAATATAGTACAAGTACTGTCATGAAAATCACTAGGATTTTACTACAGACAATAACTGTTTTGGAACTTTACTACTGCTCATAATTTGGCTCTTTATCTTTTTTCTCCTGCTTCTATTAGAACATGGAGCTGGTGGGTTGTGACACTTTCATCAATGTCAGTGTGATTCTCTTCACGTCAGACCTGCTTAGACCCTGACCCTCTGGCTGCTGCTGATACACTGGAAGCCAGTCTTTCAGTAGTCTCCCCTCTCAAGGCCTGTGTGCTGGGCTCCCAGCTCTCCCAGGCTCCTCCATCCCCCCCACCTGTAGGCCTCTCCTCCACCACCCGCCTCCTTTCTGCCCCCAGATGTGACCTGTCCCTCTCCCAGCAGTGGGTTCTTCTCTCCTCCCAGGGGAAAACTTTTTTCCTTTACAGCAGAAATTGTGTGTGCTTTTGTTGACTGCTATATCCCCCATGCCTAGAATAGAGATAGAATAATATCTCTCTAAAAAATACTGTTAAATGAATATTAATTTTAAGATAGAAAAATTCTTCCAAATAATCCTAATAGCTAAGGGTGATACAGAATTTTTATAAAATGGCTGGGCATGGTGGTTCACACCCAAGAGCCCAACACTCTGGAAGGCTGAGATAGAGGATCCCTCAAGATTAGGAGTTTAGGACCAAGATGGGCAACATAGTGACACCCTGATCTCTACAAAAAGAAAAATAAAAAAATTAGATGATGTGGTGGCTTACTCCTGTAGCCCTAGATACTTGGGAGGCTGATACAGGAGGATCATTTGAGCTCAGGAGTTCAAGGTTACAGTGAGCTTATGACCATGCTACTGTAGTCTAGCCCAGATGACAGAGGGACACCTTGTCTCTGAAAACAATTTTTAATAGTAAGAAAATAAATTTAAAAAAAAAGAAATTTAAAAAACCCAGTCAACTATGCTATCAAATGCTAGGTAGCTATTTTGAAGTACGACTTGAATTTTAATCCTTATGACCCCTTTTCCTTTGGCCTAGGAGCATGTCTGCTTTTCCTTAGTCTTTCCACATCTTGTCCCAGCATTGGAGTTGTCTCCGGTCTCTGGGTCTCCTCCTCCCTGCTCACCCTTACGTCCACTCCAGTTGTTGATCAGTCTATCTGCCTCAAGTACAGGCCCTTGCCTGTACTTTTTCTCCAAAAATGCCAGCTCTCACTTTCACGAGACACTTACCTGACCCTCAACAACCCATCTGGAGATGGACGTCTTCCCATCGTAGCCCGGTCGGAACTGAAGAGTAGCTGAGCGAGGGCTAATGTTAGAAATGACCAGATTTGATGGGGCACCAGGGAGGTCTGGAGATGAATGAGAGAGGAAAGGTAGAGATTTAGATTCTGTCACAACTTAGAAAAGGTATCAAACATGTCAGCAGGTAAACAGTTTTAAAATGATTCTGTACCAAACAAGGATTATTTTCAAAACCGTGAAGCTTTCCCCGGGAATATTATCACAGCCTGGGTTTACTTTAATAGGGCCACCCTTGGGCTCCATGCCATCCAAGGTACCATTAGGAGACATCATGAATGTGGCCTCCTAGATGACAAACTCTCCAGATACTCAGAAGGCTGAGACAAACTCAGAAGGCAGGAATCACATCTTATTCATGTCTGTAAATAGCAGGCAATTAATAGACACTTGTTGCATGAAACAAGGATGAATGAACATAATTCTTCCTAATTCCTGAAACAACACAAAGAATTGAAGGCCATGCTCTCTTTCACAATCACCATGTGCCTTGGAAGGGTGGATGGAAGAATGTAGAAACCCAGTTTTGCTTCTAGGCAGTACAACTTAGGTAAGTGTTCAGGGCTTGAGCCTTAGGCTTTTGGGTCTAGTTTCCAAGACAACCAAATTCAGGTGAAAGTGCAGAACTCTTCCCACTCTGCTGTATTCAGTTGCTCTGGCAACTAAATAAGGTGCAAGGTGGCTTCTGAATAAAAAACTCCCATCATCTGATAGTACCTAGGGCTTAGGCCTACTCATAGACTAATGACCCTTTGGTAGAGGCTGCTCTGCAAAGAGCTTCTCCCACTCTGAAATATAACACTGCTGAGTTCAAAGGGAGAGCATTTATATTATTAAGCAATGCAAAATATCCTAGAGGAAGATAAATGGGATAAAATGGGGGTTGGGGGTGGGAGGGGAAGCAAATGAATGCAAGTGCAGCTTTCAGACTGCACTGAGGAATGATTTCCTAACTTACCAGTGCTTGAGTATTTAAAACCCAAGCACAGGGACAATAAAACTACTTTGGTGATCAATTCAGTGTTGGCACAGGCAGGGTCTCTAAGATCTCAAGGGTCCTTTCCACATCTTGTTTAATGTTTCTGAAGCAGAAAATGTTTAAATGGAAGGGTAAGTGACTCTTTTCTTTATATTTCTCAGCTCTCTGGATTTTTAAAATGGTTCTCCAGTCATTAATGGATATAAACTTTAAGTACAGCAAACAGAATAAAGAGCCCCCAAAGTGACCACCACTATATGATGTTGCTTCCAGCCATTACTTAGATCTTAGGATCAGTCAGCAGTTACAGGTGACCTGTCCTGCAAACAAAACAACAGTAACCCCACGGCTTCCCTTCACCTTGGTTATCAGGGGCTTGTCCAATACATCCAGGCCCCACTTTCTCCTCTAATTCTCTGCATTGCAGTTTCAGGGGTGGTGTAGGTCACAGGGGCCTTTGATAGCTCAGTGAGTCCCATTCCCTGCACTGGATGGACAATGTCCAAGCCATACCAGGAAACCTGTAACTCACACACAGATGTGCTTCCAACGCCACCTTCACTGAGTATACACAGCCACATTTAACAAATTAAAAAGCAGGCCTGTATAATCCCTACTGTTTTGAAACTATTAATGATATTTTAAATATGTGCTTAGGGAACTATCTTTAAATACTTTAAATGTGTGTTATAGTAACTGGCTATTAGTGTAAAATAAATGAAGAAAATGAATCTTCCTGTAACTCAAAGTGTATTTCTTTTTTTCTTTCTTTTTTTAAAAAGGGAGGGGTCACAGCTGCAGCTGCACCTGTGGTGGCAAAGGGTGGTTCTCCCCCATTGTAAAGACTTCTTTCTTCAAAAAGAATACATGTTATTTTACTTATTTTATTTTATAAATATATATTTTTTAAATATGGAAATGCCTTAGAGCAAGCATCCCCCTGAGCAGCAGCCCCTGGGAATTTGGTCTGAAGGCAAATTCATAAGTCTTAGATGCACAAAGTGGAGTGCCAAGCGGTCCAAGGGCCCCTGCCTCAGAGGGGAGGCAATGGCCACAGGCTACAAGTGGACAGACAGATGAAGGCTCTGCTGGGCAGGAGGGCAGCTGAGGGCTGAGTGGAACACAGCCTGGACTGCCGGGTTGCACCCACAAAAAGACATAGCAATAGTGAACACATGCTTTCCTGTAGGGATTTTTTTTTTTACTGCATATACTTTATTCAGTTTTGTATTCTCTTCAGACCTTGCATGTCACTCTTCCCCCCAAATAATTAGGTTATGAAAACTGACCTGGATGTGGGGGCACCCTAAGGGACAAATGCTGGTTTCATATGAATCCTTCTAGCCCTTATGAAGGAGGCAAGGATGCTCTTCTCAAAGACCAAAAGAAAGAAAATTGACATCTTTTAAATGGCAAGAGACTTTAGTTAAAGAATTGAACTGACAGCCCCACAGTGTTTTCTCACATCTACATTGTGAATTCTGTGGAAAAACACCTTAACTTTAAACATAAACTTTAAAATTGGAGAGAAGGAGTTGAGTAGCAATTTTTCAAAGCTGAAATGAGTGTGCTGAACATTTATTTAGGAAGATAATATGAATTTCAAAAAACAAGGTAACAGATATGGCTCATGCCTACAACCACAGAGAAACTCAACAAAAACAGCCGTCTGCACTCTCCTCACTTCCAACGGAGACTTTTTCCTCTCCCTTTATCTCTTTACCTTTTTTCTCCCCATGTTTTGCTACTTCTCTTTCTTAATGTAAACCCAAACTTTTATTGTTTTGTTAAGTGAATAAAGGTTTATGCTTCCTATTCTTCATCTTAATATTAATACTTCCTGTTTGTCTCTCTCTCCGCCCAAACAGTTTGCATTTTACTTTTGTGTGGTTTTTGGTCTGTAGGTTTTTCTGGAGGGTGGGAACTTCAGTGCTAGTTCAGAGTCTAGCCCTTGAGGTCACATTGACACTTTGAGGAATCCAAATCTCTCTCTTACTTGTACGCACATTTCCACAGATCTACACAGTGGCAGAAAGATTTTAAGCCATAATTAAATACTCTGGAAAAAAGGCTGAAGTTGAGTCAACACACAGTTACCCTCAAGTATTTGAGCAGATTGACATTCCCTTTTCAAGAAACTCGATGGCTTCTGCACAAAAGTGGCTTCTAGTATCAGACATCTCTAAGGGACAGGCAATAATAATAGTGATTCTACTGACCTGGGGGCACTCCAGAAGAAATGGTGGAGGAGGTCACCAGGCCAGCCCCCATAGACGTCACAGCAGCCACCTCGATAGTATAGGTGGTGAGGGATGACAGGCCTTGGATTTTATACTCAAGAGTTGTGCTGTTCAGAGTGTGTGTGAGACGAGAGTCATTCTTGCCATACACCTCCCAGGAAATCTGATAGCCTAGAAAGTGACAACACAAGAGATGATTCAGGATCTACCCAATGTCAAGGGCTGAGGCTGGATGCCACACCTTATCTTTGCAGATTTGGAAGAAGGGAGAACTCAGCTAGCCTGCTGAAGGCATGTTAGACCCCAGGGCACCCTGAAAAAAGAAGCGCAGTTGAGGCCCTGCCCTCGGTGCCCCCCAGGCACTCTCATTTGCCCCCCTGCGTGCCACAATGGCTAGTCTTTTCTGGCTGAGTAAGCTCCATGAGGACAATCCTGTCTGATATTCTGGTAACCTCAACACCTGACTCATGGCCCCAAGAAGGATGACAACTGCCAGTCTGCTGTGCTTGACTTGACCTTCTCTTGTCAAATTATGGGTACATTTTCACCAATATTTCCATTTTTATAAGCTGAAATATTCGTAATACAATATCCTAAATCAGTGGCTTGCTCTTGGATTGCAACTAATTTGTGAAACATTTCCTCTTCTTCCTTTATGAAATGGTTGATAGACCACTCTTCCATTTTGCAAAGTGCTTTGCCTGGAAAAGTTTCTTTTTCCCAGTGTGTGAGTTTTGCTCTGAGCTCTACCCTCCCCTGTTTGAATATCCTGTTTTCCCAGCAAATGTGATTCTCCTGTACTCTGTTCAGTGCAGTGGGGCCTTATGATCGCAATTTATTCAACCTCAGATTCCACCGTGATTTGGGGTTTAGAGAAGAAAGACCCAACTCGCTCCTGAATTAACCCCCTTAGAGGTGAGTTTATGTGATTAGAGAATGCTTAAAAGTGCCTTTTAAAGAGGGAGTTGGTGATGGAATGGGCTCCTGGGTCCAGAGGCAAAGGAAAACCACTGAAAATGCTTGCTCTTCCTTCTTTTCAGCCAATAAACCCAGGGATGCTGCAACACGAGGACACATCTTAAACTTCTTTCTCATTCTGATGAAAGTAATAAATAAAGTTAGAAAGTTGCACTTGCAGGTAAATAAGAATTTAGAGGAGAGCATCTTGGGACTTTACTATTAAAAAAAAAAATTAATGTTAGAAGCCGCTCCCTACCTGCTGTCCCACAGTCCTTGTGAGCCCAGCAGCTTCTGTGCACTGGCAGTGATGACCCCAGGCTGGGATAGCACAGAGGGAATAGCAAAGGAATAAGGGCAACCACAGGGAGGCCCAATTATCCCGACTGGTCTGTGCCCCAAATTACCTCAGCTGAGTCAGTGAGTGGATGAAGCTCTCCTACTCCTGGGTCTTGGCCAGGCCCATGTGAATCCCTAAACCACCCTCCCTGTGGCTCACCAAAGGCTCCCAGATGCTCCTTAGGCCTTGTATCTTTTTCCCCACTCACAGAGAGCTGAGAGAAAGCTGACCACCACCACTGCCTGCTCCCCACTCTGGCCCCTAACTTCAGATCTGCAAATCTCCCTACACCTCATCTTCCCCCTGATATCTAGCCTCATTAATTCATTTAATCCTCACAATCCACCTTTGAGGTTGGAGCCATTGTTATTCCTATTTTACAAAAGAGGAAACCAAGGCACAAATAGCTTCGTGAACTTGCTAGAACCACAAATAGTCCTGCTCCAGAGCCCAGGCTCTGCCTGGATGCTGCAATACCTCCCAGGGAGCTTCCTTCTCCACCACCCTCTCTCCATGTGATGAGTAAGCTTGAAAACAACCCTGACCTTGGTAGGTTATGCCTAATGGACCTCTAAATAATTGAAACTCAGGGTCTACTCTGAATGTAAAGGAAGAGGAGTCTTCTTTGTTTAATGTTACAACTTTGTCTGCCCCCAAATTTTATGTGTTTTTTTTTTTTTTGTAGAGACAGAGTCTCACTGTACCGCCCTCGGGTAGAGTGCCGTGGCCTCACACAGCTCACAGCAACTTCTAACTCTTGGGCTTACGCGATTCTCTTGCCTCAGCCTCCCAAGCAGCTGGGGCGACAGGCGCCTGCCACAACGCCCGGCTATTTTTTTTTTTGTTGTTGTTGCAGTTTGGACGGGGCTGGGTTTGAACCCACCACCCTCGGCATATGGGGCCAGCGCCCTACTCACTGAGCCACAGGCGCCACCCCAAATTTTATGTGTTTAAAAGCTGTTGTTTATCAAAATTTACTAAAACACAGTATCTTGTTCATCCTGTTAACCTGTAGCTGAGCCACAATGATTCAGCATTCAGTGAACACAGCGTTGCTGGGATTTAAGTGTTTGGGATACAAACGCAAACCAAATGAACAACTAAATAGACTGATCTGCTCAGGTAAGGCACAAGCTACACACTGGCAGAGAACTGGCACTGGCCCAGAACTTCTGATGCAGGACGGCCCGTGATGCTCACAAGTACACAGTGGCCAGTGCTGTGCCATTTGGTGGGCAAAGATGCCCCCCAGTTCATGCACAGCTTTGGGGGTTGTGTGTGGTGGACCCTGGAAGCTCTGGCCAGCGGATACCTCATCTGGTGTCCATGTGTGAGAGGAGTGAGAAGAGAGTCAGGAGCTCGGGCAGCTTGGCATCCTACCTGCTCCCCCTGGCTGCCTAACTGAGACTAACGACCAAAGGAGCTTCAGAAATAATTTTCTGTTTATCTGAAGTAAATTCTCTACAAGAGAGCAGCACACCCAATCACAAACTGTCTGTCTGCATCCTAGCCCTCATAAACCAGAGTTTACAAAGGGAGAGTGCAAGATACTGAAATTTACAAAGAGAGCTCAATGGGCAATTTACTCCGTGGGCATGTGCCCGCCCCCTGCTCTGAGCTTGCTTCTCATTCCAGGCCCTGAATTAAAAGGGAGGCATTGGGGGCTGCTCGCCGTGGACCAGGGCTGAGAAAGCACCATTTCTGTTTCCACTGGACCTCCAGACCATAAAGCGGCACAATATAGATGACCGGGCAATTAGGCTATCATCAGCTCTCAGCAGCTGCCCTCCACGGCAGTGAGCTGCATTAGCAGAAGTCTCTGAAAGGCTGTGGTGCCACATCATCATTTCCTGAAATTGGTTTTCAGAGGCCAGTTCTGCCCACAACAGTTTTTCTTTTGCTGTACTTTATAAAGTACTCGACCTTCAACATGAAACAGACTGAGCTTCATGGTGCCTCCAGTGTGTTGCATGGGAAATCCATGTCTATATGGGGGGTGCCAACTGATCAAGGGCCAGGGAGCCCCAATGACAGCAGATGCCCCAGGGAGGTGACATTGCCTAGCAAGATAATGACCATCTGATCTCACCACTTTTAGAACTTTCTCCTCTACAGAGTTTCTCAAAGACAGAGTTGCAGGCACCTACCATAGCTTTTGGTGACATGCGGTATAGTGTGAGTGGCAGTGGAAAAAGGCAAAGGCCAGACACAGTGGAAGGGGCACAGTGTGGCTGCCCTGAGAGGAAAAAGCAGAGAGTCTGCCCGAAGCTCTGGCTGAGGCTTCTCTGACTAGACAGCATGGTCATCTCCAAACCCAGGCCTCAGAGGAGGGCAGCTCCCAGCTAAACACCACTCAGAAAAGCCAGAGTTTCTAAGGTCAAGTTCCACAATAAATAATAGGCTACTGCTTGTAACTATAGGTGTTTACTTAAATAAAATAGGAAAAGGAGTTCATTAAGTTCTATTAGATGGTGAAAACAGATGATCATAAATTAGAAGCACTGGCAACCACTGCTTAGCTGTGAAATGCTGGCTCACCTCAAATGATTATGCCATGGATTTTTCTTTAAGCTTTAAAATAAGAATAACGTGTGCAGTATGGTCACAAAGGACAGGGCAAGGCTAAATGTGCGTGCTTATAAAAAAGGAAGTCCTCTGTGTCAAAACCTTATACTAAGGAGTCAGCTACATTTCTAGAAGAGGATAGATTGTGGATCTGAAAAGCCCCCTGGGCAAATGTAAACTATCTGCCTTCTCACCAGCAGCCCCACTTCTGGAAGGACAGTGAGCACAGCGCTAACTCACCCCACAGAGCTGGTCCCTGAGGGATCTGAGCTGGAAGGCCCTCTTCTTCCAAATACAGTAGAACCTTCATGATTGACCACCTCCCTACACTGACCACCTCCTTAAGTTGACTTAATTATCATAGACCGGACATGCACCCCATGTATGTCAGTACAGTAGGCCTAGTTTCTTATGGTGACAACCTCTGCATAACCAACTCGTTATAGTCCCTTGGTTGGTCAAATTACAGAGGTTCTACTGTAACAGGCTCCTGCTGAGCTTTTTCTATCCCCCTCAGTTTGTTTTTCCCTCCTTTGTATGGTTGAAAGCAATATCAAACTAAACTGGTTTCCTGCCATCAATAATATCCCTCTTCTGCCTCCTTTGTTTAATTCCTTCTACTCCAAGTAAATCATTTACATATTAGTACTTAGTGTACATAGTCAGAACTTACAATTCTCTACTAAGAACACAAAACAGTGCCAGCCACGCTCCTTCCAGTCAGTGGAAGAAAGACTGAGCATGACTGTATGCAAGTTACAGACAATGTATCTTCTAGCAGACCTGACTTGTGACCAGCCTTGGACAGATACAAACTGGAACTTATATATAGATCGAAGCAGTCACATGATGGCACAAGGTGAGCAGTGGGCTGGGTATGCGGTGGTCACCTTAACGGAAACTGTAGAGGCTACTAAGCCCCTATCCCAAGGAACATCAGCTCAGAAGGCTGAAGTTAATTGCCTTGACTCGAGCCTTAAAACTAGATCAAGGGAAAAGTGTGACTATCTACACCTACCCCAAGTATGCTTTTCTGACTCTCCAAGTACATGGGGCATTGTACAAGGAAAAGGGACTATTAAATTCTCAGGAAAAGGACATTAAGTATCAGCAGGAGATACTTTAGTTGCTAGAGGCAGTATGGAGACCCTGGAAGGTGGCAGTGAGGCACTGTCATGGACATCAAGGAGATGCTTCCACCATCACTAAAGGGGGACAGTAGGGTCAGTACTGTGGCAAAAAGGGCTGTATCCAAACCATACCAGGTGTTGTGAGTGGCTCCCCTCATCCCGGGGATTCTGGAGCTCTCACCTATCTACTCCTGGGAAAAGAAGGAATGGTTGGCAGCAGAGGGGAACCAGGAAATAGAGGGAGGATGGATAAAGATGCCAGATGGACAAGTAGCAGTCCCCCAGCTTCTAGGAGCCACCGTGGTGACAGGAGTATTTGACGAAGTTGCTGGGCAGGTACTTCTACATCTCCCACCTGGCAGCCCTGGTCAAAACAGTCTGTCTACAGCAGTGGTTCTCAACCTTCCTAATGCCGCTGCCCTTTATTACAGTTCCTGTGGGTCATAACCCACAGGTTGAGAACCGACGGTCTACAGTGTGTCACCTGCTACCAGTTCGACACATGACAAGGATCGATGGTACCCCCAGGAATCTAGTTGTATGGAGCAATGCCCTTCGAGGACTTCCAGGATCAAGGAGACCAAGTCTAGGTCTAGGATCAGAACCTGGTTCCCCTTAAACCAAGGTAAAAAGGACTTTATATCATCATCCTGACCACATGCATGGCAGCGAAAGTGAAAGGAATCCTCACCTGGAGTCATCACAGCTGGCTGAAGAGGGTTTCACTGCCCCTTGGGAAGTAAAGGTAACTTTTAAGATGGTCAACATGCCCCGCTCCAGCCACATACTGGGAGCTGGCTGGTCAACGCACAGCTGAAGCCTGAGGAAACTCCTCAAGGGACTTGTTTAATTGGACTTTGAACTTTGGGAAAAGTTGGGGAAGAATGTCACACAGGGAAAAGTAAAAACTCATATGTATCTTAGCCTACCACCATGGTACTATTAAGGCCTGAGTAGAGTCACAGTCCCTAAAATCTAAGTACTAAAAAGTAATATCAGCACCTCCAGAAGCAAGCTGATATTGAGACCCCAAATTAAAATATATTGAAGTCTCAAAAGGGGTGAATGAGACAGGATACCCAAAAAGGGTGAAGTCTAGGAGAACATGTCTTTTCAAGGAGACCACAAGGATACACCTGCAGGGTCCTCTCCATGGTGACTCAGCTCTTGGGAATTTGTAAACTTAAATTCCTGGAACTTGGAAATGTCCAAGTTCCATGAAATCCTATAGCTCTGAAGGAGCTGGAATAGCATCTCCTGCTTGATTCAAACTGGCCAATAAGAAGGGTACTTATGGGTTGGAACTTTTTAACTGTCAATAAAAAGGGAAAGACCAAGCCAGTTGGGGAGGGTGGCCATTTGGAATTCTTCTATGCCGTAAGCTCCAGGCTGGTAAATAAAGCCTTGCTCTTATTAAAAAAAAAAAAAAAGAAAGAAAAGAATGCAAAACAGATCAGGAGTTTGATGTCCAATCTTAATAGTGACTTTTCCCTATTTCTGAAACTATTACATTGTTTGAGGTGAGTTTTTAAAACCTAAGCTTCTTGAAGGCAGAGCCAGATTCATAAATTTGTTTTATTTAAACGATAAAGGTAGAGGTGCTCTTATGTGATGGTACCTGAGTGCTCCATTCTTTAAGGGGATCTGTTGGTACAGTGACTACAGTATTTTTACTGATCAGCAGTGATGGGGCTGACACTACTTTGCCACACTGCAGGAAAAACTGAAGGCATTCTATGTAGGCACAGTTCCATATAGGAGCAGTTCTGTGTAGCAACAGTGTTCCAGGATGTGCCCTGGGGCACCGGGATGCTACAGTGACCTCCCAGGAGCTTTGCAGGAAAACACAGGGTACTCAATGTTGTTGGACATAAGTGAGGCTCCAGCTTGAGGCAGTTTACAGTTTCAACAGCAGAGCATAACACGCACCTCTGGATACATCCTATCTTTGAAAAACAGAGGTCTTGGTGGTTACCCAGATAAGAAAACAAGTACCAACATGTTGAAAGCCAACATGTAACAGAAAAGGAAGGTGGAGGGCAGCAACCTGATTGCAAGGTTTGAGAAGCTGAGCAGTGCCCAGTGGGTGCACATATCCCATTAGGAACTAACTGTGGTTACTGAAGAAAAAAATGCCAAGTATTTTTTTCTTTCAATTAAAGTGTGTTATTTTAAAAATGGCTATTAAACTGTTAGCACATAAATATTCAAGTTGTTTGGACCTAACTACTTAATAAACAGAAATTTCAGGCATTTCTTTGGCCTAAGGGTGCTTTAAGAAACTTCCTGAGACAGTAAGAGAACTGTGGATGGGACACATGAGCAGCTTACAGTGTGGGTTCGGAGCACAGTTCAAACCCCAGCTCCTGTGCACTGATGGTGCAGAGGAGAGGATGTGGCCACCAGTCCATGCCCTGACATCTCAGTCTCCGCATTGCCAGGACGGGGCTTATCATACCGTGTGTGGTATTGAGAAAATACCTGCTGTGCTAAGGTGCCTGGCACATAAGAAGTGCCAGGGTTGTCACTACTGCTGCCACTACTGTTCCTGGTCTCTGCACAGTATGTGCACTGCTTAGGCTTCTGAGATGCCTCTGGAGAGCACGATGCTCCACAGAACCATCAGTCTCTCAAGGAATGACACCAGCTCCTGCAGGCAGTCTGGGAACATACCCACCAACTGTGTGACAACGTACTTAGCTCTAAACAGACCCATTAGTGTGAGGATAGACAGCTCATTCAGAAGCCGGGGCTGCCTGAAACCTCAGGGCCCATGTAAAATATCTAGGTAGAAGCTCTTGATAGGACAAGAGATGCCACAGGGAAAGGCTGACATACAAGTGTCCACTATATAGTAACCAAACCATAAGAATATTAAGTGGTTTTCTTGAAATCTCAGGAATTTCAAGGAAATTTCAAGAACACCTATTGGTGGCTGAGCTCCTCTAGGCCAGGCTCTGAGCAGCCACTTGATACAACATGCCTCAGTTAATCCTGAAGGTCTGAAAGGTAAGCCAAGGCTCCCATAGTGACTAATATTATGGATCAGGGGCCTCTGCAACTTGATCTGAGGCTAAAGCCTATGCTGGTTTTATCAAACCAATAATTTTTTTTCAAGCTAAGATTTAAATTAAGTTTTAACCCAAAACATTTTTCAGAAATGTCTTCTATAAAATGAAATCATTAAAAGCCCTACAAAAGGTGAGTTGCCTTCCTTAGAGACACCTTAAGCCAGGAGAAGAGAACTTTACTATCCAAGGGCAGTCACTGCTCAGCCCCATGTCCCCACCACACATGCTCAGAGCTTCCTCAGAGGCCTGTCATCATCTTTAAGTTTATCACCACAATCATATGGAGAAGTCTGTCCGCTCACAGATGTGGGACAAGGGCTGAGATGCTGGCATGTGTGCAACCTGGCTGCTCGGGAGAAGAATGCCTGCACACAGTAGGCATTCGGTGCTACTTGATGACAGAAGTAACGGTCACGTACTCTCTGGTGAGGCTCAGTTTCCTCACCTGTAAAGTGGTCATAATATCAGTATTCACCCTACCAGTTGCTACAAGAATTAAGTGAGATAAATGCATATGCACAAATATGTCGTCAAATGACTGGTCTTATTGACCAAAAAACTATAGAGGCTAGTTAGAATAACGCAAACAGAATAAATCTCCAAACCCTGAGGCTGGTGTCCTCACAGTGCAATGCCCCGCAGAAGGTTGGCTCTTCAGGGAATAGTCCTGGGTGCTGTGATTCTGCCACTTGGCCAGGAGGACATTTCAGTTTCCTTCAAGAAGGCTGTGGACACAGGCCCACTCTCTCAGAAGTTTTATCTGAAGCTATATGCACCTCTTTTTGTCAGGGCAAACTTATTTTTTCTTTTTCAGGACACAGGGATACTTACCTGTAATGATGCCATTTTTCTCCAACGGCTCCTGCCAGCTGACCTTGAGAGATGTGTCCAGAATCTCCGTGAAGCTCAGATGTCCCACAGCTCCTGGCTCTACCAATTAAAAATAAAATCATCTCTTAACACAATAGCCCAATTCTCTTTTGATCAACTTTATATAGAAGATTCTAACTATGGAAAGGAAGTGGTGAGCCAGGGCCAACAAAAACCTGCAGGAAATGTCAGTAAAATGTAGGTTTGAGGGAACTCAAGGTGTTAAAGGCATCCCCAGCTTTAATCACGTGTATTACCCAGCTTCATCCCAGCCACATGGGGCGCTTAAATAACTGGCGGCAGGAGATTTATACACAACTCATTTTCTATTTCCTTGATCTGATATAATTAGAACAATCAGGCTGGCTGGATCCTCAAAAGCGATTGACTACACCAAGTGTCCCTCCACATGCATTTGCAGTCCAGTATCCAGCCTGCGTGGGGGCCACAGGAACTTGTGCAGCCCGAGCAGGAAGCCTAGACCCAGGGCAGAGGTAGCCTGGTCCACACCAGGTCCAGCTGCCAACTTAATCCAGAATTCCAGGCTCTAACCCCCACTCACTCTTCTGAAGGATTCCTGAAGGGCAGGACAGAGACCTGAAAAAGGCCCAGCAAAAATGGACTCCTTTCTCTGGAGTTTCTGTGCCTAGCAGCCCTGCTAACGTGAGAGGGCAGATAGCAAAGTTGTGGTTGAATGCTGGAGTTAGAGCTGCACTTAAGACCTGGCTGCTCTATTTGATAGTTATGCAGTTAAACTCTCAAAGCCTTAGTTTGCTCATCTGTGAATTGGGGAAAATAAAAACTCTTTAAGGTAATTGTACAATGAGCCTCACCCTGGGAAAACCACCTTCATGATCATGGTATCTCTCCTGCCAGGTAAGTATTCTTCAAGGTAATTGTGACAATAAAATTTGATAAAACACGCAAGCATTATCTTGTCTCTGGCACCATGAAAATACACAGTGAACATTAGCTGCTATTATTGTGATGAGTTAGCAGCAGCAGCATCTTATCATGAGAACGCAAAGTCATTTCTAATATTGGATTACTGCCATGTGAAAGAAAAGATCTGAGAGTCTAAAACATGAGTTAAAAATCTAAGACCCAGACCCAGGTCAGTGAAGGAATCTGCTTAAGGACATGTGGCCACGAGCACAGAGTCAGTCCTGCTGGCAGATGAATCACCTGTCGGCTACATAGAACAATAGGATGGGGGATGAGCCCGCTGCTGGCTGGACAGCAGGGGTGTCCAGCATGGCTCTGTCCTCATACTTCATGCACAGCTTACCTAGGCTTGAACCCTTTACTGGTCCTACAATAGGTTCATTCAGACTGCCCTCCCTGTGTGCTGATGGGAGCAGAGAGACGATGCCTGGCAATCTGGAAGTGACTGCAGGGGGTGTGTGCCAAAAGTGATGCTCTCAGGGATGCAGGTGACTCCCCAGCCCTACTGATTGCCCCTAGTTTGCCACAGTCTCTCTATAGCTATAGCTGTATATGTGTGGTCAGATGGAAAAGGATGTACTTTGGAGGCTGAAGATCAAGTTGGGGAAGGGGTGAATGAAAGGAAAAGACAATGCTCCCTGATCTCAAGCCCAGGCACTGCACAGTGCCAAATGGTCACTTCCAAGGACAGACTCAGCCGGCTCTCCCTCAACTGCTCTGCTCTCCTCCTGCAGCCCAGAGGCCTGCCACTCTGACAGTGTCACCCATGCCCACCTCTCTCAGTGCCTAGTCCAAGAGCACAGTAAGGGACATACTCAGGGAGGAAGCCAGGACAGGGAGAAGGGGTGATTCAAAGGCAGAAGTGTAGACAAAGGAGGAAAGGAGAATGGGTAAGAGGAGAACTTCCTCCACCTGCGTGGGGAGCAGGTGAGCACCCACCCCATGTGGGGCAGGGAACACACACTCTGTGCCATGAGGTTCCTCTAGAGTACCTGCTGAGAGGTGAGCACTGCAATCTTTTTAGGAATAAACATTTCAATTGTTTTAGCTTAAAATAGGAAAGCATGAAGTCAAGGGTGTTGGCTGTTCTGTGAGACAACAGGGTTTGTGGGCTTCCTAGAGAAGCCTCACCCTTGTGAGTCCCTGTTCTGGCTACTGCCCACATTCTTTACATAGATAGAAGATTTTTAGGGTGAATTCCAATACATGCTACTCAGATGGTACTTGGACAAAGCCTTCTAACACAACTTACAATTTTTTAAAAATGGTAACAGCCTTGGAAAATTCATCTGGGTGAAACTTTCAAAAGACTTTTTATAGATAAGCTCAGACATTCTGACAAATTTCACTTTTCTAGTATGGAAGATGGTAAAATAGAATGGCTGTCAAGACCATCTCATCCTCCCCCAATTGTGAGCTTCCAGAAAGACATTCTGACGGATTTTTGAACTGGCTTGTTCTTGCTTCAATCAATGGAATAGCAAAGAAAGCTTTTTGCTCTTTTTATATTCTCTGTGTTTCTGCTTCCTGGATTTCTGCCCAAATGTGCTGTCCTCTAGCGCTGCTGGAACCAGCTGCCAATGTCTAGGCTTCAAATTTACATTGGTTTCTCTTACTGTCCTCCTCCCCCCACAAGTTTTTACTTGGTTGGAGCTTTGGCAAAGAAGGCCTGCTGGATGTGCAGCTAATGGCAGCCCTGTAGTCCAGAGAGCAGAGGCTCTCCAGCTCATCAAAAACTTCAGTGAGCATCTCCCCACCAACCAAGAGAGTCCAGACTTTTCTGCTCAAGTCTGTACCCCAAAGCCAACTTGAACCCCATTTTAATGTGATAGTCAATATTTATAAGATGCTATATCCTTCTAAATAAAATAAATAGGGGATTCCTGCCTATAAAAAATGGGTTCAGTTAGATAATTCTAGAAGATATTATTTTCAGTTTTCTCTAATGAGATATAAAATTTATGATTGAAAAGCAGACATATACATGTTTGAAAGTATTCATTGAACATTCACCAAGACTATATCCTTAAAAGAACTAAAATCATAGGAAGTGTATTCTCTGACCACAGTAGAATCAAGTCAGAAATCAGTAGTATGAAGACAACAGGAAAATCTCCAGACACGTGAACATTGAATATTTAGAAGAAGACTTCTAAATAATTCATGGGTTGAAGGAAATAAAAATACATAGAACTGGGTGAGGATGAAAGCACAGCATACCAAAAGATGTGGGATGTAGGTAAAGCAGCACTGAATTGGAAATTCATAGCATAAATGCTTACATTGGGAATGAGGAAAGCCCTCAAGTCAATAATCTAAATGCTTACCTCAAGAAATGAGAAAAGGAGAGCAAACTAAACTCATAGCAATCAAAAGGTAAAGAGCAAAATCTAAATGCCTACCTCGAGAAATGGCATTATTCAACATAGTACTAGGAATTCCAAAAACTGAAAATAAGGAAAGAAAAAGAGATAAGAAATAAAGGCATGCAGATTAGAAAGGAAGAAAGGGAGGATGGTGGGTGTGGCCATGTGGGAGGAACTCAAAGGATCTTTGTGGCCACAGAACCACTTAGGATCTTAATTGCGGCAGACACACAAACCTACATGTGTGACAACTAACTACACACACAGGCATAAATGAGAATAGATTAAATGGGAGAAATCTGAATCAGATCAGTGAATTGCATCTAAGCCCACATCCTGATGGTTAAGATAGTTATAAGATAGTTACAATGATGTTATAAGATATATGATGTTATAAGATAGTTTTGCAAATGTTAGCTTGGGGGTATCTAGGCAAAGTGTATATGGTTAACTCAGAATTATCTCTCTCAACTGCATGTGGATCTATCACTAGCTCAGTAAAGACTTCAGTTAGACCAAAAGCAGAGGGCAGAGAATGCGAAGTACTTCTGGGGTCTATTCAGAGCAGCAGGTTGCTTTTTATTTCATGTGTATCTGATGTGGTAAGGGTCAGTAGTCTTAGAGGGTTAAGAATCCTGTACTTCCTAAGCCACCAGTTTATTGTAGACCCCAAATCAATGGTGAGACAGCAGCAAGGCAAGGAGAAAGAAAGGCAGGCTGCCCAGGGTCCAGGAGAGCATACAAAGTCAGAGGTCAAAGCCATGGCCATAGTTGGGAGCTGCCAGTTTGGGTTGAAGGAGACCCACACATGTTTGTGGGCAGAGAGAAAGGGGCCCATAGCGACCAGGAACCCTTCCACATAGTTAGACTCTTCACCCTGTGAAAGAGAATAAAAAGAAAGGCTCCAACACTGGGAGAGGGCAGAGGAAAGACCTTCTTGGATGGCCTTGACCTCTGTGTCATTGCTGAGAGGTCAGGGACAGGAGCAGCAGAGTCTGAGTCACACCCAGGGCCCCCATGAGAAAGAGGGACAGCTATAGCCCTGGGTGACTTAAAAAAAAATTGTCTTCCGTTTAGCTCTCCTAATAGAGTATGTACTCATGATAGAAATTAGAAAATATAGGAAAATACAAACAAAAATGTAAACAATACCCATTATCATACCATAGAAATAATGACTCTAAATATTCCGTACAATATTTATTCCAAGGTTTTTTTCTCAGTTCATATACATAGAATTTTATAACATTTGGATCTCAGACAGCTTTATACAATTTTTTTTTCACTTATTGTATTATGACCATTTTCCCTCAAAATGTTGGATCTTCGAAGTTTTGGGCTTTTAAAATATCTCTACAGGGCGGCGCCTGTGGCTCAGTGAGCAGGGCGCCGGCCCCATATGCCGAGGGTGGCGGGTTCAAACCCAGCCCCGGCCAAACAGCAACAAAAAAATAGCCGGGCGTTGTGCCGGGCGCCTGTAGTCCCAGCTGCTTGGGAGGCTGAGGCAAGAGAATCGCATAAGCCCAAGAGTTAGAGGTTGCTGTGAGCCGTGTGACGCCACGGCACTCTACCCGAGGGCGGTACAGTGAGACTCTGTCTCTACAAAAAAAAAAATTAAAAAAAAAAAATATCTCTACAAAATTTTTATTTTATTGTCATTCCATAATTTTTTCAAATCCTCTCTATTTGGAACATTTGAATGCTTTTTATTTTTCTCTCCCAGGTACAAACAACTGTAACAATCTTCTCTGTATGTAAACTGGGTACATCTATGATTATTTTCTCAGGATGGCTCTGTTAGCTCATGTTTTTCAGATGTGCCAGTTGGCCTGTACACAGGGAAGGAGCAGGACAAGCTGACCAGAAGGAGATAACATGAGTCAAGGGGATCAGAGTAAGGGATGGGGTAAGATGGGGTGGGTCCAGGAAGAGTTGCTGGGAGGCAGTAAGGGGACTAGGGAAGTAGGGACTGGAAGTCAAAAGCTAGGTGAAGAATGAGCTCACCAAAACCAAAGGAGTGGCCACAATCAGGATAGGCTCTATCTAGCACAGGCTCTTGTCCCCAGAGCTCCTCCCTTAGTCAAGGTGGTCTTCCACACTCCATGGACTAAGCCTGATTAGTGCCCTCCAGTGACCTACCTCCTTGGGGCTAACAGATCATAAGCATCCTGAGAACACAGGCTTCCTTGTGTTCTGTCTCTGCCTTTACCCAGTGTTGGAATCACAGTGTGTGCCTCTGACAACTGATTTATGGGACACACGAAAGGGTACTCACTATCTTCGTGGGTCCACACGAGCTGAGGTGTGCTTGGAGGCCCATCCCCTGGAGTGGTGAAGCAAAGAACGGAGGTGAAGTAGGCGGTAAACTTCTTCAAGTTGGTTATAGATCCATGGTGGATGCCATGGAAATCTGGGGCAATGGTAACCACAGTGATAGCCTCAGGGACATCCACTGGCCAGGCCAGAAGCTGGGATGGAACAGATTGAAAAAGAGAGCCCTTTTAATTGCATCTGTGTACTCTCACATCTGTGTCAGAATTTTATTTTACAATTAATACATCTTTTAAAAAGTAAAGTTATAATTAAGGAAGTCCATAAATCCTACATTTTATAATCTCATCTTTAAAAAATTGAGTTCAAAAAGATACTTAACAGATTATTGCATATAAACATGCATGTCTGCATATATTTTATACATACATGTATAAATAAAATACCTACTTTAACTTGTTGGAATAATGGGCACTCCCTTAAACCTTCACCTTCTCTTTACTTAACCATGTTATAGAATACATATGTTTTTTAATATTAAGGAATAAAGATGATACCGTCTGTTAATGCAACTGATTCATCATAATGAAATAAATACAAATATTTTCTCAGATAGGCATCTACTCTGATGCAGAAAGAAGTTACAATGTTAGTTATTATTAATATCATACTAGTTTTCCACAAAGGATTTTAAGAGATTGGTTATAATTTTAAAGAAATAAATTACATAATACACATTCTAAGGAAAGTTGTGTTAATGTTTTGATACTATTATGTGTATGTGAGTTTTAATTCCTTTGACACCAAACATTTCTAGGATTAATTAGGTCTGAAAGTGGACATGCTGCAGGACACAATGTGTATTTTTAGTAGATCAAACTGACAAGGAAGCCATCAAATGAACAGTGCAGTCGTGCCAACAAGACTTGACACAGGAGTAAAGAAGGCAAAGTCATCATGGTTGATCAATACAATTTTCTTTCAAAAAAGCTTCTGACTTCAGACACCTCTGAGGAGAAACAAAAGTCAGGGTAAATTTCTAGCTGCCTCTGCCTTTCTAGCAGACAAGCAAGTGTGTTAGTAGTTTGAATCCAAAAGGGGAAAAAAATGAATCGTGCGTCTGAGGAAACAACACTCTCTGAATCCTGAAATTACCATGTATTCAGGCAAACTAGATGGGATCCTTTTGCTATAAAGAGTTTTCCTGACTTCATCTGCCATTAAAGAAGAGTAGTAAATATGTTACAGGTAAAACTAAGAGGGAAGAAGGCCCCCCAAATCTAACCAGGAGAAGTTGATTTAAAGGTAAGATATGTTATTGGAAATTGCATCTGAAGGTGACATCTATGAAGGTGACACATTCTGGTCACGAAGAACAAAGTTGGCTGGTGGAAACTTGTCTGTGTCCATCTCTGACTCAGACAGGTGGGTGTCCTGAATCAAATGGTCTCAGTTTCTTTAGTAGAAAGGGGGAAAGAATAAATATCCTTACTTGATAAAAATACCAAATCCAGTGCCCTTTGCTATAAGTGTATGTTCTTCTGAGAGGACTCCCTTCTGGAAAGAAGTGGGTTGTGCAAATGCTGACCCCAATCACCAAGACAAGTCTCCCACTGGTCACTTCAAATGAATGGCCTTTCTCATAAGAAATTGCTCTCTTAGTTATGCACCATTTTCTTGGTATCTAATAATTTGCATGTCTGAACCAAGAGAGTTGGTGATAAGGCCTGGGCTAAATGGCGAACCTGCCAAGGTCAAGATGTGCTACATCTTGATGCCATTAGTTCTTGAAGAAATGTGAGCAAGTGCCCTCCCGGCTGTATCACAAGGTTGCTACAGACTGAAATAGATGCTCAGAGCTCTTGACTGAGCCCATGTACCTTGTATCCCTGGTTGATGCCGTTGATAAACTGCTGAGGAGGAGGGGTCCACAGGAACTGGATGGTGGTGGAATTCACCGCTTCCGTCTGCACATTCTGAGGGGGCGCAGTGGGCACTGTTCGTGATAGTGGTGAAGACAGCAAAACAAATGGTAAGAGGCATTGTGGATGGTGTGGGGGGAGAGATGAAAAAGAAGCACTTAGCTGCCACTCATAACTTTCAGGCAATTACAGCACAAAGGACAGGGAAGTGTGAGGAATGTTTTTGGAGCTAATAGTGGTATTACGAAGAAAGAGAATTGGGCTAGTTCTCATTTTCTGTTGTAGAATTCTTTAAGGCATGGGTAGAAAAGTGGGCTAGACCATCTTCTCATTCCATAGATGAGCTTTTACTTTGGACCTAAGATGGACAGCAAGCAGATATTCTAATTCCTTTTTCAATTACTCAATATTTGAGAATAAGGAGAGGTTTCATCTAGAAATACCCACCCCCAGTATATGCCACCATATATTTCAGTGGTTCTCAACCTTCCTAATGCTGCAGCCCTTTAATACAGTTCCTATAGGGTTGCAACCCACAGGTTGAGAACCACTGATATATTAAATTCAATTATTCTTTATATGAAAAGTAAATAAAATAAAACCATTACTCACTCCCATATGCATTCTTGTTTATTCTTCTAAAGGCTAAATTTCTTTGTCTGTCAATAGAAACAACCATTTTTGGGTTTTCCATTATTTCTTTCTTTTATGAATAGCTATTGAACCCAATTATACACCTGCCAATGGCCTACCTCCAAAGACACATGTTCTGGTGGAGATGCTCATGTCACTGCCAATAGGCAAACACTCATGAAGCAGCCAACACAGAGGGCTGAGTGACCAACCGTGCCCTGGGAAAGGAGAAAGCTTCATTTGGACAACAGCAGGGAGGGAGGGTGGGTCTTTGGAGAAAGAAAGGAGGACAGTGGGGAAGAACATCCTCAGCTGGAAAACAGAGTGAGCAAAGGCACAGGGTTCCACAGAGTTCCCAGGGAACCTAGCAAGGGGTGAACACCTAGTGAGTATGGCCAGATGTGGGATTTGGGAGAAAGAAGGCAGAGGAGGTAGAAGGACTGCTCTGGGATTGCCTGATAGGACCAGCACCGTGGTGGGCAATGGGGAATTGAAAGCTTTTAGAGAAAGGCAGTTACAGGGTGTGACAGGGTCAGCTTCTCAAGGGTGACAACTCCAGTGGCCTACACAGAGGGGACTATTCCCCTGACTGTACCGGTGGAAAGGAAGGTCCTGACTCTTTAGAAACTTGTTTCAAGAATAAGACATAGAAGCCCAAAGGATTCTTTGATTCAAGGGAGAGAAACAAAAAGAAAGGAGCTCTTGGCACAGAACCCACAAGGTCAGACATGGTCCTGGTTAAAAACCACTACACTTTCACGGCTTTTCCTCATCAGGCAGAGAGGAAACGAACTCCACCAAGCCCTGCATGTCTGCTCACTCTTTCAAGTCATACTCTCTTTCCCCACCTCCTCTTGACTATGGCTGTGATGTCCCTCAGTCCTTTTCCCAAGTTCATAGTGCCCACTGGAATGTGTGGATCAGGGATAAACACAGGGATTACTGGGCCCAGGTTAAAGAGTCAGAAAGAACCTCACGTGCACCTGAGAACAAGAAAAGGCTGAACAAACTATAAAATCATCATTTTTAGTAAGCCTGTAAGAGAGCTCACTTGCATGGCAGCCGTACTCTAAAATACAAGGGAAGGTGGGTTTCTCCAGGAGTCAGGCTCACCTATCATCCAGTATGAAAGAAAGAGACAATGGATAAAGAAACAATTGGGTGAAGAAAAAATTCAGCTAAGGTCCTCAATGAATTCCTAAAGGCTGAGTTTGAGCTACATGAGAGTATAGAATCTTTGGGAGCTACAGATACTCAAAAAGGATATATTATATACAGAGAGACAAAGATGAGAATTACAAATATTTCACTGGCTAATTCCACCATGCATTTGGGGAATAAATTAAACCAATTCAAAAGTATCACTTTGATATAAGAATCAGAAAAAGATACAAAAAGAAAACCACAGGACAATACCCCTCATGAACACAAGTTTTAGCCGGGCGTTGTGGCGGGCGCCTGTAGTCCCAGCTGCTTGGGAGGCTGAGGCAAGAGAATCGTGTAAGCCCAAGAGTTAGAGGTTGCTGTGAGCCGTGTGATGCCACGGCACTCTACCGGAGGGCGGTACAGTGAGACTCTATGTCTCTACAAAAAAAAAAAAATCCTTGACAAAATATTAAAAAATCAAATTCAACAATGTATAAAAAATCTGTGTGATCAAGTAAGGTTTATCACATAAATGCAAGGCTGGTTCATCATTTGAAAATAAATCAAGGTAATTCACCATATCATATTGACAGAATAAGGAAAAACAAGATGATCATCTTAACCAATTTAGAAAAATTTGACAAAACTTTAATATACAGTCATGATTAAAAAAAAATACTTTTCAGTAGAGTAGGAAGTTAAGGGACTTTCCTAAACTTGATAAAGGGCATTTGTTACATACCTACAACTAATATATATATATATATATTTTTTTTTTGTAGAGACAGAGTTTCACTTTATTGCCCTCGGTAGAGTGCCGTGGTATCACACAGCTCACAGCAACCTCCAACTCCTGGGCTTAGGCGATTCTCCTGCCTCAGTACAACTAATATTTTAATTAAGATGAAAGACTCAGTGTTTTTCCTGTAAGATCAGGAACAAGGCAAAGATGTCTTTCCTACCATTCCTATTCTGGAAGTCCAAGCTAGTACAGTAAGGCCAGAAAAAGAAATAAAAAGCTTACAAAGTGTGTGTGTGTGTTTGTGTATGTGTGCGGGGTCGGGGGTATCTATCCACAGACAGCATGATCATCTATGTAGAACATTTCAACAAAAGGTTCGAGGAACTAAATGAGGTTAGAAAGATCACAGGATACAAGTTCAAAATATAAAAACTCTAATTATATTTCTATACATGAGCAATAAACAGAAATTGAGATTAAAAAGTTAGTACCATTTAAAATAGCAATGAAAGTATGACATAGACATAAATTTAACAAACTATTAAATGTGTGTATGCTGAACACCATAAAATACTAAGGAAAGAAACCAAAGACCTAAGTCAATACAGTCTCGTGACATTAATGGATTGGAAGACAACACAGTAAAGAGGTCAATTATCCCCAAACTGATCTACACAGTAGTGAATGCAATCGAAATCAAAATCACAATTAGATGTTTTTTAGAAATTAAAAAGGTTATTTAAAGATTTATATGGAAAATAAAAGTAATTAAAATAGCCAAAATGATTTTGGAAAAAAATTGTGCAACCCTCACTACATAATTTTAAAACTAATTATAAATCTATAACAAGGTGTTACTGAAGAAAAGATGGACACTTCATCAATGACACAGAATAGAGTCTAGAAATTACTTATACATATATCAATCAGTTATCAATAAAAGCACAAAGATAGTCCTTTTCAACAAATGGTGCTAGAAAAAATTAGACATCCATATGTAAAAAATAAAATAAAGTCTAGATCTGTACCTCACATCGCATACAAAAACTAACTCGCAATGGATCACAGGCTTAAATGTAAATCTATACCTATACTACTTCTAAGAAAAAAATAGTTGTGACATTGGATTAGACAAAAATGTCTTTGATATGACACCAAGGACCCAACATAAAAGAAAAAAATCAATAAATCTGACTTAACTTCTGCTCTGTGATAAACACCCATTAAGGAAATGAAAATAAGACCACAAACTAGGAGACAGTACTTGCAAGACACCTATCCAATCAAAAACTCTTACTCAGAACATAAAAGGAACTTTCAAAATTCAATAACAAAACCCCCCAAAACTCGAAATGTGTGCAAAAAGAATCAAATAATTACATTACCAAAGAAAACACAGTGATAAGAAATGAGCATATTGAAAGGAAGGACCTCAACATCCCTAGTCATTAGGGAAATCTAAGTGTTGTGATACCCCTGTGCACCTGGGTGAGGGCAGAACGAAAACAACCACCACATATTAGAGAAGATGTGAAGCAACCACAGCTCTCACACATCTGGGGGGAATGTTTCTCACAAAGTTAAGTGTGCACTGGCTGTGTGACCAGGAAGCCTGCTCCTGGGCAATTGTGCAAAAGATGTAAAACTTTAAGTTCATATGAAAATCTGTATGCAATGTTTATAGCCGCTTTAATAATCATCCCAGATTGAAAACATTCCAGATGTTCTTCAACTGTTGTATGGGGAAGCAAACTGTAGAAAGTCCACAATGGACCTCTGCTCAGCATCAGATGGGAACAAACACACACAACAGAAATGCCCCTTACACATGTGACACCAACGGCAGAGGCCAGATTCAAAAGACTATATACTGGGTTATTCCATTTATATTATGTTCTGTAAAAGTCAAAATGGGTCATTACAAAAATTATGAGACATGGTGTTCTCCTGCCAGGCATAAAACTGTATAAACTGTATAGTCTCTACCTGGAATTCTGAGCTCCCAGCATTCCCCTTCACTCACACTGAGGTATGGAGGCCAGTCCCAGTTGGTGGAGAGGGGACCGCACTGGAGTGGCAGTTCCCTTAGGCACAGTGTGACAGCCGTCTTTTGGTGACAATACGGCCAGGCATAAAACTATGTAAAGCTGTGTGTGTTCTCTGCCCGCAACCCCAGGCTCCCAGCGCTCCCCGCACTCCCCTCTGCTCTTGCTCCAAGGTCTGGAGGCCTGTCCCCCAGGGGTCCAGACTCTTGGGCAATTGCTCGAGGGGTGTAGACAGTGCTGGGCTGCAGACAGTTGGTGCAGACTCTGGGGTGTGGGAGCGGAGAGAGGACGGTTAGCCCGAAGGGAGCTACACGGGAGCAGCGTTTGCCTGAGCCATAAAACAGCAGACCTCTTTTGCTACCAATGCGCTCACTACCGAATATTCTGAAGCCACACCCCCTGTCTCCCTGGGCAACCAGAGACTCTGAGTATAGGATTTGCCTGAGGCAACTCCAACTTGAAAAACGGGGGAAACTCCCAGGGCGGGGCTGACCCAGAGGTCCGCTTTACTAAACGTAAGATGCACCTGGCCCTCAGGGGATCATCAGCCTATAGACAATACAAGAGCAAAGACAAGCTGATTTGGAACTCAATTCAGCTTCTCTTCTGCAGGGGAACCGCAGAGTTGTTCTGTTCTGTTCTGTCAGTAACATTAATCAGGGGCGAGACTGGACCTCAGTGAAAACCACCCCCAACCTTCATCAAGTGCCTGAGGTTGTCAGGCCTCACCTTCTCCTGCTAGAGAGAGGCAGAGCACAGTGGCCTGGTAGACTTCCTTTAATTCAGGCAGGTGCAAACTCCTGGAGTACCAATTCACTACAGGCAACTGGGTCAGTCAACTGCAGGGCTATCAGTGACTGGGTGTGACAGTGTTGCAAGGTGGGGAAGGAGGCATCAACCTTTCCAGACTGATCTATTGGCTGGCTGGCTCCTCCTGACTCCATGCAGCACTGGAGCAAGCCACACCAGAGTAGTCACCAGACTCATGTGATCCAGTTCCCAGAGACCTCTAAACTCTCTCACACGAGACAGGTGCAGACTGAGACAACTGATTTGGACTTTTTGAACTGAACCAATCGCCTGAGGACAAATCAGGTGGTGCCCTGGGTGCACAGTGGTAGGAAGGTTTGATTTTTCTTTTCCAATTGTTTGCTGGTGGGGGGTGGGGTGACTTAATTGCTGATATTTCTCCACAGCTGAGACGTCAATCCAGAGTATCTGTTTCACTAGGGTGGAACAGAAACCAACTGAAAACAAGACAGAACTACTTAGCCCCACCACACCAGACAGGGCCCCAGTTTCTCAGGCCACAACACTGTACAGGCCCTTGACAAAGCCCCAGGCGAAAAAATCAAAGGGAGTAAAACAATCATGGGGTGGAATCAGCGGAAAAACTCTGGTAACATGAATAACCAGAATAGATCAACCCCCCCCAAGGAAAGATATGGCAGATGTAATTGAAGATCCTATTCATAAACAACTGGCTGAGATGTCAGAAATCGAATTCAGAATTTGGATTGCAGACAAGATTAACAAAGTGAAATTAGGAATCCGTGGAGAAATTCAAAAGTTGTCTGAAGAATTTAACGAATTTGAAGACAAAACCACCAAAGACTTAGACACACTGAAGCAAGAATTTGCAGCCCTCAAAGATATGAAAAATACAGTAGAATCCCTCAGCAACAGGATGGACCAAGCAGAATAAAGGATTTCTGACATTGAAGATAAAGCCTTTGAACGCTCCCAAACGCTCAAAGAGGAAGAGAAATGGAGAGCAAAAACGGATCATTCTCTCCGAGAACTCTGGGATAATTCAAAGAAGGTGAATGTCCAAATCATTGGAGCTCCAGAAACAGATGAAGTAGCCTCGCTGGGCACAGAGGCCCTTCTGCATGAAATTATGAAAGAGAATTTTCCAGACATGCCTAGAGATTCTGAAATTCAGATAGCAGACAGGTTCAGAACCCCAGCACGACTCAACCCCAATAAGACATCCCCCAGGCATATCATAATTAACTTCACTAAAGTTAATATGAAGGAGAAAATCCTCAAAGCTGCCAGGAGAAAAAAAACCATTACCTTCAAAGGGAAGAATATTAGAATGACTGCGGGTAGGGCGTTGGTGTGTGTCACACTTTATGGGGGCAAGACATGATTGCAAGAGGGACTTTACCTAACAATTGAAATCAGTGTAACCTGGCTTATTGTACCCTCAATGAATCCCCAACAATAAAAAAAAAAAAAAAGAATGACTGCAGATCTCTCTGCTGAAACATTTCAAGCCAGAAGAGGGTGGTCACCGACTTTTAATCTCCTAAAGCAAAATAACTTTCAACCCCGGATCTTGTATCCACCTAAACTGAGTTTCATTTATGATGGAGAAATTGAATACTTTAATGACATTCATGTGTTGAAGAAATTTGCCATAACCAAACCATCTCTTCAGGATATTCTCATAATCACCAACCCAATCCTATACCACAAACGTAAACTCACTCAGAAACTTCAGATCAAACTCCAATTTCCACACTGGCGAAAGGATTAAAAATGCCCACTGGACTTTTGAAAAACTCGATACCCCAAACTTCACCAGACTTACCAATATTCTCCATTAATGTGAATGGCTTAAACTGTCCTCTAAAGAGGCATAGGTTAGCTGATTGGATACAAAAACTCAGGCCAGATATCTGTTGCATACAAGAGTCACATCTTAACTTAAAAGACAAATACAGACTCAAGGTGAAAGTATGGTTATCCATATTTCAGGCAAATGGTAATCAGAAAAAAGCAGGTACTGCAATTTTATTTGCAGATACAATAGGCTTTAAACCAACAAAAGTAAGGAAGGACAAGAATGGTCACTTCATATTTGTTAAGGGTAATGCTCACTATGATGAGATCTCAATTATTAATATCTATGCACCCAACAAGAATGCACCTCAATTTATAAGAGAAACTCTAACAGACATGAGCAACTTGATTTCCTCCAGCTCCATAATAGTCAGAGATTTCAACACTCCTTTGGCAGTGTTGGATGGATCCTCCAACAAGAAGCTGAGCAAAGAAATCTTAGATTTAAACCTAACCATCCAACATTTGTATTTAGCAGACATCTACAGAACATTTCATCCCAACAAAACTGAATGCACATACTTCTCATCAGCCCATGGAACTTACTCCAAAATCAATCACATCTTAGGTCACAAGTCTAACCTCAGTAAATTTAAAGGAATAGAAATTATTCCATGCATCTTCTCGAACCACCATGGAATAAAACTTGAGCTGAGGAACAACAGGAATCTGCATACTCATACAAAAACATGGAAATTAAATAACCTTATGCTGAATGATAGCTGGGTCAGAGATGAGATTAAGAAAGAAATCACCAACTTTTTGGAACAAAAGAACAAAGAAGACATGAAGTATCAGAACCTCTGGGACACCGCAAAGGCAGTTCTAAGAGGGAAATTTATAGCACTGCAAGCCTTCCTCAAAAGAACGAAAAGAGAGGAAGTTAACAACTTAATGGGACATCTCAAGCAACTGGAAAAGGAAGAACATTCCAACCCCAAACCCACTAAAAGAAAAGAAATAACCAAAATTAGAGTAGAATTAAATGAAATTGAAAACAAAAGAATAATACAACAGATCAATAAATCAAAAAGCTGTTTTTTCGAAAAGGTCAACAAAATAGATAAACCTTTGGCCAACCTAATCAGGAACAAAAGAGTAAAATCTCTAATCTCATCAATCAGAAACAACAAAGACGAAATAACAACAGACTCCTCAGAAATTAAAAAAATCCTTAATGAATATTACAAGAAACTGTATTCTCAGAAATATGAAAATCTGAAGGAAATTGACCGATACTTGGAAGCATGTCACCTCCCAAGACTTAGCCGGAATCAAGTGGAAATGTTGAACAGGCCCATATCAAGTTCAGAAATAGCATCAACCATACAAAACCTCCCTAAAAAGAAAAGCCCGGGACCAGATGGTTTCACATCAGAATTCTACCAAACTTTTAAAGAGGAATTAGTACCTACATTACTCAACCTGTTCCAAAAGGTAGAAAAAGAAGGAAGACTACCCAACACGTTCTTTTTTTTTTTTTTTTAATTTTTTTATTAAATCATAACTGTATACAATGATATGATTATGGGGCATCATACACTCACTTCATAAACCATTTGACACACTTTCATCACAGTGGTTAACATAGCCTTTCCGGCGTTATCTCAGTTACTGTGCCAAAACATTTATATTCTACATTTACCAAGTTTCGCAAATACCCCTGTAATATGCACCACAGGTGTGATCCCACCGATTCCCCTCCCTCTACCCACCCCCCCCTTTCCCACTTCCCCCTGTTGTTAAGTTGTAGCTGGGTTATAGCTTTCATGTGAGAGTCCCAAATTAGTTTCATAGTAGGGCTGTGTACATTGGGTATTTTTTCTTCCATTCTTGGGATACTTTACTAAGAAGAATATGTTCCAGCTCCATCCATGTAAACATGAAAGAGGTAAAGTCTCCATCTTTCTTTAAGGCTGCATAGTATTCCATGGTATACATATACCACAATTTATTAATCCATTCGTGGATCGATGGGCACTTCGGCTTTTTCCATGACTTAGCTATTATGAATTGGGCTGCAATAAACATTCTGGTACAAATATCTTTGTTATGTTGTGATTTTTGGTCTTCTGGGTATATGCCCAGCAGAGGAATTACAGGATTGAATGGCAGATCTATTTTTAGATCTCTGAGTGTTCTCCATATATCTTTCCAAAAGGAATGTATTAATTTGCATTCCCACCAGCAGTGCAGAAGTGTTCCCTTTTCTCCGCATCCACGCCAACATCTCTGGTCTAGAGATTTTGTGATATAGGCTAGTCTCATTGGAGTTAGATGATATCTCAAAGTAGTTTTGATTTGCATTTCTCTGATGATTAAAGATGATGAGCATTTTTTCATATGTCTGAAGGCCGTGCGCCTGTCTTCTTCAGAGAAGTTTCTCTTCAAATCCCTTGCCCAGCCTGCGATGGGATCCCTTGTTTTTTTCTTGCTGATGCGTTTGAGTTCTCTGTGGATTCTGGTTATTAAACCTTTGTCAGAGTTATACCCTGCAAATATCTTCTCCCATTCTGAGGGCTGTCTGCTTGCTCTGCTTACTGTGTTCTTAGCTGTGCAGAAGCTTTTTAGTTTGATCAAGTCCCAGTAGTGTATTTTTGAAGCTGCTTCAATTGCCCGGGGGGTTCTCCTCATGAAATACTCACCCAGACCAATTTCTTCAAGGGTTTTCCCTGCGTTCTCCTCTAGTATTTTTATAGTTTCATGTCTTAAGTTTAAATCTTTAATCCAATGAGAGTCTATCTTAGTTAATGGTGAAAGGTGTGGGTCCAATTTCAGTCTTCTGCAGGTTGCCAGCCAGTTCACCCAGCACCATTTGTTAAATAGGGAATCTTTTCCCCACTGAATGTTTTTAATTGGCTTGTCAAAAATCAAATAGCGGTAAGTAGCTGGATTCATCTCTTGGTTCTCTATTCTATTCCAGATATCTACTTCTCTGTTTTTGTGCCAATACCATGCTGTTTTGATCACTATCGATTTGTAGTAAAGTCTGAGGTCTGGTAGTGTGATTCCTCCTGTTTTGTTTTTATTTCTGAGTAATGTCTTGGCTATTCGAGGTTTTTTCTGATTCCATATAAAACGAAGTAATGTTTTTTCAAGATCTTTAAAATATGACAGTGGAGCTTTAATAGGGAGTGCGTTGAAATTATATATTGCTTTGGGTAGTATGGACATTTTGATAATGTTGATTCTTCCTAGCCATGAGCATGGTATGTTTTTCCATTTGTTAACATTTTCAGCTATTTCTTTTCTTAGAGTTTCATAGTTCTCTTTATAGAGATCTTTCACGTCTTTTGTTAGGTAAATTCCCAAATATTTCATCTTCTTTGGCACTACTGTGAATGGGATAGAGTCCTTAACTGCTTTTTCAATTTGACTGTTGTTGGTGTATATAAAGGCTACCGATTTATGAATGTTGATTTTGTAACCTGAGACGCTGCTGTATTCCTTGATCACTTCTAGGAGTTTTGTAGTAGAGTCCCTAGTGTTTTCCAGATACACAATCATATCATCTGCGAAGAGCGAGAGTTTGATCTCTTCTGACCCTATATGGATACCCTTGATCGCCTTTTCTTCCCTAATTGCGGTGGCTAAAACTTCCATTACAATGTTGGAAAGCAATGGAGACAATGGGCAGCCTTGTCTGGTTCCTGATCTGAGTGGAAATGATTCCAATTTAACTCCATTCAATATGATATTGGCTGTGGGTTTGCTGTAGATAGCCTCTATCAGTTTAAGAAAAGTCCCTTCTAGACCAATTTTCTTGAGTGTTCTGATCATGAAGGGATGCTGGATATTATCAAAAGCTTTTTCTGCATCAATTGAGAGAATCATATGGTCTTTGTTTTTTAATTTGTTTATGTGCTGAATTACATTTATAGATTTACGTATATTGAACCAGCCTGGAGACCCTGGGATAAAACCAACTTGGTCATGATGTATAATTTGTTTGATGTGTTGCTGGATTCTGTTTGTTAGGATCTTGTTGAATATTTTTGCATCTATATTCATTAGTGATATTGGTCTATAATTTTCTTTTCTTGTTGGGTCTTTTCCTGGTTTGGGGATCAGGGTGATGTTTGCTTCATAGAACGTGTTGGGTAGTCTTCCTTCTTTTTCTACATTTTGGAACAGGTTGAGTAATATAGGTACTAATTCCTCTTTAAAGGTTTGGTAGAATTCTGACGTGAAACCATCTGGTCCCGGGCTTTTCTTTTTAGGGAGGTTTTGTATAGTTGATGCTATTTCTGAACTTGATATGGGTCTGTTCAACATTTCCACTTGATTCTGGTTAAGTCTTGGAAGGTGGCGTGCTTCCAAGTATCGGTCTATTTCCTTCAGATTTTCATATTTCTGAGAATAAAGTTTCTTGTAATATTCATTAAGGATTTTTTGGATTTCTGATGAGTCTGTGGTTATTTTGTCTTTGTTGTTTCTGATTGATGATATTAGAGATTTTACTCTTTTTTTCCTGATTAGGTTGGCCAGAGGTTTATCTATTTTATTGACCTTTTCAAAAAACCAGCTTTTTGATTTATTGATCTGTTGTATTATTCTTTTGTTTTCAATTTCATTTAATTCTGCTCTAATTTTGGTTATTTCTTTTCTTCTACTGGGTTTGGGGTTGGAATGTTCTTCCTTTTCCAGTTGCGTGAGATGTCCCATTAAGTTGTTAACTTCCTCTCTTTCCGTTCTCTTGAGGAAGGCTTGCAGTGCTATAAATTTCCCTCTTAGAACTGCCTTTGCAGTGTCCCAGAGGTTCTGATAGCTTGTGTCTTCATTGTCATTTTGTTCCAAAAAATTGGTGATTTCTTTCTTAATCTCATCTCTGACCCAGCTATCATTCAGCATAAGATTATTTAACTTCCATGTTTTTGTATGGGTATGCAGATTCCTGTTGTTACTCAATTCAAGTTTTATTCCATGATGGTCCGAGAAGATGCATGGAATAATTTCTATTCCTTTAAATTTACTGAGGTTAGACTTGTGACCTAAAATGTGATCAATTTTGGAGTAAGTTCCGTGGGCTGATGAGAAGTATGTGTATTCAGTTTTGTTGGGATGAAATGTTCTGTAGATGTCTGCTAAATCTAAATATTGGATGGTTAGGTTGAAATCTAAGATTTCTTTGCTCAGCTTCTTTCTGGAGGATCGATCCAACACTGCCAAGGGAGTGTTGAAATCTCCAACGATTATGGAGCTGGAGGAAATCAAGTTACTCATGTCTGTTAGAGTTTCTCTTATAAATTGAGGTGCATTCTGGTTGGGTGCATAGATATTAATAATTGAGATCTCGTCATATTGAGTATTACCCTTAACAAATATGAAGTGACCATTCTTGTCCTTCCTTACTTTTGATGGTTTAAAGCCTACTGTATCTGCAAATAAAATTGCAACACCTGCTTTTTTCTGATTACCATTTGCCTGAAATATGGATGACCATCCTTTCACCCTGAGTCTGTATTTGTCTTTTAAGTTGAGATGTGACTCTTGTATGCAACAAATATCTGGCTTAAGTTTTTGTATCCAGTCAGCTAACCTATGCCTCTTTAGAGGACAGTTTAAGCCATTCACATTGATGGAGAGTAAGGATAAGTCTGGTGGAATTTTGGGTATCGAGTTTTTCAAAGGTCCAGTGGACATTTTTAATCCTTTCGCCAGTGTGGAAGTTGGAGTTTGATCCGAAGTTTCTGAGTGAGTTTACTTTTGTGGTATAGGATTGGGTTGGTCATTGTGGAGGATAGGTCTGAGAACATCCTGAAGAGCTGGTTTACTTATGGCAAATTTTTTCAACATATGAATGTCATTGAAGTATTTAATTTCTCCATCATAGATGAAACTCAGTTTAGCTGGATACAAGATCCTGGGTTGAAAGTTTTTTTGCTTTAGGAGATTAAAAGTTGATGACCAGCCTCTTCTTGCTTGAAAAGTTTCAGCAGAGAGATCTGCAGTTATTCTAATATTCTTACCTTTGTACGTTATAGTTTTCTTTCGCCGGGCTGCTTTGAGAATCTTCTCTTTCATGTTAACTTTAGTGAAGCTAATTATGATATGTCTGGGAGATGGCTTATTGGGGTTGAATCGTGCTGGGGTTCTGAAGCTGTCTGCTATCTGAATTTCAGATTCTCTAGGCATGTCTGGAAAATTTTCTTTCATAATTTCATGTAGAAGGGCCTCTGTGCCCTTGGCTGCCACTTCATCAGTCTCCGAAATTCCTATAACTCTTATGTTATTTTTTTTCAAATTATCTGAGAGCTCTCTGAGTGAGTGATCCGTTTTTGCTCTCCATTTCTCTTCCTCTTTGAGAGATTGGGAGCGTTCGAAGACTTTATCTTCAATGTCAGAAATCCTTTCTTCTGCTTGCTCCATTCTGTTACTGAGGGATTCTACTGTATTTTTCATATCTTTGAGGGCTGTAAGTTCTTGTTTCAGTGTGTCTAAGTCTTTGGTGGTTTTGTCTTTAAATTCGTTAAATTCTTGAGACAGTTTTTGAATTTCTCCTCGAATTCCTAATTCCATTTTATTAATCTTGTCTGCAAACCAAATTCTGAATTCGACTTCTGACATCTCAGCCAGTTGTTTATGAATGGGATCTTCAATCACATCTGCCGTATCTTTTCTTGGGGGGGTTGATCTATTCTGGTTATTCATGTTACCAGAGTTTTTCCGCTGATTCCGCCCCATGGTTTACTCCCTTTGGTTTTTCCCCTGGGGTTTTATCGAGGGCCCGTACAGTGTTGTGGCCTGAGAAACTGGGGCCCTGTCTGGTGTGGTGGAGCAAAGTGGTTCTGTCTTGTTTTCAGCTGGTTTCTGTTCGATCCTATTGCAACTTCTACTCTGGCTTGAAGTCTCAGCTGTGTGGAAAAATCAGCAATTAAGTCACCCCGCCTGCCCACCTCTGGCCCCAGTTGGAAAAGGAGAATCAAACCTTCCTACAATCGCACACCCAGGGCACCACCTGAAAAGTCCTCAGTCTATTAGCCCAGTTCAAAAGGTCCGAATCAACTGTCTCAATCGGCACTTGTCTCGGGTGGAAGGGTTCAAGAGGTCTCTGGGAACTGGATCACAGGGGCCTGGTGACTCCTCTGACACAGCTCACCCCAGTGCAGCGTGGAGTCAGGAGGAGCCACCCTGCAAACAGAGCAGGCTGGGAAGGTTGACGTCTCCTTCCCCACTGGTATCTCTGCAGATGGCTAACCCAGTTGCCTGCAGTGAACAGACACTCCAGGGGTTTACACCTGCCTGAATCGCGAGGAAGTCTGCCAGGCCCCCGCAGACTGCGGCTATCTAGCAGGAGGAGATGGGGCCTGACATCTTTGAGTGTTTGATGCAGGTGATGGGAAGGAGGTGTTCACTCAGGCTTAGCCCCGTCCCTGATGGATGCTGCTAACAGAACAGAACAGAACAGACAACTTTGTGAGGTTCTGTCTCTGTTCCTGTCGTCGCCTACAGGAGATGGGCTGTTTTGAGTTCAAACGTCTTTGCTGCTGGAGAATTGCGTCTGAACACCTCTCTGGGTCGGCCCCGCCCTGGAGGCTTCCGGGTTTGTGAGCCGTGTCACCGGTGGCCTCCTCTGGTTGCCCAGGGAGACAGGGGGTGTGGCCTCAGAATATCCAGAAGTGAGCGTTCTGCCGTTAAAGAAAAAACGGCTGTTGATCTACCTCCAGGGAACTGCTGCTCTGTTGTGGGCACTCAGGCGACCCTTTTCTCCTCTGTCCCGCGCCCCAGAGTCAGCACTGAGCGGCCGCAGTTTGTGCTGGGTCCACACCCCTTAAGAGATCCCCCAAGAATCAGAACTCTTGGGGGATGGGCCCCCAGACCCGGATTGGGAGTGGGGCGGGGGGAAGCTAGAGTTTCATTCAGTTTCACGCAATACTACGGTCCGGGGAGGGCTCCTGCACTGCACCGCAGGGAAGTGCCGCCAAGGCTTGATTTCCCCTCAGCAGAGTGCCCTCTCCTCGCTCACGTGTCCCAGAGTCAGCGCTGACCTGACGCAGCTCAGGCACTGTGCACTCCCCTCGAGAAATCACCCAAGGAGCCGAACTCCTGGGGGATAGGCCCTCAGACCCCGAGTGAGAGTAGGGGCTCTCAGCTCTCAGCGGGGAGGCCAGAGTCTGATTCAGTCTTGGGCCCCGTATGCCCGGGGAGGGTTGCTGCACTGCACCGCAGGGAAGTGCCGCCAAGGCTTGATTTCCCCTCAGCAGAGTGCCCTCTCCTCGCTCACGTGTCCCAGAGTCAGCGCTGACCTGACGCAGCTCAGGCACTGTTCACTCCCCTCGAGAAATCACCCAAGGAGCCGAACTCCTGGGGGATAGGCCCTCAGACCCCGAGTGAGAGTAGGGGTTCTCAGCTCTCAGCAGGGAGGCCAGAGTCTGATTCAGTCTTGGGCCCCCTATGCCCGGGGAGGGTTGGTGCACTGCACCGCAGGGAAGTGCCGCGAGGCGTGACTCCCCCTCAGCCCGGTGCCCTCTCCTCACTCGGCGCGCCTCAGAGTCAATGCTGACCAGTCGCAACTCGGGGACTGTCCACTCCCCTTGAGAAATCACCCAAGGATCCGAAGTCCTGGGGGACAGGCCTCCAGACCTCAGTGGGCGGGAGGGGAGCGCCGGGGATTCAGGGTTGCCGGCAAAGGATTCCCAAAGTTTTATTCAGCCCTATGTCCGGCAGGAGAACGCCACGGCACCCTAGTAGGGGAGGTAGGTCCAGTTTTTAGAAGGTCTCTCCCGTGGAGTGTAGTGGGAGGGGCTTTAATTTCTGCCCGCTTGTTCAATTGTGGGGCTCCAGAGCCGGTCTCATGGGGGAGGGGGAATCCCGTCCACTTGGTGGTGGATTTTGTACCTTTTGTTTGCGTCCTTGTGATCACAACCTGCCTCAGCGGTGTTGATGTGCGTTCTTCAGCCTTCTCTCTTGGTGAGGCTCAAGTCCACCAGGATACTTACTAAATTCCTGTCCCTTAACTCTCCTTCTGGACGGGAGCCTTTGTTGAAAGCTGGCTTCAGTCCACCATCTTGTCTCCCCCCACTAGGTACCCCCAACACGTTCTATGAAGCAAACATCACCCTGATCCCCAAACCAGGAAAAGACCCAACAAGAAAAGAAAATTATAGACCAATATCACTAATGAATATAGATGCAAAAATATTCAACAAGATCCTAACAAACAGAATCCAGCAACACATCAAACAAATTATACATCATGACCAAGTCAGTTTTATCCCAGGGTCTCCAGGCTGGTTCAATATACGTAAATCTATAAATGTAATCCAGCACATAAACAAATTAAAAAACAAAGACCATATGATTCTCTTAATCGATGCAGAAAAAGCTTTTGATAATATCCAGCATCCCTTTATGATCAGAACACTTAAGAAAATCAGTATAGAAGGGACATTTCTTAAACTGATAGAGACCATCTACAGCAAACCCATGGCCAATATCATATAGAATGGAGTTAAATTGGAATCATTTCCACTCAGATCAGGAACCAGACAAGGCTGCCCATTGTCTCCATTGCTTTTTAACATTGTACTGGAAGTTTTAGTCACTGCAATTAGGGAAGAAAAGGTGATCAAGGGTATCCATATAGGGTCAGAAGAGATCGAACTTTCGCTCTTCGCAGATGATATGATTGTATATCTGGAAAACACTGGGGACTCTACTACAAAACTCTTGGAAATGATCAAGGAACACTTTTGCACTGCTGGTGGGAATGCAAATTAATACATTCCTTTTGGAAAGAGATATGGAGAACACTTAGAGATCTAAAAATAGATCTGCCATTCAATCCTGTAATCCCTCTAGTGGGCATGTACCCAGAAGACCAAAAATCACATCATAACAAAGATATTTGTACCAGAATGTTTATTGCAGCCCAATTCATAATTGCTAAGTCATGGAAGAAGCCCAAGTGCCCATCGATCCACGAATGGATTAATAAATTGTGGTATATGTACACCATGGAATATTATGCAGCCTTAAAGAAAGATGGAGACTTTACCTCTTTCATGTTTACATGGATGGAGCTGGAACATATTCTTCTTAGTAAAGTATCTCAAGAATGGAAGAAAAAGTACCCAATGTACTCAGCCCTACTATGAAACTAATTTAGGGTTTTCACATGAAAGCTATAACCCAGTTACAACCTAAGAATGGGGGAAGGGTGAAAGGGAGGGGAGGGAGGGGGGAGGTGGGTATAGGGAAGGAGATTGGTGGGATTACACCAGTGGTGCATCTTACAAGGGTATATGTGAAACTTGGTAAACGGTCTGTGAAGCTAGTGAATGATGCCCCATGATCATATCCATGTACACAGCTATGATTTAATAAAAAAAAAAAGAAAAAAAAACCTAAAAAGCTTCTGCACAGCCAAGAACACAGCAAGTGAAGCAAACAAATAGCCCTCAGAATGGGAGAAGATATTTGCAGGTTATGTATCTGACAATGGCTTAATAACCAGAATCCACTGAGAACTGAAACGTATAAGTTAAGAAAAGAACAAGTGATCCCATCGCAGGCTGGGCAAGGGATCTGAGGAGAAACTTCTCTGAAGAAGACAGGCGCACGGCCTACACACATATGAAAAAACGCTCATCATCTTTAAGCATCAGAGAATTGCAAATTAAAACTACTTTGAGATATCATCTTACTCCAGTAAGATTAGCCTATATCACAAAATCCCAAGACCAGAGATGTTGGCGTGGATGTGGAGAAAAGGGAGCACTTCTACACTGCTGGTGGGAATGCAAATTAATACATTCCTTTTGGAAAGATGTTTGGAGAACACTTAGACATCTAAAAATAGATCTGCCATTCAATCCTATAATTCCTCTACTAGGCATATACCCAGAAGACCAAAAATCATGTCATAACAAAGATATTTGTACCAGAATGTTTATTGCAGCCCTATTCATAATTGCTAAATCATGGAAAAAGCCCAAGTGCCCATCGATCTACGAATAGATTAATAAATTGTGGTATATGTACACCATGGAATACTTTGCAGCCTTAAAGAAAGATGGAGACTTTACCTCTTTCATGTTTACGTGGATCAAGCTGGAACCTATTCTTCTTAGTAAAGTATCTCAAGAATGGAAGGAAAAGCATCCAATGTACTCAGCCCTACTATGAAACTAATTTATGGCTTTCACATGAAAGGTATAACGTAGTTAACAACCTAAGAATAGAGGGAAGGGGGAAAGGGAGGGGAGGGAGGGGGATTGGTGGGATGACACCTGCGGTGCATCTTACAAGGGTATATTGAAACTTAGTAAATGTGGAATGTAAATGTCTTAGCACAATAACTAAGAAAATGCCAGGAAGCCTATGCTAACCAGTGTGATGCAAATGTGTCAAAAGGTCTATGAAACTAGTGTATGGTGCCCCATGACCACATTAATGTACACAGCTATGATTTAATAAAAAATAAATAAAAATAGAAATAAAAAAAAAATTATGAGACAGACTGTGTTCTGATCCATTACCTCACTTCCAAGAAACACAGTTGACAGCGTCCTTTCTGATTCACCCATTCAAGTTTCAATGCTCGTTGCTTTCAACCACTAACTTTTGGGATAGACTATTACACACAAAAGATAACTGGGACAATCTCTAAGAAAGAAAAGAGGAAGAAGGAGGAAAAGGAAGAAAAGGGAAATGGAGAAATAAGCTTCAGGAGTTATTGGGAAAAGACTAAAACATGCTTTTCCTTTTTCTTTTGGAACCTGCAATATTGCGACTGAGGAGCACATCTCATTCTCTGTAGGCTTAGCTCTGAGCTGTCATGAGGCCCTTTCACCACTCTGGAATTCCATAATACTTTTCCATCAAATGTTGTTAAATTCTCTAAAATAAGACTATATGATCATATACTAGAAAACAAATTCAGTACAATTTTTTTTTATTAAATCATAGCTATGTACATTATTGCAATCAAGGGGTACAATGTGCTGGTTTCATATACAATCTGAAATATTTTCATTAAACTGTTTAATATAGCCTTCATGGCATTTTCTAAGTTATTGTATGAAGACATTTGTATTCTGCATTTAGTACGTTTCGCCTGTAACCATCCTAAGAAGCACTGTAAGTGTGGCCCCACCAAATACTCTCCCTCTACCCCAACCTCCCCCCCGCCCTTGGCCCTTTCCCTATATTCTTGTGCTATAGTTGGGTTATAGCTTTCATATGAAAGCTATACATTAGCTTCATAGTAGGGCTGAGTACATTGGATACTTATTCTTCCATTACTGAGATACTTTGCTAAGAAGAATATGTTCCAGCTCCATCCAATTAAACATGAAAGAGGTAAAACCTCCATCTTTCTTTAAGGCTGCATAATATTCCATGGTATATATTTACCACAATTTATTAATCCATTTGTGGGTCGATGGGCTCAGTACAATTTAAATAGATACTCAATTCCCTCCATTTCAAGAGGACATGTGCACTTTCGCTTTGGGGCTATGAAGTCCTCACACCAGATCTGGTCTTTTATCCCGAAGTCAGATCTCTCCAGGATCCATCAAGGTCTCAGATAAACACTTGCCAAGAATACCTCCCCACAGCCAGGTAAGAGGGCAGTTCCTCTTCCCTTCTCATGCGGGGGGTGGGGGGTGGGGTGGGGGTGGGGGGTGGGGGTTATGTCACACCCCTCCTACAATTATCTCTGTACTTGAGCCACAGAGTCTTACCCGAGGCACTCATTCTCCATCCCCAAAGCCACAGGACCACGGGAGGTTCTACAGGTCAGAGTTATTAAAAACAAAAAATGTTACGGATTCTTCTCAGCCTTCTTCTAGTCCCAGATCCTTGGCTTTTCTTTGCCCTGGTTATTGTCATCAGTAATGACTCAGAAAATTGTGGACAATGAAAATAAAAATTCCCTCAAGTGAGAAAAAGAGCTACAGCCAGCAAACCCTTCTTGACAGTATTTGAAATAAAAGACTAGCTACGGCTGAAAAGGTCTTAATTATTGAGAGTTATGTAACTCAGCCCCTTCTGAAGAAAAAGACAAGGGCTTAGTATGGTGACTGGCTGTCTTCAGATTTGGGTTCTTTGTCTTTACACTGGTTCTTAGATGGAAGCTGTGGCCTCCTGCTGCTCAGACTAAGGTCTCAAGGGACATTTCCTCCCTTGGGTAATCAGGGTGTAAAGTGTGGCTCTTTCCATGTCTCTAAGGCAGGCCTTCAAGCAGCCTGGTAAAGAGACGGGTGTTAAGGCTCTTTTCTGGTTTTCATTGCTCAAAATAAATCTCTTTTCACTAGATAATTCCCACTGCACAGAACTGAGAAGGTTCTCAGTCTTAAATTCAACATAGCCTGAACCTATCTGACAGGTCTCAAATCACCCAGGAACTCTTCCCTGAAGCACCCAGTACTCTGGCTAACAATAGCAACCTATAAAAAGAAAACCAGAGAGAAGTTTTAGCCAGTAGGGGCTTTGTTATGGAAATGTCCTCAACTGAGATGAAATGTAGCTCTTCTATCTACTGATGGCTTCTTTGTAGTGGGCAAGTGGGAAGCAGGACCAGCAGCCACCCCTGTGCCTGTATGGGCCAGGAGATACTGGTGTCTGTTAATTTTCATAATGACAAACCATTCTTTACATTCATTTGAAAATTTACAGCAGTTAAAATTACATCTGGAAACTATACTTATGCTTATGCATTGCATATTATTAAGTGAAAGAAGCCAGTCTGAAAAGACTACATATTGTACAATTCCAACTATATGACATTCTGGAAAAGGCCAAACTATAAAGACAGTAAAAAATCAGTGGTCACCAGGGATTAGGGGTAATAGACAGAGTGCAGGGGAGTTTTAGGACAAGGAAACTGTTCTTCACCATACTATGATACATGCCCACTGATTGTTAAAGTCCATAGAATGTACAATGCCAAGAGTGAACCCTACCATGTAAACTATGGATTTGGGATCATATTTGATGCATCAAAATAGATTCATTGATGGCGACTGAGAAAATAAAAGAACTTTTATCTGAGGAATGTAAGTTGTTTTAAATTATCAGGCCCAGAGAGATATTAAGACGGGACAGCAATCATGTCCTACTCTCTGCAAACTGCCTGCTATTGCCACAAGTAGCCATACATTAACCTAATAATGTGGCACTGGACACTATAACTCATACACTATAGTTTGACAACATGTAGCCAACGAGAATTCCTGACAAACAACTTAGTCTCTGCCTATTCCCTGTTCCCTTCTTTTTGCTTTTAAAAACCCACTTGCAACAAAGGCCAAACAGAGCTCATATCCAGAGTTATTTGGGTCTGAGTCCTCCAGTGGTCCTCACCTCAGGTAAATCAATTATTAAATCACATCTTGTGCCTCTGCCTCTTCCTTGCAGGTCAACATAATAAAGGTCCCACTGTGGTGGTGAAAGACTTGCGGCAGAACCCCCCACTCAGCCCGGAGCTCTGACCACCCCAATCAACCGCAAGAGTCGTCTCTTGATGCAAAAACGCAAGAGGATTTTTATTCCTGTATACGGGGACTTGATTCACAACTCTTTTAGGAGCCGAGAAATCAAGTCCCCCACAGCAGTTTTTTTACAAGCTTATAAAGGCAAAAACTACAAAGTAGGCGGAATAGCAGACATGCCAGGGACTCTAACAAAGTAAGAGAGAATAAACACACCTGGGATTCTAATTAGATAAGGAGAACTCTAGTTCACTATTCAACTGTCTTAAGACAAGACTAATAGTCAAATATTTACTTAATAGTAAACATTTGCTGAAGCTCCTGGGGCTATCTTCTGGAACAGTTACAAAAGGTCACATTCCTAAGGTAGGGAGCGAGAAGTGGTCACATTCTCATGGTAATATTTTCTTTCAGTGGGGGATGCTGACAGTGGGGGGAGCTATGCATGTTGGGGCCAGGGGATATTTGAGAATACTCTGAACTTTCTCTTCAATGAACCAAAAACTACCCTAAAAAATATGGCAAAACCAAACTATACGTGTGGTCCTTCTGTAAACCTTCTGGCTTGGGTAGCCATCTTCATGACACCTGCTGCAGAGAGGCCTGCGAGTGACTGTGCCACATGGCACTTTACTCAGCATCTGTTCTAACCTCATCAGGCTAGGCTGCATTCCAGCTCCAAGTTGCTTATCATCTGTGAATTTGTTTGCTTGTTTCTTTGTTCATTGTGTGTTTTTTCAATTAATGTGCTAATCACTAGTGTTTTTCACCTAGTCATACATAGAAGGCACGCAGGATTGTGCTGTTGATTATTGTCTGATATTAGGTGTTCTCCATAAAATGCCAATGGTATTTTCTTCCTCCTCTTTCCCTTTCTTTCTGGCTAATGATAATGTAAATTCAGCAAGATCTGATTTTCAATGGAATTTCACAATGAATGCTTGTTTTTAGAAATTTTAAAAAATGTTATAAAATAATAAGCTTTATAATTAAATCAACTTAGTAAATGGAACTAGGGTTTTCTAACTTCTAATCATTGCCTTTTCAAAATATTTTTGACATAATTAATATTTTTATTCATGAATTTTTCAAAATTTTAATTTTCCAATCAAATAAAAAGGAATGTGTCAATATAGTATATTTTGTTACTTTGTGTTTCATTTTTAAAATTTTTCCATCTTAAACATTCTTAAAGATGTATGCAATTGAAACATTTTGAAAAATTACTTTTGAAGCCATTAAGACCTACAGTAATTGTACTTTAAATACATTTAAATATAGCATATGTTTATTGAAAGTATTTATGTCAATACTATTAATACTACTGCATATTTATAAAGACATACTTTCTCACTGCAATGAATTGTTGTTTTGTTAAAGGGAAGTCATCAGGTATACCAAATTAGTAAAAAAAATTTTCTACTCAGGGAGTATTAACAAGGATGATCACAAATCCAAGTTTGCCTTGTCCAATTATCCTCTCGTATTTGCCCTCAATGTTGTATTTAATGAAAAAGGAATCAGATGAAGAAATGATGCCAGGCAAATTATACCCACATCTGTCCCCAAAGCATCAATCATACACAGAAAAAGAGCAGATGTGGTAAAATTGTCTGTAGGTACCCCATAAGAAGCATGAGTATTTATGAGTTGAGTATAAAAAGCTAGTTACAATGTCCTGCATTTAATAGCTAAAGCTGAAATTCCTCCTGCAATTGCAGAATCCCTCATTTTGCCTGGCTGAATAGAAACTGTCAGCATAATGTTTGGGACCAGCGAAGCACAGGAAACAAGAAAGGTGCCGCTTTTGAATGATACTGTTAGAAGATGCATGGATGTCATGTCAAATGACCCAGAGACAAACCTAGTCTGGAAGATTATTAAATCAAACAAGCTTCCGTTGCAGATTGATGAGTACTGATGTTAGAAATGGCAGTTGGTGTATAGCATGAGTTTGAATTCTTCAAAAGAAATGCTTAGAAAATTATTCATGGTGCAAAAAAAAAAAAAACTCATCTTGAATTGTTTGCCCTGGTCACAGCCGCCAGAGATGGAGAGTTTTGCATTTAAGACTTACTGGGGCTCAGCAGAGACAATTACACGGAAGTGGGGAGGCCAGGACTGGGCAGAAGGAGAAGCTGCCCCACAGGATGACATCAGTGGCAGCTTCAGCTGATCCTCTGGGGAGCTCTGGAGTAGAGGTGTTTCCTCAATTTGTCCTCCATTAAGGCCAGGGGAATGGGCCTTGGGCTAACCGATGGAGGGGGGTGATATCCTGGGTTAGGCAGTTCCCAGGGAGGGTCAGTTCCCATGGGCCAGACCTGAAGACAGGTATGTCGCCCTGAAGAACTGATCTGGATGGGGGCACTGTAGTATCCACCACACACCAGACAAGCTAGTGGGGAAGAAATGATCAAATCTTCCTGGACATTTTGGAATAAATAAGATATTAGGAAAATCTAATGTTATAAATACCAATGCCGAAAGAAAGGTATAAAGAGTTTATAGCAAAATTCAAGCTGAAAAACCCATGAATCAAGAAATCCACCATGGTTATTCACAGAGAAGACCTCTGTGTAAAAGGTGGTCTGAGATCTGAATTCTTTACCAATGATGTTATCAGAACAGCAAGGCTAATAAAAATTCCACACGCTATAGCTCTGCCTGCTTTCTGCTTTGTGGAAGGCAAGGAATCAGAATACCACTTTTGACAAAAGAATTTCTTTTGAGAGATTCAAATTCATACTATACACCAAGTGCCGTTACTATTACAGCATCAGTACTTGTCAATCTGCAATGGAAATTTGTTTGATTTAATGATCTTCTGGAATAAATTTATCTCTGGTCATCTGACATGGCCTATATATTTTCTTTTCTTTTTTTTGTAGAGACAGAGTTTTACTTTATGGCCCTCGGTAGAGTGCCGTGGCCTCACACAGCTCACAGCAACCTCCAACTCCTGGGCTTAGGCGATTCTCCTGCCTCAGCCTCTCGAGCAGCTGGGACTACAGGCGCCCGCCACAACGCCCGGCTATTTTTTTGTTGCAGTTTGGCCGGGGCTGGGTTTGAACCCGCCACCCTCGGTATATGGGGCCGGCGCCCTGCTCACTGAGCCACAGGCACCGCCCTGGCCTATATATTTTCAAACAATGTTATTCAATAGTGGCAACTTTCCAATTTCCTGCTCAATTTCAAATTTAAGAGTATTGGCTGTCCAAAAAAAGTTTTGCAAGAATTTGTGAATGGAGCAAAACATTATTATTCTCATTGTTATTATTATTTTTGGTGAAGGCAGTCTCATGTTGAGGATTTTTTGAAAGTGAGGAAAAAACGCAGGATCCCTACCATGTAACATAAATAGGGTGGTGCTAGCGGGGAGTGCTTAGCAAAATGTTACAAGTAGACTAAACAGGTATCAAGATAACTGGGGGAAGAGGGGTGTGCTCAGCATTTTCTTGACCTGAAACAGCCAGCTCAGACCAGCCCTGACTACTTTACAGATGCTTTAGCTGTCCTTTACTGCCCTTTAGCTACTTGTAATACTAAAATCCTAGCCTACTGGGAAATTATATTATTATTAACAAATCACAGATTGCATGGCAGCATATGATGGCACTGCACTTGTGTGATTTTTACATTTTGTTGTTGCTGTGAACAAGCAACAACACAATGTAAAAATTTTGCATTACTCACTGGGAAGGGATTTTCCTGAAACAGAAGGATAGGTTATTGGCATAAAAAATGGCTTCTTAACTGACATTTTAGGAACTTAAGTAAGTATACATATTAAGCTTGTTCAAGCTGCTAAAACAAAAATACCATAGTTTGGATAGCTTATGACAACAAACATTTATTTCTCATAGTTCCGGAAGCTAGCATGTCCAAGATCAAGGCAAATCTGGTGTCTGATGAGGGCCTGGTTTCTCACAGATGATGTCTTCTAATTTTCTCACAGATGATGCCTTCTGCCATATAAAGTTATGGCAGAATGGACTAGTTAGCTTTTAGAAGTCTCTTTCATAATGGCACTCATCCCAGTCATGAGATTAGAGATCTCATGACATAATCACCTCCCAAAGCCCCCACCTCCTAATGCTGTCTAGTTAGAGATTAGGATTTTAACCTAGGAATTTGGGGAGCACACAAATGTCCAGACCATAGTGTGTATTAGCATGTACATGATAAAAGGTGTGAATTCAAAGCAAAAATTCCACTGTATTCTGTTAAAATTTGTTCACTAGTGATACATAATCAATTTTATAATTCTGAAAGAGTCAGTGTTTGATCCCTAAAGAAAATTGATTAAGACTGGCAGAGTAGCACATGTGTAAGTCTATAGAAACATCCATTATTTTGAGATATCTGATATTAAAAACAATTGATCAGATTGCAAATCCATTCTCATTATCACAAAACCATTCAATATGACTTTTACGGAGGAATAAAAGACCTTTTGTCCTAAAGCAACATTGCACCAATAAAGTGTAATTTGAAGAGATTAAATTATCTGGATTGTGGTTAATGGCAAGAAAGAAATTTCTCTCAACACAGGAAAAAATGATAAATAATCTCCTGGAAATTGTGACCTCCTACTTGTAAAAATACTTTCTTGTCAATGGTAACTTTTAAATGTTTGAGAAGGTTATCGTTAAAAGTCTTGAATGGAAACATCTCAAGAATTAAAACCAGATACATAAAAAGTTATATGTTCATCAATCAAGCTCAGGTTTCTCACTAAAAATCTCAAAGACATTTCTGATTTGGAAGTTTTATACAACTTCACTGTTTACTAGTTTACCTAGCATTCTCCAAAGATGACCAATGAGACTTTTTTTTAAACAAAATATTGTTATGAATCTATAGATCAAAACATATTTGAAGGATTTCAATTCATTGCAGTTATTATTGTCATTACAGATAATTAAAATTTCCCCTCTTTAACTAATGGGACCTGTTTCAAGTTCCCATATGAGACTCTTTGACCAGCCCATATTAAGATTTGACAGCTTCTTAGATTTTATGAAATGACAAGATGTTCCAGGTTCACCTCACACATTGCCTGCTTCTGCCCTGGAATTATCCATTTATCAAAAAAGTCTGCTCATTTTTCTGGTACTGGAAAGCTCAGCATCTAACTAATGGGTTGATTCTTATTTCTAGACCTTTTTACAAGAAATCCTCTTTTGTTAAAGATAAAATCATGATATTCCCAGCTTAGATTTAAGGGTTTCAACTGTGCTGAACACCTCAGTTCCCAGTGACATCTTATTTCTTATTTGGTTTAATCTCACGATACTCACACGGTTGTTTTAAAGAAACAGATCCACCACTGCCACCAATGAGATGACTGCTAACAACAGTTAAAGACCTTTTTATTTTTGTCCTTGCAGTATATCCTGCTAGGATGTACAATCACATTTCCATCATTTAAAGTTACCCCAAATAGTTGCTTTCCATTTGGTAATGCCACCAACTCAACATATGTTATGTCCATTTGTTTAATCTTGCCTTCAGTTTTTTAGAATTCTTTTACAAATGTTTAAAAATTAATTTAGTTTTATGAATAGATACAGTTTCAAAGTCCCCTCTACAAACAAAGTATATTCAGAGAAGCCTGGTTTCTACTTTTGAACTCTCCTTTCCCCTGTTCCTGTAGTTTCAGAAATCCTTCTCTTTCGTTGCTACGAATTACAGCTGTGTAATTCTCCACCAGAGGGATATAGCATTGTCTTGTCAACCAGCCTCCTAATGACGGGCATTTTTGTAGATTCCAGTTTTTTGCTATAGCAAATGGTGCTGCAGTGAATAGTCTTGTACATGTGTCTTTTCATTCATTTGCAAGTGCATCTTTGGAATACATTTCTACAAGTAGAGTTAGTAAGTCAGAGAGTATATAATTTAGCTAGATATTACCATATTTTCCTCCATTAGGGGTTGTGCAGTTTTGTTTGTTTTAAATTTTTAAAAATTAGACAAAATTATAAAGGTTAAAGATAATTTTTACTTCAAAATGTTTTAAATTTATAAGGAATTTTTAAATTGGAAAAAGACTTTTGTCTAAAACTATTTGAGAATGAGCGACCACCATTAACTCTCTCACTTCCCAATACTAGAGTGTGTAATTCCTAGAAACAAGGACATTTGCTGGGTTACCACAATATAGTTATCAAAACCAGGACATCGACATTGATATGTCACTGCCATCTCACCTACAATTTCTCCTGTTGCCCCCACAATGTCTTTGGTAGCAATACGATGCAATTCAGATCATACACTGCATTTAGTTATCACGTTTTAGTCTTCTTTAGCCTTCTTGATATTCATGACTTTGACTTTTTTTTTTTTTTTTTGTAGAGACAGAGTCTCACTGTACCGCCCTCAGGTAGAGTGCCATGGCGTCACACGGCTCACAGCAACCTCTAACTCTTGGGCTTACGCGATTCTCTTGCCTCAGCCTCCCGAGCAGCTGGGACTACAGGCGCCCGCCACAACGCCCGGCTATTTTTTGGTTGCAGTTTGGCCGGGGCTGGGTTTGAACCCGCCACCCTCGGCATATGGGGCCGGCGCCCTACTCACTGAGCCACAGGCGCCTCCCGACTTTGACATTTTTTGATAGTACAGCCCAATTTGTTCTCTAATACACTCCTCAGTTGAGTCTGTCTCATGTTTCTTTTAAATCAGACTCTGGCTGGCATCTTAAGTGGAACTGGCACAGAGGTGAGGCTATGTTCCTTTCCTTACATCCTATCCAATACACAATTCCAATTTTCCCTGTTATTGGTGATGTCAACTGCAATCACTTGCTGCCAGGTTTCTCCACAGTAAACTTATTCTTTTTTCCCTTGCAATATATATATTTTGTGAGGAAGTACTTTGAAACTATCCTGTTGCTCAAGAAACTTCTCCCACTAATTTCAGCACCCACTGATATGTTTTGATTGAATTAATTAGGGGTCAAATCATACTGCACTCCTATGAATGAGAATGTCCACCCTCCCCACCCTTCAGCCTAATACCCTAATCCCACGGAGTATTATCAGACTTCTGAATGTGCACCATACTCACTGGTGAGAAATAGTGACTTGATGCAACTTCATGTTGTATTTCTGTCATTTCTGGCAAAGTGTAGCAAGCCATGTGGTTAAGGGCCACTTGCACTTCTTTTAACACTTCATATTCCTTGTCCATTTGTCTTTTGATTGTTGGTCTCTTCCCCATTTTAGAAGATCTTAATATAGAAACATTAACCATTTTTTTCTGGGATATAAACTGTAAATATTCCCCCCAATTTTCCATTGTCTTTTTTCTTTGTTTGTTGTAGTTTTTTACATACAGAATATTTCACTTTTGAAATCTTATATATATCCAAATTTATCAAACTTTTCATCTATTGTTCTAAATTTTGAATCATAGACAGTCAAGTTTTCCCCACTTCCAGGTCATAGTCCAATTTTGTGATGTTTTTAGTATTTGAATAGTTTCATATTTTTAACATTGGTATCTCTGATCTACTTGTAATGTATCCTTGGTATGGGGTAGAAAATGAATCTAGATTTGTACTTCTTCCATAGAGATATCCACTTATTTCAACAATACTTATCAAAAAGTCTGTCTTTATTCAGTCATTCAAGATGCTACCTTTATAATATACTAAATTTCCATAGGTAATGGCATCCATTTCTGCGTTTTCAGTTCTTTTTCTCGCACTATTTATGCACCAATGCACCAATATTACACTGTTCCAATTATATGGCTTTATAATGTTTTAATATCTACAGGACTAGTCCACCACCCTCATTACTTTTCTTTGAGCGTTTTCCTAGCTATTCCTGCTCATTTGTTTTTATAAATGAACTTTAACTTTTCTAGCTCTAGAAAATAATGTGATATTATTTTTATTGGGATTGGCAAGTAAAGAAAAAAGTCAGTCTTTTAAATCACTAAAGTTAGTTTTATTTAGAAGTCTTACAAAGGTCCAGGGACTGCTTAGCACAGTATCTTAGCGCTCTGCTTATGTACAGGTGGTGGGGCTTTAGCATGCACAAAATCACACCTAATATTGGGAGTAAGGGAACATCTGGTTACCCATTGCTGAAGTGTTGGTACACTTGTTATAGATCGTAGGAATACAATGGCTAACCCAGGCAGATGTTATCTTACATGAAGGAAAGGCAAGGCTGGGGTTATGTATCTTTTAAGCAACATAGTGACTTGGGCAACAGTTGCAGGAGGGGCTGCTTGTCAGAGCTGCAGGTCATCACAGAGTCAGGGGCTCTGTGAAATTGTGCTGCAAGCAGAAATGAGCAAACATGGCTTCTTAGGTTTGCCACTTTGTCTCACAGGATTCTGTGACAATTCTAAATTAACAAAGGGATCACTAACATCACTGTGGCCTTGAGTCCTCCTGTTCAAGGATACAGGGTACCTATTCCTTTGTTTACATCTCCTTCTATAACTTTCAGGAACACTTACTATTTTCTTGTTAAGCTTACCCCCAGGTTTCTTTTCTTTTCTCACATTATTCTGCTATTGTAAATGGAATCTTCTCTCTCATTATAACTCCCAGTTATGTCTTCTTCATGCATATGAAATCGGTTGATTTTTATGTCGATTTTATAACTTGGTAGTTGGCTAAGTTCTTTTTTATAGCAGCTCCTGGATATCAAATCTTATTATTTGCAAATAATGAGAGTTTAATCATTTCCTTTCCAGGCCTTATGCCTCTGACTGCTTCCTCTTATCCATGGCTTTGGCTAGTGAGTCCAGTTCAGTATTAAAGGTTAGGTGAAACCGTGGGGTCTCTCTTGTGCTTGCTCTTTCATCAGCACCCTTGACTGGAGGGCTTCCCAGTTGAGCAAATGCAGAAAACAGATTTGAAGTACATATATTATTCATACTGAATTATGAAGTATCAATAAATTCCCATTATATATGTATTTATTATTGAGTATTGACAAATGTCAAAATTGTGCTGTTGGGATAAACCTTATCTGGATATTTTTAATGTGCTGATGGATTTTATTTAACAATTTTTAGAATTTTTTTTATCAATACAATGTAAAACTAGTCTGTAACTTTCATTTTTTGATGGATTTCTTTGCATTTTTCAGAATCGTTTAAGGGTTTTGTGGCCTAAGATCTGATCGATTGTCATAAATGTTCCCTGTGCAATTGTAAAGAAGGTATATTCTCTTTTACCAAGGTTCAGAGTTACTAGATATAGATGTATGTCTATAATTTCTATCTTACATATTGTGTTGTTTAGGTGTCCTACACTGTAATTTCCCCCCCTGTATCTATCTTGGATTGAAAGAGGTATGTTAAAGTCTCCTTGTATCAATGTCTCCCTTTATCTTTTGCATCTTCTAGAATTTCTGCTTTATGGAAGTTGTTGCTGTTTCTAGGTCCATAAATGATTATTATATCCTCATTGTGAATTATAGCTTTTAGCATTACACAATGCTGTCCTTTGTGTTTTTACATTTTTGTTGGTGTAGCTTCTACCAGTCAGATATCAAGATTATCCTCCCAGCTTTCTTTCTATCTGTATTTGACTGTGTATCTCTGTCCATCTTTTCACTTTTTACCCTTCTGAGTCTCTTTCTTTCAGATATCTCTTGTTTACAGCATAGTGTTGAATTTTGCTTTGCTGGCCAACCTGGAATTCTTTGTATTTTTATAGGTTAATTCATTCCATTGTGTTTATTGATAAAATCAATGAATTTGGCTTCATTGTTCTGGACTATGAGCACTATTACAATTAGCTAGTAAACTTTTTTCTTCTTTTCTCCCTAAAACTACTGTGACATAAGATTACAAACTGATAGTTTGGGTAAAACACATTAGTTCCATTTACAGGTATTATAATTTGCTAAAAGACTTCTTGTTTTTGGTTTTAGATTTTCATTTACATACAAAAAATCCAATTTTATCTAGTATCTGCATGTACACACTGTGTATACATGAGCTCTGTAAGGAGCTCAGAGACTTGTGGGAGGAAGAGACATTTATAATTCTGTATTTAGAAGTGCTACAATGAAGGTCAGCACAGAATTCTTAAGTAAGACCCTATGGCGGAGATAGTTCCTGAACCAGGAGGTTAAGTGGGAAGCACCTGATGAAAACACAGTAGGAGGGGATCACAACCCGAGTATGTGCCCAGCCGTGGACACCAGGTCAAATACACAGCCTCAACTGTACGTCGTGGTTTTGTTCTATGAAATTACAGTAACCAGAGTTTTGGTAAATGATGTTTCTTCTGTGAAGCTTCATCAAGCCACGGGATACACAAACAGCCTGAGTGATGTTGTCTGATGACAACAGCTCCCAGGCAGGTACCACTTGGCTGCTGCTCAGCAACTTCTTAGACACAACTTTCTTGATCTTTAGCACACACTGTCAGAGGACTTTCCTCATGCTGAATAGAAACCTTTACTCCTGCAGCCTCCACTTGCTGATTCCCCTGTCTGGTCCTCATATGCACACATCATATACCTGTATCATCCATCCTGGCTACTGGCCAAACACACACCCTGCCTCTCTCCTCTGTTTTTCATGGAATAGGATGGACAGAACACTGCCTGTTCTGCTCCCCTCATCCCTCATGGCCAGGCACCTGGAGCTGGCCTTGATGCTCCAAGTGCAGTGAGCCAGGGCAGGGTGGCATGGTACTATGATCTGCCTTGGACTTGGGAACCATCGTCCATAGGGAGAGAATAAGTTATGGTCACAGTTCTCCTTGTCTAACCCCCCCTAGTCTGTTTATGGTAATTCTTAGTATGTCTCCTTAGTATGGTAATTCTTAGTATGTGACATCATTGGTTGTTTGTATCTAAATGTAGCATATTGGTTTGTGCCTTTTACGTTTTGGTTTGTTGAGTTCAACCACCAATCTGACAAAGCAATTTATTTCTGATTTCTCATTCTGGAACAGATGGATAGATGAATTACTTGCTCAGCTGTGGCATATTTAATAGGCAGGCCACCTCCATTCCCTCCAAGTCACTGATGCAAGTGTTGACCAAGAAAAGCCCAGAAGAATACTGGTTTCTGCAGCAAGAATTTGTATTTCTAATGAGTTCTGAGGTGATACGAATGCTGCTCTGTGGAGGGCAGTCAAGCAAATTGCACTTTGGGGGCACAGCTCAAGTCCAGGAACCCATGTAATGACTTCCTCGTCTGATCCCCATATTTCTCTGTCTTATCCACAGGGTGAACAAATGAATGAATGAATGAAAGTCAAGCTTCAGAATGAATATGGTATTTGGATCTATCAACTCAGCAACCCTGCATAGAAAGGAAATAAGGTTGGGAGAATGTGACTTGTTCTGCATGACTCAGATGCTTCATGGTAATGCTTCCTGAGGGTCACAGGGCCATGTTTCTCTTGACCTCTTTCTTTGAAGTGCAACCTGCAGCCCCACCCTTCACTGAGTGTTTCATAGTTCTGTCCAGGCTGTTCCCCCTGTCCCTCAATTTTCAACAGTGTTTCTGTGGCATGTGCTCTGCCTATCATTTTTGAGAGGAATTCTACCCCCTGTCAGAAACTTGTTGTTCTAACAAAAGTCCCATTCATCTTGAAAGGGAGCCAGATAAAAGCAGAAGAAAAAGATTACTGAAGTATGATCAAGCTGCTTAACCTGAAATAATTATGCCCATCCTAGTCTCATTTTCTTCCAAAGGGCTGGAAACAGGACTGTGGGACAGAAACTGCTCTAAAATTCTTGTCTCCCCCAAACCTGTGTATATTGTCATCGGTCCAAGCAGCTTGATCCTCTTAAATTGCCAATGAATCATTACCTGTATCTTCCTTTCTTTTCCAAAGTCATGATCTTTATCTTAAAGAAGACTCCAGCCTCTTACCCAACCATCAGAGTTTCCAGAAACACAGCTGGGTTTTCTTCCTCCCCTATCCACCTGCACACGTGTAAGCTCACATGATGTGCTGTGGTTCACATGAACCGTTGTTTCTGTCCGGGGGCTGGACGGATTCTTTGTAGGCACAAGCTGGCAGTGCTCATGGTTTTGACTCCTTGGTGTTACCTTCTTCTACCCATCAACTTCTAGAGAAGGTTCTCACAAAATGGACTCATCTGGAAGACTTGTTGAAACACAAATGGTCAGAACTCCTGATTTGGTGAGTCTGGAAGGGTCCTCAGGTGATACTGATACTGCTGGCCTAGGGAACGCCTTTGAGAACTGCTGCTCCAAATTTCCTTTCCACTTCTTTCCTCCCTCCTTGCTTCCTTTCTTACTGCCTGCCACCTCCGTTTTTGCTTCCCTCTCCTTCTCTCTCCCTCCCTGCATTCTTCCCTTGGTTATTACTCTTATTCTATCCTCCAGAGACTAATTCATTGCTTGATAGAAAACCCTGTTCTCATTCCCACCACTTCTTCTTTGCTGCTTCGGAACGTCTACAGCTGCTTATGGCCCATGGAATTTTTGACTATGTCAGGCAGGTACCATTCCCTGCAGTTGACAAGAGAGAGTGACACATTTTTATTTTCAACATTTCATTTATGTTTAATATTATGAAGATAATGTAAACCTTATTTGCAACACCCCTGAGTAAATTCTAGTCTATTGTTACAATTCATCTACATAAATGACAGACACAGTTTAAAATCGTGTTAATCAAAAGAACCTGTGCTGGCCATGGGCTCTGTGATGTTTTGGAGATTCACAGCATGTCAAATAAAATTAATAAAATGAGATGAGGCACTGATGGAGCAATTCACAGGCCTTCTGGGAAAGGCAGAGGTGGGTGTTCAGGCCTCCATGGTAGGAAATGACTGATTTCCGTTCTGCTTAGGCCCTCCAGCAGACTGATGTGAACCTAACCTAAAGATGCTGAAAAGCCCCCGTAAATGTCATAGAATCAGCTGAATTTCGTACAGAATGAAATTATAGTGCATTAGCCAGCATAATTTTTATATTCTATCATGCCCACTTGTACTTACAATAACATTATAGATAAACCACAAAATCTCAGTGCTTTAACACACTACAATATCATCTTTCATTACCCTTGTGTGCATGTTTTCCTGGGTGGTGGGAAGCCTTGCACTGGACCATTCAGGGCCTGGTTCCTGGCTCCAATCCCCTGCCAGCTGGCTTTTGAACCACTTTTTCCTAGGAATGAGTATCCCCAATTCTGCGATCACTCATTGTGAGAGCCCATCACATGTCCACCACAGGCAATGGGTCTGGGGACAGAATGGCTATGGGTAGCTGCTCTAAGCAACACCCCTACACCATGGGAGAGGCATGAATCTTCATGGCCTTGTCATAATAGCACACCTGTTTTTCATTATCCTGAAAGCATATGATTTCAAATATTGGGGACAAAAGTGTCAATTCAGACCTTAATGGGAATTCATGGGTATTATTTCACCAGGTAACCCCCTAGAATTAAATGTATATGCCTTTCAAACAAGGGAGAAGGGAGCTCATTACTTGGAAGAATTACTGGCTACACATTCCTGGGCGGATGTATATATTACAATTTTTGTGCTGGGTGTTATTGTTAATGCCAGATCGTTATAGGCTACAGCTGAGTTCTTGTGTTGTTATGGTTCTTGCAGTTTTGATACACCTGAATGTTCTCACTGCATTGAACATTCCAAACACATTATTAAGATAACAAATCTTTGACAATAAACTCAAATATCTTTTTATGGCCTTTATAAGAAAATATTTTAACACTTGAAAGCTTTTGTATCCCTTTCTGAGCTTGTTTTTTCCAATTCTTTATTTGCCAAGCATTGAGGAGAAGCACTTGAGGCCAGTCTTTAAACTGGTTGGGGTGTCCAGCACAAGGAGAGGAAGCTGCCAGCTGCTGACTTAGCCAGATAGCCCACTCATCTGAATCGGTAGCCAGTTAGGGATAAGATGAAAGAAGAGAGATATTTCTATACATGAAATACCAGTTTCACGCCTACAAAATATTTTTATCTGTGCCAAAGGCTGAGCTTCCAAAACAAGGGACCAAGGCTGCCATTGGTCTGGCCTCCTTTAGCTTCCATAGCACCTTGACTTTGTTGCGTTGGTGATGCCCCCTTTTCTGATATTCCCAGTCTGTGTGTGTTCTCAATGTTTGTGAAATGGCATATTTGCAGCCAAGCACAATGGCTCATGCCTGTAATCCTAGAACTCTGGGAGGCCAAGACAGGTGGATCTCCTAAGCTCAGGAGTTTGAGGCCAGCCTGAGCAAGAGAAAGAGACCCTATCTCTACTAAAAATAGAAAAATTAGCCAGGCGTTGTGGCAGGTGCCTGTAGTCACAGCTACTCAGGAGGCTGAGGCAGGGAGATCGCTTGAGCCCAAGAGTTTAAAGTTGCTATGAGCTAACTCTATCCAGGCTACAGAGTGAGATTCTGTCTCAAAAGAAAAAAAGAAAAAAGAAATGGCATATCTGCAGTTTCTCTTTTGCCCCTACCATGACCAGAGTAATATTTCCACACACTGATATGTTTAGGACTAGCATCGCTGCCTTAAGTTTCTGTGACACTGAGCGGCACACATTTCAGTCGTGCTGGGAACACTATCATGTTTATAATGTCCCCATGCATGGGCTGGGCTACACTTCCAGATTCAGCATTTCCAGCAGAGGTGAGAGGGGATTTCGAGTTCAGGCTCCTAAGCAAAGCTAGGTTCAGTATGGGCAGCACTCAGGGAGGTTTGCTTTTGGACGTCATGCTGTAGAAAGACAAAAAAGGCCCCGTCTACACACTACACTATGGCACTCAAAGCTGCCTTCCAGACAGCACCAAGAGTCAGGGCAGAAAGCAGGGCATTGTACTAAATGTGGAGATTAAATCTGCACAGTTCTGGATATTGAAATGGGAACAATAAGCCATCTATTTTTAATTAGGTATCTATTTATGCTTTATTTATGTGTCAGGCATTGTGCTTGGCTATGGGGATACAGATATAAAAAATACAAATCAGACACAGCCTCTGCACTCAGAGAGTTCCTAAGCTAGTAGGAAGACGGGTCTGTAAATCACAAAATTACGTGATGGTAACAGGAATTTCAAATTGGTTTTATTTTTCCCTATGTCTTCTAGTGGCAGTTGGAGGGCAAATCTCAGGAAACCTTTCTCTCTCACAAGGCTCTCTGTAAAAATTCAGATGCTAACCTGGCTATACCTTCTCTAGCCCCAAAGCTTAGCTTTGTGCCTAGGCTGGTGGCCCTGCTCATATCCCACTCAGCCCCTTCTGTCTCTTACAGTTGCACATACAAGACAGGCTTCACAGCCCTGACCCAGATGAATCCTGAGTGCAGCAGAATCCTTTTCTGAAAGGGATGCAAGATCAGTCAAACCAAACACCCTAATATTGCTCGAATTAAGTATTTTTCAAAGTATAGGTCACAAGTGGATTAGTAGATCAGAAAATCAATTCAGTGGTCACCGGCATTTTTAAAAGAATGAAGTAGAACACAACAGAAAATATCAAAGAACATCATACACTGTAACTATTGTTCCATGAATTTTTTTTTTTTTTTTTTGTAGAGACAGAGTCTCACTGTACCGCCCTCAGGTAGAGTGCCGTGGCGTCACACGGCTCACAGCAACCTCTACTCTTGGGCTTATGCAATTCCCTTGCCTCAGCCTCCCCAGCAGCTGGGACTACAGGCGCCCGCCACAACGCCTGGCTATTTTTTTTTTTTTTATTGCAGTTTGGCCGGGGCTGGGTTTGAACCCGCCACCCTCGGCATATGGGGCTGGCGCCCTACTCACTGAGCCACAGGCACCACCAGTTCCATGAATATTTTGTTTCAGTTGTATGTTTGTGTACTGGGTTTCAATATAAGATCCATTTCGTATTGTACACTGCAGTCGAAATGTCCACAAGCCACTGCAAATTCACCTACTATGTGAACATAAGTGAAAAGAGATCTCACTCCTTTACCATTCCATATATGAGCTGCAGTAAAAATCTGGAAGTAATTTTATCCATGTCTAATACATGTGAATGGTAAAAAGGTGAATCCTAGCGAGGGTAGGTTATAACAAAAAGGGCATATGCTTGGGAGGCCAGTAGATTTAGATTTAACTTGCAGAATTTTCTAGCTACAAGAGCTTGGGGAAATTAGTTACCTCTCTGAGCTTCCTTTTTTTTTTTTTCTGTATAATAGGGACAGTAATACCTATTCCACATGACTACTGGGGGATGAATGAAATAAGATAATAAGAGTAAGTACATAGCATAGCACAACAAAAATTGGTATATGGTGGCTTCACTTAAGTTTCCTATCCTTACCTTTCCTGTAAATTCTAAAAGACCAAATTAAGCTCATACCTAATGGAAAATCCCATATCTATTTTGTTCAGCTTTTACTTAGTGTTTTAGGTAATGCTGGGAGAATTTGGAACATTTTCCTATTCTGTAGGTACAGCCTGAGGTCTAGAAAGCCTTAGAGATTGAGAAACAAATCTTTTGTGCAATGTCATTTAATACCACATTGAGAATTTCCCAAGAGGAGATAAGAATGGGGCTTGCAAACAGAATGTTCGTTTATAATCCTTACTTTAGAAAACCTTGCAAAGCCCAAGTGAACATTTAGGAGCTCTTACTAGTGTTTTAGAAATGTGGATAACCAAATGTTTTTTTCCATTTCTTTTTAAATATGAAATATTTCTCTTTCATTAAAGGTAATGTTCTGAAACCAGAATAAATCATTATAGCACACATATACCTGCTATAAGAAGAAAAATGATAAAAAGAAATAAAGCCAGAAAAAAAGTAAAATCTTGGTATGCTCATAATGATGATTTATAGTATAATTTTTCTTTAGACCCTTTATAGAAAAATCAACATATGCATTTTAATGGATACATTTAAAAATGAATAGAAGTAGTTTCCTAATCTTGACAGGCTTATTTTAGGAAAAAACTGCAATCTCTTATATTCTGTATTCTGACAGTGTGTGCAATTCCACACTCAGGTTCACCCTGAGACTCCATCATCACATTATTTTTTCAGGTGCCTTTCACTGTTATTTGAACAATTTCTAACAACAACTGAATTTGTGAATCAAACATTAAATCAGCATTGAATCTGAACTACTGATGGCTTTAAACAATTACAGTACTTTCGCTCCCATACTATATGGTTAGCAAGTTGCTGAAGTAAACACTGGCACTAAGAAAAATGCTTCTAATTGTACTAGGCATTTAGTTATGCAGAACTTACAGTTATGCTCTGTGGTTTTTTTTTCCACTTAAAACCAAAAGCATATTGATTTCTGGAAGCGTTTTCAAATTTTCAAGTAAATTTAAGTATTTTACATTTCATTTTGTGTAATCATAATGGAAATTTGACAAGTGGGCTCCAAGTATGTTGGAATTTTAGGCCACAGCTTCTGTGACAGAACCAACCTTTCCCTCTCGCCCCCTGGAAAGTTCACTTGGCTGAGTTAATATGTCCGATTTAAAAATGCCTTGCACAGAGAAGGTCACAGAGGCACTGTTAATAACATTGATTAAATAAGATTGGCAGACAAGATAATGGGAGATGGTGGATGAAGTGGGAATATGAAAAGTCAGGGAAGTTGGAAAGTTTAAATTACGTAATCCCTGCATGTTCAAGGAGCTAGTAACTTGCGAAGAGTGAGAGTTGACAAACCATACATTTAACATATATCTCTATAATAAATGACATCGAAAAGAAAAATGGGGTATGTGGCCAATGAGGGCTGGGTTTGGGTTGCTTCAGGGATCAACACCATATTGTGTTGAGCTCAAGGAAGGAAGGACTTGCTTTTCTTCCTTAAGGAATTTCCTTGAAGAAAACTCATTTGAGACCCCAAATTGGCTGAGCTGCTGCAGCCACTGGAGCAAAGAGCTTTCCTCTTGCTCTGCTGCTGCTGCTGCTGCACCCACAAGACATACCCATACCCTGGGCACATGCGATATCATTTGTAAGTTCTCTTTGGAAAGGACAGTCTCACAGGCCCTGCATTCGCTTAGTGGTGGTGCGAGCCACACCATTGTCAAGAGGCCTCTTCTCAAGAGGCACCACATCCAAGGGCCTTATTAAAGTCAGGAAACATTTATCTCATTTCTCCTGATACATCAAGCTCATAATGTGGCCAAAGGGAGAAATAAAAATTAGGCTGGCTGGAACACAGCTTCATCTTCCTCAGGCTGAGTATTTTCTGCCTTTTGTACAATCTCCTGACACGTTGTTGAATTATGTTTCTATACATTCCAATAATTTTCCAAATTAGGCTGACAAATAATTAATTTTATGAGTTATTCTTTTCTCCTTTTATATACAGGCATTTTAATTATTCCCTTTTCAGCTTCAAGGACCTACTCAGGCACTAGGCTATCTCAGCAATCAGTGCTAACAGCGGCAAGACTCTTCAAGTACACTAAGAGGGTTCCCAGTGGCAAATGAGACTTGCTCAGCTGTGGCCCAGGCAGCCCCTCTGAGCTTTGGGCCTGAGACTGTGGGCTCCTTGGGCTCTGGTGGGCAGGCTGGGCCTGGAGAGCTGTGGGCTTGCAGTTTCTGCTGCTCCTGCACAGATGATGATGGAGTATCATCCGCGAGGCAGACTGTGATCCATACAGGCTCTGCCTGCTCAGCAGGGTTCACTTTAGCAAGTGTGGCAGAAGCTGCTGGCTGCCCCTTAAGTGTCTGTCCCCCTCCTTCCTTAACAACAGATAGAAATGTGTCCACTGAAAGACTGTATCTCCAGCCTCTCCTTCACATGAACTGAAAGCAGAGCTCAGCAGCAAACAGAACTTCTAAGAAAGCTTCTTAACGGTGGCAGCACTTGGCCATGAGACACTATCCTGAGCCTTCCTCCTTCTGGCCTTCTCAGTGGGGACATGATAGCTGGCAATGCAGCAGCCAGCTTGTGACTATGTGGCAAATGCTAAGTGG